>NC_056733.1:1859978308-1860300808 GCF_019279795.1 Protopterus annectens
AACCAAAAAGGGGCAAGGTGGACAAGTTAAACTTTCTTAGAGACTGAAGGCAGAGACTATAGGCTATGTGTAGAATTCCAATGTTGAATCGATGTAGTAATTTGTCAAGGTAGCTCAGACTTCATTTTCCTCAACAACAGTCTCTAGCTTCTCCTGTAGGATCTACAGGTGTTCATAGACAAGGTGAAGGATATCATACCTCTAATATGTACTGGGCTTGCCCTAGGGCCTCAGCTCAGGGGGCAATCTGGACACACCTACCTAGGGAGACATTCTCACAAGGTGCTCAAACCACCTCCACTGACTGCACTCAATGTGAAAGAGGCTTATTGTGGCTGTTATTCTGAAAGTGTCTTGGTTCTAATTTAAGCAATTGGGCTCCAAACCAATTATTTTACATTAAGAAGGTTTGTGGTCTATACTCTTGTGGGAGGAGAGAGTAGCCTCCACCCTTCTGAGCTGGAAATTGCTGGTGAAGAATTAGTATGCCTATTATTCTAAGTGTCTTTTTCTGGTTTAAGCACTTGGGCTTCAAACCAATTATTTTACATTAGGAAGGTCTGTGGTCTACACTCTTGTGGGAGCAGAGGGTAGTCTTCACCCTTCCGAGCTAGGAATTGCTAGTGAAGCCTTATTGCGCCTGTTATTCTAAGTGTCTTTGATCTGGTCTGTGGTCTGCACTCTTGTGCCATTATTGTCTAGACAGTTTTTTTAACTACTAAAGCATCTAATTTGTTCATATCTGAGCATTGTTCATCTAGTTACTTGTCTTATTGACTTGTTCAATATTTAAATTTTCCTCCCTCCTCTGTTTTAAATTTGTGGCCATGGATATGCACTTCCTGATTCTCCCTGTGGCCAGCCTGGTTGAGGTGGGTATTCTGCGGCATTGTAGCAATTGCATCATGTACACTGATAACCCACTTATTCTTAATAAAACAGATAGTGTATGCAAGAGGTGTAAATACACTTTAACAGTGGAGGCAAAACTGTCTCTTACAAGCAAAACTAATCCTATACAGGTTGTCAGTGATGCTTTCACCATGCCTACTGCACAGGGTAAAGATCCTACACATAAAACTACTTATGCTGAGGCACTTACAGGCAACCTTCCTAAAACACTAAGACCTCCTGCACAGAACAAACAAAAAAGGGTCCGCAGCTATCATGTAAACACTCTGTTAAAACACCACCCACAGCTGCACATAGCAACACAGTATCCAGTGCCTCCACTGCTAAGCCCTAAAGGCAAACCAGCACACAGTCAAATATCATGGTCACTGGTGATTCTATAGTGAGCCACACCAAAATCACCCTCACCAGACTGAATAAGGAGAGAGGCATGGTTAGCTGGTTTTCCCTGGCTAGGATCCATCAAGTCACACAGGCACTCAGGTCATTGAACTGCAGGTACTAATATGACTCTGTCATAGTCGATGTGTGTGCTAATGACCTCAGATGTACCTCCATTGACTATATGAAGTGAGACATGATCAAGATTGCTGATTATGTGTCTCAGGCATTTATGAGTGTAGCACTGCGCAGCACACTATCCTCTCCAAGAACGATACCATGTTACCAACAGAAACTGATTGATTTTAACACTTCTGGTGTCAATCCAGGAGTGGTACAATATCTGATGGCCAGGGAGGACATGGTTGACAGACCATGCTGCTTTGACAGGGATGATCTGCACTTATCCTCTCTAGGATTTTGGAAATTGGCAAAAACCTTTTCCACCCTGTTAAATAAAATCAAGAATTCAATACACAGGAGGTTCAGATTCAAAAGTTTACTAGTGTACACCAGGAAGCAAAAAACATACAAGTACAGAATTTTGTCTAACATGAAACAGGAAGCACACAATTTTATATAGGTTTAACATTCAAACTGTGCCCACCTTACTGACGTGGTGTCACAGGGCATCTACATCACTTTAGCTTACAGTCCTCTATTCATTAAAACTGCTGATGCTGTATATTTTAAAAAAGTTTTCCTCTGGTAACAATATGGCATTGCTATCCACCTGGTCAGACATAATGTCTCTCTGTAAAGTTACTTCTTCAAGGTTTCATATCAGTTCGAATACAATAGCAGATTCAGTCTTTTAATACACATCTTTGTTCTCTGTTACACTTTCTCACACAGCTGCGTGCTATCTCAGTAATACATATACAAGGCCAAATCATCCCAGCAGGAAACAGCAGAAGATTTCATTATTTCACACATTTAATTTCCTGACCCAGCAGATAATCACTTGTGAAAAGCATAAACATTAAAACTTGCTAAGCTAGCATCTGCCAGGGTCGAAGGTCAGCTTGCTTCAAGCCACACTGCAGTTTCAAAACTACTTTACATTTAAACATGAATTAATCCTCTCTACTATATGATTAACAGAATAAAATGCATTATATACTACTTTGCTTTTAAACTAGCATTTCTCATATATTCAAATACACATTTTTCTAACATTTTCCCCCTATTAATACTTTTTATTCTATTTTGAAGTATGCATAGTGTCATTTCATTTCCCAACTTCTTCCACTTAGGATTTTCAGCTAGGTGAGTCATTCAATCTATACTTCAGAAAAAATGTCATCTGAGATCAATCTTTCAATCTCAATATCTTGGTACAAAGTTTCAGTAACAGATACATCAATAAAATATTTGATTAATCTTTTCATGCAGGGAATTCCACAGCAAATACATGCTCCTATTAGGAGTATACCCACACAAATGGCAATCAGAATATTCATTAGGATGGAACCCCACCCCCCAAATAGATTCTGGAAAAAGTCCATCAGTGGGTTTGGGCCTGGTTCAGTCATGGCTGATACTTGCTGAATTACCTCTAGGTGATTATTAATTTCATGCCTGTTATCTGGTATGTACGCACAGCATTCTTCTTTGATAAGTGCGCACGTACCACCTCTCACCGCTAGGGTGAAGTCAAGAGCCATTCGATTTTGTAGCACAACAGTTCTCATTGCATTCAGTTCATCAGTCACCAGTTCTAGGGCAGAAAAAGTTGCATTACTCATTACTTCGAGAAGTTTCGACAACTTCCTCAGCTCCCAGATCGATTTGACTGCTCCGTAGGCTGAGAATATTCCTGCTCAGGATATAACACTGTCACTCAAGTCCATATGAGTCAATTTGCTTTTGTCTTTCACGGCATTATGATCTTTCCAGCCAGCTTCAATCTTTCCGACTGGATTCACAGGTTTTTCAACTGGACCTTCAGGTTTTCGAGCTGCTTCTCTCACGTTTCGTATCTTACCCAAAGGTAATTCTGCAGTATGTCTTATTGCCGGAACCAAATAACCCAAAAAACAACTGCCGTACCAATTCTCAGGTAACCATTTATATGCCTTTTTCCCACAAATAAAATAACAGTTTTCTACTTTAGTACTAATACGCATCAGCCCTGCATGAAACATTTTCTAATCTATAACTGACAATTGTTTAAACAAAACTGGATTTTTGCGAATGTCATTCATGGTTGTTTTCAATGAGTTCAAATATGAGTCATAATTAGTATTGCAAAAAGTATTGCCATTACTGTTCTTAATATAGCATCGGTAAGATATGGTTATATTACAATTGCTCCAGCCCACCTGGAGGGTATCATTTTTATAAAAACATACAACTCCTTTTTGTGTGATAGGTAAAAATAAAGCTATTTTGTCCTGTGATCTCACAGTTCCTGTATCGAAGAGTAAATTCTCCTAAGTCTCATTTATCCCCAAAGGGACAGCGGACATTATCAGTCCTCCATATGCTGTTGGTATAGCTGTACAAACCCAGCAATTTGAAATGTTCATAGTCTCTGCATATACACGTTTCATGGCTAGGTATGTGTTAAAATTTGGATGCCAGTCTATAGACGTTTCGTCACGCCTTCCCACTTTCACTTGTGTAGTTGTGTGTAGGATGAACCACAACAAGAGGAAAATTGTCACAATTACAGTCAATAAATGTACACTCAACAAAATGATTATGCAACATCTCTGGGGTTGATCTAAATTTCTATTCGCTTTGTTTTTGGCCATCTCGGTCTGGTTGTGTATCAGTCACAAAGTTTTTATCAAGTTGAAAGTTCTTTACTGGTTTGCAATGTGTCAAATGAACCCAGGACGTCCTCTCGGCCACTCTAACTGCAGTAGGCGTTGCCAACAGAACCTGGTACGGTCCCTCCCACTTTGGACTCACCCAAATCTTCCTTTTCATCACTTTCAGCCACACAAATGTCCCAGGGGCCAAGACTGCTTCCACCGGTCTGGTCTGTTCCTTATCTGAAAAAGAGTTAAACTGCAAAACAGATTTATTTGTTAACAGTTTCCTCATATAACTAGCTAATGAACTGTCAGCCTCTTGCTCTGCAGGCATGAGAGCTTTCCATTGAGGCACATAATATGCTGTCCCAAAAAACATTTCAAAGGGAGTCAAACCCTTTACATTTGGAACCGTTCTCATACTCAGCAGTGCCAAAGGCAGACAGTATATCCAATTCTTTTGGGTTTCCTCAACTAGCTTCCTAAGCTTATTTTTGAGGGTACCATTGTACCTTTCCACCAGTCCTGCTGACTGTGGGTGGTAGGCACAATGGTTCTTTAAGGAGATACAAAAAAATCTCCCAAGTTGCTGGATTGTCTGATTCACGAAATGAGTGCTGTTGTCACTATAAATCCTTTCCGGAATGCCAAATCTAGGGATTATCTCTTTTATCAGGGCTTTCGCCACTGTTGCTGCATCCGGGTTTTTAGTTGGAAAAGCTTCTACCCATTTGGAAAACATGTCTACAATAACTAAACAAAACTTTTTCCCTTCACATTTATTCAATTCTATGAAATCCATACAAATAGTATGGAACGGGCATGGTGGTATAGGAAAACTTCCTTGCTTGGTTTTAAATGCCCCTTGTGCATGGTGCTTGTTACAAGTATGACAAGCTGCACAAAATTTTTGTGTGTAATTTATGAATCCATATGTTTGGAATATTCGGTTTACTAACTGTACCATCCCCCCTTTTGAGACATGGCACTGCCCATGGCTCAACAAAGCTACATATCTAAATAAATTAGACGGCAATATCGGTTTTCTCTCTTTGGAAATGTACAGTCCATTCTCAAGAATTGCACCTCATTTTACCCATTTTTGTTTTTCTGCTTTTGTAGTAAGCGTCTGCATTGTTTTTAACATGTCTAAATCTAAAATCTCAGAGGGTTGTAATTCCTCATTCAAAAGTAAAGTTTCTGAGTCTGAGGCTGCTTGCTTTGCAGCTGCATCAGCTCGTGCATTGCCTTTTGAAATCTTATCCTGTTGTTTCGTATGAGCTACACATTTACAAATAGCTACTTTGGTAGGTAACTGAATAGATTCTAATAACTCCAAAATAAATTGCGCATGATTAATAGGTTTCCCACCCACTAGATGTTATCATTCCTCTATTTTTCCATTGTTGCGCAAATACATGTACTGTAGAAAAAGCATACTGACTATCAGTATATATGTTTACACACTTGTTTTTTGCTAAAGTACATGCCCTCGTCAAAGCTATCAATTCTGCTGCTTGTGCAGATAAGTTATGTGGTAAGGATTGAGCTTTTAAAATTTCAGTGTCTGTAACTACTGCATATCCTACCAGATTCTTCCCTGTAGGACCCCTTCTGCATGAGCCGTCCACGTAATATGTCACCTCGGCATTATCCAAGGGCATATCTGTGAGATCTTGTCTAGGTAAAGCTAACTGTTCAATTTCCTGCAGGCAGCTGTGTGGTGTGCCATCCACAGGAGTTGGAAGTAATGTTGATGGATTTAATGTCGTACATCGTTCAATTGTCATATGAGGTTGGCTCAGCAGTATAGTCATACATGAAAGATGTCTAGCAGGAGAAAGGTATGCCACTTTTTCTTGCAGTAAAATTATTGCAACTGCATGAGGCACTCTCAATGTGAGAGGGTGGAATAACACCACTGAGGCCGAAGCCTGTACTGCCATTGCAGCTGCAACTACTGCTTGTACACAGTGGGGCAAAGATCGCGCCACTGGATCTAACTGCGATGAATAATAAGCTATGGGGCGTTGCTTATCCCCATGTTGTTGCGTCAATACTGACGTCATATATCCTTGCTTACAATCTACGGTCTGAAAGAATCATTTGTGATAATTTGGAAGTCCTAAAACTAATGAAGAAGCTATTAACTGCTTCAACCTGCAGAAAGCCGTTTCTGCTTCGGGTGTCCATTGTAAGATATCTTGTGCTGCCATTGGTGTCTTATATATTAAGTCAGTCAGTGGAGCAGATTCCAAAGCATAATTTGGTATCCAGCTCCAACAAAAATTAGTTGTACCCAAGAAAGACATCATTTCCTTCTTGGTTGTCGGTTTGGGTGCTTGCAAGACTGCTGTTTTTCTTTCCTCGTCTAATATTTTACCTTCATTGGATATTACATATCCCAAGTATCTAACTTGTTTTCTCCAAAGTTGTAACTTACTTTTGTTTACTTTGTGTCCTTGTGTTGCTAAAAATTTTAATAATGCTACAGTATCCTCCCTGCATTGTTGCTGGGTGGGGGCTGCTAGCAAGATGTCATCTACATAAAGTAGAATTTGACTACCTCCCGGTGGGGTAAACCCTGCCAGATTGCTAGCCATTTCTTGGCAAATATTGTTGGGCTCTCACAATATCCCTGTGGTAGTCGAGTATATATATACCTTTTACCCTGAAATGTAAATGCAAACCAATATTGACTATCAGGATGTATCGGCATTGAAAAGAAAGCATTGCTGATATCTACCATAGAGAAATACTTCTGTTGCGGTTTTAAATCGTTTAACAAAGTATGTGGGTCTGGCACCGTAGGTGCTCTAGGTATTATTGCATTATTTACAGCTTGTAAATCTTGTACCATCCGCAATTCCCCATTTGCTTTTTTAACAGGAAATAGGGGTGTATTACATGGTGAATCAGGAGATTCTACCAGTACTCCTTCTTTAAGTAATGCTGCTATTATAGGCTTAATTCCTATTTCTGCATCCTTTCTCAAAGGGTATTGTCTTTTCTGTGGTCTAAAAGCTGACTTTGGGGTGATTGTAACTGGTCCTGCTGTTCGAATAAGTCCTACATCTGACTTGCCTTTTGACCAAAGAGTTGTTGGAATTTCACATAAGGCCTTTTCTTCTTCTTCTAATAGAAATGCTAATCAGCTGTCCTTGCTAGATTGTAAGTGTACAGCTGGATGTGTCTGTGTCAACCAATTCAGTTTTTGTTTTTGTATCCCTTGTTCTGATAGTTCTAAATCAGTCTGTTTTTCCCATCTTGTTACTTTTTCTCCTAAGTATGCCCATTTGACACTTTTGTTCTTTGTCAAGCTGACATGTGGTAATCGATTTGATTTATATAATGCAAGGAATTCTTGAGGTAATGAACAGCTAACTACACTGTTCCCCTCAGTATCCCAGTACAAAGTACGCAATACTAATCTAGTTGCTCGATTTCTGAACAATTCTTGCTCATACTCTCTATCAGGTCCTGGTGTAGTACAGTAGTATAGAGTACAGTGTAACAAATGCTGTTGATCAGTGTCAAGGGAGGGGGCTTTACTGATGGCTACGTTCATCAGTTCCTCGGTTACTGCTCCTGGACCAGTCGTGACTAGGTCCTGGCTGTACCAGTAAAAAGTTTCACCCTCCGATCGCACTACAAAGGTATCCATTTGTCTCTGTGCCTCCATACCTTGTACAGTTGGAACTACTGCTATGCCAAATATCTGCATAAGGTCCCTGCCCAATAGGTTTACTGGACACTTTGCAGAAACAACAATTTTACTTCTCTGGGTCATACCTGAAACAGGGTCAGTTATTGCTATATCATGGGAAAGTCGTTCCCTGTATAGCTGTCCATTCGCTGCTTTCACTAGTATATAATCAGGTGATTCAGAATGTTCTGGTAACTTGGAGGGGTGTATCAAAGTCCGTGACGCTCCTGAGTCACACAGGAATTTGACTTCCCTTCCCTCCACCATAAGTGTAACTTCCGGTTTCGTATCTGCTAAGTAGAGCTCTAAGCTCAATAATGCTAAGTCCAAAATTTCACTTACTTCATCTTCCACATCTACTTGCACTTCCTCTACTCCTTCTATCACATTTACATTTGTTTTCTGTTTATTAACTTTTCCTGATGATTTCTGACTTTCACATGATGTATCTTCACTATCATATAGTCAGTCCTCATCTCCTTTATCTTCTGTAATTACCTTTTTGTTTTGCTTACAATCCCTTGCTAGATGTCCCTTTTTCCCGCACTTAAAGCATTCACCTCTCTTTTTTCTCTCTTCAAAGTCTTCTGATCGTTTGTCAGATTGTTTGTTTCCCTGGGCATTCTTCTTGCCCTTTTTACCTGACTGTAACACAAACACTTCAGCTCCATCTTCAGCAGTGAAGACTTGCGCCTTCTTTTTCTTTTTACTATTAAAATGTCTTTCAGCATGTCTAGCATATTCAAGTAAGGCTTGTAGCCTCCCTGTTCGATGGTCTATCATACGCTTCATAATGAAGCTACTAATAGGTGCAATGCAACCTTTCAAAAATGCATTTTTCAATTGTTGTTCATACAGGGAATCATTAGTTTGGTTCTCAGGAACCGACATACCGCTATGATTATTAAAACATTCTAATAATCTAGCATAGTACCCATCTATTGTCTCATTTTCCTGTTGTATGCATTGATTAATGCAAGTCCAGTCTGCTCTAGGCTTCCATTTCTCAGAGATTCGGTCTGTCAGACCTTTCACTCTGTTGTCTAACTCTGCGTCACTATGTGGGAGTGGTCTAAGCTCTGCATTACGAGGATTCCAGGCGCCACAAATCATGTGCCAATCTGGACCTATAATTTGTCTTACTACTTTTTCTACTTCTTCCCCATTCAAATGGTAACTCAACCTCATGCCTTGTAAATCTTCTAAAAATTTCGTAAAATTAACTTTCGGATGGGGGATTCCCTCAGTAGCCTTCCGGATATCTTCCGGTGTCCATGGTCTGTATACTAAGAGTGTTGGGTTTTGCCCTTCCTGTCCTGCCTGAGGATTTGGAACTTCTATAAGTGGGCATATTTCTTCCTCACTCTCATCCTGTAGGTTTCTCTCTATTTGATATGATTCTGTGTCCCTATGTGTTTTACGTGTTCGGGACCTAGTTTCAATAGGATCTCTAACAAATGGTTGTGGTCTTGCTGAAACTTCAGGATAACGCAGAGGCAGACCAGCCTGTCCACTCGCTTCATATCCTGAAAAGGGTAAGGGAGGGGGCAATGGAGGAGGAGGAGGAGCTGTTGCTATTACCAAGTTATTATCCTCTTTGTCTAAAAATAATGTTTTTGAATTTTTAAGCTTCTGTTCTCTACGATTTGCTTCCTCAATCCACCTGTGTGCCTGAGGAATGCCTAATTGGCATTGCTTTTTTGCCTGACCTCCCGCATCAGATTTAAGCTGTTTAAGGAGTTTAACTAGTGAAGTTTTATCTAGTTTACCATCAAATTCATATTTGTTAACCCATTTCGTATAATACCTAACGTTATCGGAACGTTGTGATTGCATGTATTTTGCGTCTTCGGTTAGGGGCAGATCTCGCGATGTTTTAGTGCACTGATTTCTCATAGTAAAGAAAATGTTACGTAACCCTTTTTTATCATGTGATATCAAATTCTCAGTTCCTGTTCGCAGTGTATCTAGAATGACTGCCTACCTTATTCTGTTACCCTGATCTATGACCAAATATACAGTACTTCCTTTTGTCCCTGATCTGCAAAACAGATCTTGACAACAATATACTGTAACCTAGTCCCTGATCTAAAACAGAAAAAAGGCAAATTCTTCCTACCTGAGCCTCCGGTATTGAATCGTCCAATATCCGCTCTTTGGCCACAGATCAGAAAGTGGCCAGCCTCTTTAAACGACAATTCAGTCGGAGGTCTTTTCATCCAAGAAGAACCGTTTCGGTAACTTCTCCTGCACAGTATTCGACCACCGGTAGACTCTGATCTGCAGCTGTCCGAGGGAATTCCGGCTAAGAAGGACCAAACTGTCAAATAAAATCAAGAATTCAATACACAGGAGGTTCAGATTCAAATGTTTACTAGTGTACACCAGGAGGCAAAAAATGTACAAGTACAGAATTTTGTCTAACATGAAACAGGAAGCACACAATTTTATATAGGTTTAACATTCAAGCTGTGCCCACCTTACTGACGTGGTGTGTCACAGGGCATCTACATCACTTTAGCTTACAGTCCTCTATTCATTAAAACTGCTGATGCTGTATATTTTAAAAAAGTTTTCCTCTGGTAACAATACGGCCTTGCTATCCACCTGGTCAGACATAATGTCTCTCTGTAAAGTTACTTCTTCAAGATTTCATATCAGTTCGAATACAATAGCAGATTCAGTCTTTTAATACACATCTTTGTTCTCTGTTACACTTTCTCACACAGCTGCGTGCTATCTCAGTAATACATATACAAGGCCAAATCATCCCAGCAGGAAAGAGCAGAAGATTTCATTATTTCACACATTTAATTTCCTGAC
The DNA here is from genome assembly GCF_019279795.1 of Protopterus annectens. Classification (NCBI taxonomy): domain Eukaryota; kingdom Metazoa; phylum Chordata; order Ceratodontiformes; family Protopteridae; genus Protopterus; species Protopterus annectens. The sequence goes on from NC_056733.1 coordinate 1,859,988,893, forward strand.
CCAGCAGATAATCACTTGTGAAAAGCATAAACATTAAAACTTGCTAAGCTAGCATCTGCCAGGGTCGAAGGTCAGCTTGCTTCAAGCCACACTGCAGTTTCAAAACTACTTTACATTTAAACATGAATTAATCCTCTCTACTATATGATTAATAGAATAAAATGCATTATATACTACTTTGCTTTTAAACTAGCATTTCTCATATATTCAAATACACATTTTTCTAACACATCCCCATAGTGCCTTTTTTAGGCAAAGCCAAATTGATAAACCTTTCGATTTAACTGAACCTATGAAGGAATATCTGAAGTTGGTACTGATCAATGCTAGACGTTTTAACAAGAAAACTCCCTGGTGAGTGTAGATATCTGTGTAGTAATGAAGACATGGTTTAAAGTCACTGAAAGTACCCCAGTAATGCAAGGTTATAATACCTTGCTCACCTTTAGACCAGCTACTGCGCAAGAGAGAACTAAAGGTGGATGAGTGTCAGTCTAAATTAAGACTAACCTTACATGTAAGTGTATGATCTATTGGAACTCTTACATGTGCATCTCAGCATAAACAGAGTGTCGTCCCATATCCTTGCGACATATAGGTCCCTCTCCATATCCCAGGAAACTCATACTACCTATCTCAAAGTACTAGAGTCCCTCACCATTCAACCCAATATGATATTCATGAGGGTCTCAACTACCCCTCTGGAGATTAGGAATCCTACACCACCTCTAATGCACAAGCCAAGCAATTCCTAAACTTTGTTAATACCATCATCCTTGAACAGTTGGTCCATTTTCCTAACAGGGGCACAAATGTCTTTGACCTTGTACTCACAAGCATGGGGGACCAATGTTCCTCACCCAATGTAATATATTCACTTATCAGATCTAACCATAAGGCAATATTACTTGAAATAAAATTTAAATATGTGGATCCAGTGAAACCAAAAACCTTTAGGAACTATTCCAAGGCTAATCTCACTACTAAGCAACACCTTGGCTAAATTCCAAGCATCCCCAAACCCAGTAAACACCATAGAATACACTAAGCTCTTTACAAAATCTCTGGACAGCCATATTCATAGCTGTATAGAGCAAACTGTGTCCACTCATAGTAAGAATAAGACAAACTCAAAAGACAAGCCACCCTGGTGGAATCGCAATATTAATCGATTATACAACAAAAGAAAAAAACATCTTGGCCAAGTGTCGGAGGAACAAAGCCATACATACTAAAAGCCACCTGAACAATCTAAATAGGCAGCTAAGAGGGTTAATTAATACTTCAAAAAGCTAAATTTGAACAGAAAATAGTTTCTCATGCAAAGGACAACCACAAAGCTTTCTACAGCTATGTCCATAATCTCAGAGGAAATACACAACAATGCGCAGAACTTATTGTAAATGGCATTACCCACACTAAACTGGAAGCTATTGCCAACTTTTGGGCTGACAGGTTCAGCTTAAATCCCCCCCACTCCCTTCCCAATAATCCAAAGGAAATACCAAATAGCACAATCCCCCAACCATTTCTAGGGAACAGGTCATTAATGCACTTTCCAAGGACAAAAACACTGCATTGATGGACCCCAGTAACATCCCAGGATGTTTAATAAATAGCATGAAACATGACCTCTCTAATCCTATTGAATCACTTTTCAAATGGAGCCTTCAGTCAGGATTTGTGTCCAAAGAATGGAATATAGCTACAGTCATTGCCCTGCACAAAGAGGTCCAACCACTGATCCTGGTAACTACATGCCCATATGTCTTACCAGCCTCATATGTAAGGCCATGGAAAGAATCATCATGGACATGATAAATGTGGAAATAGGTGACCTGCAAATGCTGGACCCATCACAGTTTGGCTTTGTTAAAAGAAGGCCATGTCTATTAAATTTGGTGGACTTTTTTGAGAGGGTAACCAAAGCACTGGATGAAGGTAAGACTGTGCATACAGCTTACCTTGACCTGGCCAAGGCTTTTGATACAATACTCCACTATAGACAATCTCATTAATTTAGGTATAAACAATTTTATCACCCATTGATATGACCCAGGAGTCAAAATAGGTGAGGTCACCACCACCAAAAGGCCAGTCACTAGCAGATTCCCCCAGGGCTCCTTTTTGGCATCTATTTCTCTGAAATAGAAGGAAATTCTGAGGATGTATGGCTGACTAAGTTTGCAGATGATTTCTAGCTGGGGGTTATCATCGACTCCCCTGCAGACACTAGCATTCTTCAAGAAGGTCTCTCTGACTAACAAATGGTGCCAAAGTCATGCTCTTAAATTCAGTGCTAAGAAATGCATAATTGTACCCTTTGGGAAGTCAGCAATCCCACCTAATTACCATGTTGGTAATACACCCATAAGAGTCGACCCAGTGGTCAGAGATCTGGGTGTGTACATAGACAGTAGCCTTACCTTCTACCACCATGTGGCCACAGTTGTGAGGAAATCCTTTTATGTTTTATGTTGCGCAACTTATAAGTAAGGACATGGACCAAAGAGGTCATTATCCCAATGTACTCCACTCTTATCAGACCAATCAAGAGTACAATGCTCCCTATGGTATGTAACTGACTAGGCATTTGCAGCAACTAGAGCGACCTCAAAGGGTCCTTACAAAAAGAATACAGGGCATAACAAAACTGTCTTATGCAAAGCACCTTAAAGTCCTTTCCCTCTACTCAGTCTCCTATAGATTGCTGAGGGGTAATCTATGCCTGGCTTACAAGGCATCTGCAAACCACACATTTATGAATCTCTTACATATTCCTAAGTAAAAATACAAGGTCTAGGGATCTGGATTTTGTCTGTGACTTAACCAGAACATGCTGAGGGGACAGATATGTGTCCCAGAGACTGACCCTCTTATGGAACAGGCTTCCCTTCCATGTGAAGCTGAGTTCATCTATTACCCAGTTTAAGCAGAACCTAGGCAAGCAGAAGGGGAATAGGAAATTTACACCAGGCCTGGCACCCATGTCCCTTATGGACAGAGGTAGCTTATAAATGCCTGTCCCTCAATGTTTTATTTGGATGCAAGACATCATTATTCTTTAAGGAAAACTTGGCTAGGCTTAGAAAGGCCTCTCCCTTGGGTCATTAGCCTAGTAACAGTCTATGAATCTATGAGGTGGCAAATTTTATTTCTGAGAGTCTGAAGGATGTTTAAGTTTTTGGCAGAGGCAACAAAGGGGAGTTTGTACTCAGGTTGTGCAAGAAGGTTACCCTTGCCTACATTTGCTTCAGCTGGAGTGGAAAGAAAATGAGAGATCTTATTCAGCAGAAAATAGGTAGTTGATCTTGGTTTGTGACTTCTTGATGTGTTCTTGGAAGTGGAGGGATTGTTCTAGCCATATACCCAGATATCTAAAGTAAGTGGTAGAGTTAATGGAATTATTGTCACGACTGATGATGTGAAGTGGTACGGAGGACTTGGCAAGTAATTTTTGTGGGGTGCCGAACGATATGATTTTGGATTTTTTAAAGTTAAGTAACAGTTTTATTTTTTATATGAGCCAAATGATCAGTTAAAGTAGGTCTTTTTTGAAGCTGTGTTTTAGTGGATTTTTGAGAGGAGTTAGACCTATACATAACCATATCATCAACATGTAAAGGAAGTGGAAGTTAACATAAATCAAAAAGGAAGAGTTTATTAATAAAGATCTAGAACAGAACTGGGGCAAGAATGTAGCCTTGTGGGACACCTTAGTGAGTGCAGGCAGTGTCAGAAAGAGAATACCCTATCTATATATTGAAGGATATGTTAGATAGGAAGTCTTTGAATCAGCTTCTGTCTTGATGAAGGAGAAGCAGCAATAAGTGATTGACCTTATCAAAGGAGCATGATAGGTTACTAATCACAGCACCAATCAGATTTCCCTTAACCATTTTGCAAGAAAGTGATGTCTTTGTAGGTAAGACATGAGATGATAACGGATCACTTTTTTCAGAAACTTACCTAAGGTAGGAAGGATGGATATGGGGCAAATATTATTGCAGAAATTTGGCTTGTGTTTTTAGGTATAGTTCTGATAAAGGAGAATTTCCATATGGGTGGCGTTGTGTGGGTGGTGATGTAAAGGTTATAGATTTGTTTAGTGGAGTGGTAATGTTGTGTCTTCAGTGGTAAAGAAACTATGGGCAAATACTATCAGATCCAAGAGAAAAGTCTAGTGGGATTTGTTCAAGTGTAGGTAGAATATACTTAATAGTAATTTGAGAGAAGTAGAAAGGTGGAATGAATTATGGGGGGTTTGTCTCATTCCCTGAGGAGTGTGTGTGTGTGTGTGTGTGTGTGTGTGTGTGTGTGTGTGTGTGCGTGTTTATATGTGTGTGTGTGCATGGGTGCATGTGTTTGTGTGTGTGTGTGTGTGTGTGTGTGTGTGTGTGTGTGTGTGTGTGTGTGTGTGTGTGTGTGTGTGTGTGTGTGTGTGTCTGTGTGAGCACGCACGCGCATGCACATATAAGTGCATTGGATCAATGCAGACTACCAGCCCTCTTACTTTATCACAGAGAAGGAGGTCAGATGTACTGCCAAAAAGGCTTATTTCTGTTCCTTGTGGCTGCAAACATCCTCTTAGTCACTCCACAAGCTTATGACCATAGCTGAGCATGGCAACAGACTGATCAGTAAAATGAGACACCTCATCCTATGGCTCAGCACTCACTTCACTACCGGTCAAGTATATAACCTTGAGTACTGCCACCACTGCACCTATCTCCTGGTTAATCCTTCTGATCTCCTCTACCCTCGCTCATGTGCAAGACTTCACAATGCTTCACTCCTCTATCTAAGCTAGCTGCTCCTTCTCACATGTAGGGGTAAATCATTTTTCTGGAAGAGAATCATGACTTCTGATTTCAGAGTGATTATTTTCATTCCAAATGCTTCCTAATCAGCAGAAACCTAGACATCACAGTCACTTGAACCTAACACAACAACATTATTTGAACAATAGAGTTACCATCCCTTATATCCTCATATTGGATATTCTCAGAGAAGTTGGCTTCCACATGACATCCTATCTATACTAATCACAAAGAATACAGTAAACAAGGTATGCTTGCTGGTGTACTATACACATCTTGAGTATACTTGATTAAGCACTGAGAACAGCATGCACTGCCATTACTTTTCTTCTACTGGAAGGAAATAGCTCAGAGAAGAGGGTCTCATACCACAAGCTTTTAATAATACTTGTAAAAAGACTTTCTGAGGTGCTGAATCAATTATATGCCTTCTCCAAGTCTATAGAACATGTGAAGACAGTACTGGCAAATTCCTATAGCTTGCCCCCCCTCCAATATTTGTGCAAGGACAAATAAATGATTTACTGCTCGACAGCGAAAATAGAATCCACACTGCTCCTCCTGAATCCAAGGTTTAACTATTAGATGTTTTTTTCCAGCATTCTGGCATATATTTTTACAGGAAAGCTGAGGAGTCGGATTTTTCCAAAGCTTAACCACATCCTTCTGCTCCCTAGTCTGAATGTAGGGACTACTACCCCAGTTTACAAAACCAGAGGTGGTGTTATGGACATCTGCATAATAATAATGAAATGGCATGATAACTATGACATTAAAGTAATATCTGATGTGTTAAGCACTTTTGGCCAGAACTCATTCAGTCTCATGGTCTTGCTGATTAATAAGCATTGCCATTGCCTACTGAAATTAATCAAAATTTTTCAGAAACATTTAGAACTGTCTCTTCAGAGGAAGGCATGTACACTGGTTTTCGGACTTTTCCAAAGTTTCCTTTCCAGCTCACAACAATGATCACACTGGAGATCCGCATCTTTTCATGTTGCTGAAAACAGCCCAAAAGTATCCATCCTTTCTCAGTAGTGACCATAAGATTTTGCTGAATCCCTTTGAGACCATCTGAAAGCATTTATTTATTAGTTAATCAAACTTATCCCACATCTGTCTCTTCACATCACAGATTGCATTCCTGGATTGTAAGTATCTACCCAGACATTTCCCTAATCCAAGCTAGGGTTGTATGGAAAGTCTATATCTTTAACCTAATGGCTTCCTTTAATACTGGTATCTGTGAAATGGTCCTTAAATTGACACCAAAACAAGCACTAACCACTTCTGGTCACAGATCCTTACTGGTCACAGATCCTTAATGCCACCACAGCCACTGCGTTCTCTAACAGGGTCCATTCAGATTCCGCACCCCAATCCTCCCAGGTATACAGGAGAAGATTTTCTGGTGGTGCAAACTGAAATCATCCCAGAGAAAAGCATTAGATAGGCATTCTTAGGACATCCTCGCTATGTAGAGGGATTCCTGGTCTGGCTGGCTGGCTGTCTCCATGGCCATTTGACACATGTCATCACTGAAAGATGACTGCCTGACATCTCAGCACTTTTTCTGATGTGAGTTTACAGAATATACTGACTCAGGTCTGATGACATAAATACAAAGTCACTCTTAGACTTTTAGTCCAAAGTATTCTAATATCAAGTACATTGATTTCATCATTGACTTATTTTTATTTATTTACTTATATATGTTTGTATTTATTTATATATTTGCATTTCTTTACTGAGAAAGTTCAAATGGCTATAACACTTTCCAGCTGAGGCCTTGGGAGATAAGTTTCACAAATTAAAATAATGTATTACATAATACAATAGTTATGTAAAGCACAGAAAGACAGTTTACGTCATATAAGGAATGCCAAATGGGTATCTATGGAAAACTGAGATTATGGTACAGAATGTAAAGAAAAAAATCAATATAAATTAATGATAAAAAACATAAAAAAATCCTTTACCAATTAAAATATCAAAGAAAATGTAATCTCTTTCTGAAGAAAGTACAAATGTTATGCTGAGGTGGTAATGGAATAATAGAAATAAAATAGTGTTATGATGCTAGACTGCACACGTCTGAGTGTCTTTGTGATCAGACATGGTGTTTGCCACGTACAGTCCATGACTGGCACAGATGTCCAAAAACAATTTGTTATGTCAGATCAGATCAGTTAAGCCACTTCTGCCTGGCCCTCCCCTCTAGGCACCTTCATCCTTTCCAGTGTTAGCAATAAAATCTGCCAGTCAAACTACAAAATCTGTAAGTGGCACCATATCAAATTCTACATCTACATCTCTAATAAGACCAAATACCAACAACTATTATGTGCACATATACTGACAACAGACAGACAGACTCTTTGTCTGCAGTTCTTAGTCACAGTGAAGTGATTGTCTTGCTTTCTAGTACAAACTCCATTCGATCAGTTTCCAGCCAGAGGCATCTGAATTTCCACACACCTACCTGGGGTCTTTTTTGTGGGCCAAGTGTGTGTCACTTCCAGAGTAGGAAGGAGGCCACACATACTTGAGAAGTCACTAGCACAAATGTTTTGTGTGTGTGTGTGTGTGTGTGTGTGTGTGTGTGTGTGTGTGTGTGTGTGTGTGTGTGTGTGTGTGTGTGTGAGTAAGGCCAGCTCAATCTCTTTGATACTTTTCAACTGCTGTCAGAAGCTTCAGATCCTACACCAGCAGTGACAGGATATCACATATGCTAAAATACAGTTTACCTTGCCAGGGTCTAATCTACATTAATTCATTCCAGTCCTACCAGCCACCTTACTGACATTGCACATTTCCCCCTTTTCATGCTCTGGATGATGATGAGCTGATATGGTGGCTCTATGTGGCTTTTTCAGACTCAGCCTGCCAAGGATATGTGGGTCACCCAGCCACTAGACAGCTGTCAAGTGAACACTACCCTCAGGCCTGATTCTTGTTGTGGACCCAAGATTTCAATTTGGGATTCTCAAATTCTCAAAAGGAATTATTGTAAGAATATTTTGGGATCATTGCTGCTCTACTCAGCCTCTTAGACTAATTTGCCAAGTGACCATGGCATGAACATAAAGCTCCAGAAAACATATATCTAAGGTTCACAAGGTCGGGTAAATCCACTTTGTTAAGGTCACAATCCTGGGAGACAAGCTCAGTTCCCTATTGAACAGCATAAAAGTGTCAGATTAGAACTTGATTGCTACTCATGAGAATATGTCAAATGTAGTTTGAACACTACTAATACTTATTTTCCCTTGTGTTATTTTTTAACATCTTTATGTTTCGCTGTATAAAAATTTATTATTTTTCATCCTAGTTCTGATGCTGTTTTGAGTTTCTCATACATTCTTAACATATCTGTTTTTTCATCAGATTAGCTTGGGTGCCTTTTGAGAGGAAGTGTCATTAAGTAGAAGTAACCATACTATCTGCACATACATGTCATGATCCAGATTGTGCTGTCTTATTTGGTGATACTATTGCAAGTTTACTCTGGATAGTTTATTATATCTTTTTTTCATCTGATTCAGTAATTGATTATTATGGCTTTAAGTCACAAACACTGTAACATGCCATCAATGTTTTTCTTCCTTTTGGCTAGGATCATGGCTGAAAAGATTTCTTAGATAATGTTTATTTAACCAGTTATCAAATAAATAATGCTCTTGGACCACTTTACTTACACATTTATGAAATAAACTAAAATTAATACTTCAAGCACATTGCATCATAGTTTATTTTTGCTACTTTTCTTCTCGCTATGTTATAACTAGAGCTAAAAGACTTGATAAGTATGGAAGAAATCTACAGCAGTACTTGACAAAGCCAATAAATTATTGAACTTATGTGCTCAAACCTGAAGTTGGACAATCACAACTTTGTTAATTTCAGTTTGCTCTGGCTAGAGTTGGGCTTTTTCCACAAAGAAATCCAAAATAACTCCTGCTGTCATGGCAAATTGAAATTTCCTTCAATTTAATTTCACACTGGCTTGTGTCAGAATATGAAACGTTTTCTTAAGAGCAGGATATGTTTTTCAAATGAATAAATAAACTGTTAAATGTTATTATACTGGCTGGGTTCAGATGTAAAGCAGAGTCGTTTTTTTCTGAAAGTGTTACAGCAAAGGCTTCAGCATTATTCAGAAAAGTGAATAGAAGTACAGGAGTAATATGTCCTCCTGCAAGATCTGCATACTGAATAATGTGCCCAGGAAGCCGTGCAGTATAGTCGTGGGCAGCGACATTGCAAACAAGTGTGATGCAGATCTATAAAGTGTAGGTAAGACAGTTCCTGACTCAGAGACATACAAATGTGCACAGCAAGTATATAAAACCATTGAAAGCCTGGGATCATCAGTGGTGCAGCAGGTAGTGTACTTGCCTTTAGGAGAGAAGGCTATAGGTTCTGTTCCCACACTAAGTAGATCGGTTGCTAATAGTCCAGTGCAATGTACAAGTGGTGTTGCACTGTAAAGTGGGCCCTCTTTTAAATGACGCATTATACTAAGACCCATCTGCTTGAGGTGGTAGTAGCTTAGGTGGGTGTAAGGGATCCCAAACCTATCAAAAATAGTAGGGTCAAACTTCCCCTCATAGTATAAATACCACTTCAGGCCTCCCCTGAAAAGGCTCCTAGCCTAGGGGGACTAACCCAGTAAACAAAGGATAAGTAAATAAAGCATATGTCATTTGGATGAATGTGGTTTCCATAAAAGGAAGAAAGAGTGCATGATGTTCACTGAAACTAGTTTACTTTTTTCTCCACTGTTGTGTAACCTCAGAGTTGGTATATACAAGTCTGGGGAGGAGTGAGGGTATCTCCTACATGGGAAGGGTATAGGGAGCTTCCTCCCTGCAAAAAAAGTTTTTTTTTTTTTGTAATGTTTCCCAGAAGCTTGGTGAAAGGATTTTGATTTGCTTCCATTCATTCAAATTACCTTTGGCAAACTGACATTAATCAGAAAACCCACAGTACTGCAACTTCAGATGAAAGCACCAATAACATGTACACACTCACTTTCTAAGTATGGGGATGATGTTGTTAGTTACACAATCTGCAACACTATCCCACTGATAATGACAGGTAGCTGCATACTGCTTTTACTGCAACTATCTGCAGTATAATACACACAATAGTGTAGGAAATAAAAGGCAGGTAGTGGATGTCCATACACCAGAGACACTATTCAACATACGTCATGCTATGGCAGCATATAATGTAAATGGACATCCCATACCACTGCAGACCAATGTCATGAAGGTGGAGGGTCTTAATGCAGATCAACGACTGGTGTCTTAGTCACAGTCTCAATCTAAATGCAAAGAAATGCATCATCATTCCCTTCAGTAAAAACAATGCCCCTTCACATTATCAAATTAACAACAATACCCTACGTACCTAAGAAGTGGTAAGGGATCTGGGATCACAAGTAGACTGTGACCTTAACTTTGACCATCTTGTATTTACTGTAGAAAGGAAGGCTTTCTACATTGCAGACTTGATTAGCAAAAGCATCACCTCTAGAGCAAAGGAGGTTATAACCCCTCTATACTCATCACTATTCCAGCCCATAATTGAGTACAACACCCCTTTTGGCATGTACCGTACAAAGCACCTGCATGAACTGGAGAGACCTCACAGGTTTTTAACAAAGGAGATCAAGGGACTTCAGCACGTGCCTTACACAGATCGACAAAAGTCCCTTTCACTATACTCAGTATCATATAGACTTCTTATGGGAGACTTATGCCTGGCTTACAGGGCAAACTCTGACCCAAACCTAATGAATTTGCTGCACATCAGTAACTCAAATGAGACTAGAGCTACCCATTCTAGGGATCTAAATAGGGCCTGTGACTTAAATAGGGCATGCCGGAGGGACAGGTTTGTCTCCCAGAGACTGCTGCTTCTTTTTAATAGGCTACCAATTCATGTGAAACAAAGAACCTCTATGACGCCATTCAAAATGAACCTGGACGAGTGGATGGAGCACTGCAGATTCTTACCAGGTTAATGCTCACAACAATCCTGGACATGGGCTGTCATTACTAAGTACAATCTTGGGTATTGACTAGAGTATCTCTGGTATTACATTTTGATGAAACAGCTAGGCTTGAAATTACTTCTGTATCAATAGCCTAGTAACCTCCTACGATCCTATGGATCTCAGTCAGCATATTAGCAAGTGCTGAGAAAGAAAGAGCGTAATAAAATAAATGAAAAGAAAGGACAATGTCTTTCAAAAGAAAAACTCATAAAAAAGGTAAGCTACACCAGAGATGTATAAAATAAAAAAGTATGTAAATGTTTGAAAGGGAAAAAGGAAAAATGCTTTCTCAGTGAGGAGATTTATGTGAAGCAATATTGGTAAACTGGTGTGCAATTACATTTGTTACTGTGAAATTATTTTGCAGTTTAGCTAAATCTTGCTTCTTTCTTGATTGTGCAAATGTTTATCGTATTACAAAGTCTGTTTGGAGATTGTTACACTCTGTCACATGACAATTTCCTAATCTAGGAGTCTGGCTTTCTGTTTCTTACCATTGTCTCTGGGAAAATGTAACCGTGAAAACAAGAAAGCTATCATCTCAATTCAAACTAAATTTGCAGGAAATCAAGTCTTACAACTTAAAGAGTGGCTGAATTGTCAGTTAGTCTGTGCTGGAAGATACCCTTGGACAGAAATACTGTCTATAAGGTCTCTAAACATTCCATTTAGGATTTAAAAGTCAGAAACAGTAAGGGACAGTACATCCTTAAACCAAAGGAAACACATTTTAGTTTAAACTGTAAAAAGAATTCTGTGAACATCTTAAAGTACTTTTGAATGTTTTATTATGAGTTTGAGATGGAAGTTTTACTGTTTGCATGTTTACCTGGAAAATAACTGGATTAAATTATTTTTCAAGTAAATTATATTATTTCACTTTAATATTTGTAGTTGATGCTTTACATATTGGAAAAGGATTATGCATTGTATCTGTGTATTAAACTGTTTGGTATCCACACTTAGACTTATGTCTGTTTAGAGCTATTTGCTAATATTTAAATATGTAAAGCCTGGCTTTTTTAAGTCATTTACACCTACCATCAGACGCTAATTAAGTGTTACATTGTTGGCTGCCAACAGGCTGGATCAAAATCACTTACAATTGAGAGTCATAAAGAGAATTACATTTGAAAAAAAATCTTTCCAGCTAAAAAAGAAAAGGAGCTTTTTGCATTTCTTGTCAGATAACATAATTTTCTCCCATTTAATGTGCTTAATTGCAGCGATGAATGCTGCAAGTTCAGTACTGCAGTTATCTTGCAATGAGACAAAAGTACTGTGCATGGTCTGCCTTTCAAGTACTATCAGCTTGAATAGGACAAAACACTCTGCACTATTGCTAAGGGGGAAATGAAAGGCACTGAACTCATTCTGTAGAAGAGTATGAAATCCTGTGGAAACCAGCAGTTATATCTCTGATCTGTGGCTGGGCAGAACAGATCATATCTGGGTGTTGCATGACTCAGCTATTACCTAAGGCAGACTTACTATATATCCTCAAGGCCAATCACCATTTGCATTTTAACAAGTACCAGTAGTAGGACTCAGACCCTATACTGCTGGATCTGTTGCAAATACATATATTGACAACAATGGTACAGGAATTACAACCCATAGTCTCTATCTGTCACAAATAACACAAACATATTTCAGGTGTCCTCAGAAATGATCTGCATTCACTTCTGACAATGCATCCAAAGCAGTGCAGGGGAATATAATCTTGCAAACTCTGGCCAAGAGGATATCAGAGATTTTGTGATTCAACAGTATTGCTGGTATAGCAGGCATCATTACAACAACAGAATGCACACATCACAATATTGGTGAATGACATAGATGATGGGTCAGCCTCCTACAACAAATGTGGATTTTGTTAAATCAGTGTGCAGGTTGTGTAACCCAGCCACTGGGGATGCACAAGCCAGTGCATTTCTTTGTGCTGGTCCCAAACCCGGATAAATGGGGAGGGTTGCGTCAGGAAGGGCATCCGGCATAAAACTTCGCCAAATCATTTCATGCAGTCACCAGTAAATATTTCCATACCGGATCGGTCAAGGCCCGGGTTAACAACGACCACCACCAGTACTATTAGCCAACAGGGTGCTGGCGGAAATTTGGCTACTGTTGGCCGAAGGAGGAGAAGAGGCAGAAGGCATGGCCGAATGCAGGAAGAGAGGAGAAAGGCTAGGACTGTGGTAGTGAGGGTCGGAACTTTGAATGTTGGCAGTATGACTGGTATAGGGAGAGAGCTAGCTGATATGATGGACAGAAGGAAGGTTGGTATATTGTGTGTGCAGGAGACCAGATGGAAGGGGAGTAAGGCTAGGTGTATCGGAGGTGGGTTCAAATTGTTTTATCATGGTGTGGATGGGAGGAGAAATGGTGTAGGAGTTATTCTGAAGGAACAGTATGCTAAGAGTGTTTAGAAGGTGAAAAGAGTGTCAGATAGAGTGATGTTTATGAAGCTAGAAATTGATGGTGTATTGATGAATGTTGTTAGTGCATATGCTCCACAAGTTGGGTGTGCAATGGATGAAAAAGAAAAATTTTGGAGTGAATTGGATGAATTGATGATAACTGCACCCAAGGGTGAGAGAGTGGTGATTGGAGCAGATTTCAATGGGCATGTTGCTGAAGGGAACAGAGGGGATGAGGAAGTGATGGGTAGGTATGGTGTTAAACAAAGGAATGAAGAAGGTCAGATGGTAGTGGATTTTGCAAAAAGGATGGACATGGCTGTGGTGAATATGTATTTTAACAAGAGGGAGGAGCATATGGTGACATACAAGAGTGGAGGAAGATGCACACAGGTGTATTATATCTTATGTAGGAGGGCCAGTCTGAAGGAGATTGGAGACTGTAAAGTGGTGACCGGAGAAAGTGTAGTTAGGCAGCATAGGATGGTTGTTTGTAGGATGATGTTGGTGATCAAGAAGAGGAGGAGGAGGAGTGTGAGGGCAGCACCAAGGATCAAGTGGTGGAAATTGAAAAAAGGTAATTGTCTAGTGGAGTTTAGGGATGAGTTAAGACAGGCACTGGGTGGCAGTGAAGAGTTACCAAATAGCTGGGTAACTATAGCAGAGCTAGTAAGGGAGATGGCTAGAAAGGTGCTTGGTATCACATCAGGACAGAGGAAGGATGACAAGGAGATATGGTGGTGGAATGAGGAAGTACAGGAGAGTATACAGGCAAAGAGGTTGGCAAAGAAGAAGTGGGATTGTCAGAGAGATGAAGAAAGTAGACAGGAGTATAAGGAGATGAGGTGCATGGCAAAGAGAGAGGTGGCGAAGGCTAAGGATAAGGCATATGAAGAGTTGTATGAAAGGCTGGACACTAAGGAGGGAGAAAAGGACCTGTACCGATTGACTAGACAGAGGGACCCAGCTAGGAAAGATGTGCAGCAGGTAAAGGTGATAAAGGATAATGAGGGAAACATACTCACAAGTGAGGAGAGTGCATTTAGGAGATGGAAAGAGTACTTTGAGGGGTTGATGAATGAAGAGAATGAGAGGGAGAGAAGGTTGGATGATGTAGGGATAGTGAATCATGAAGTGCAATGGATTAGCAAGGAGGAAGTAAGGATAGCTATGAAGAGAATGAAGAATGGAAAGGCTGTTGGCCCAGATGACATACCTGTGGATGCATGGAGGTGATTAGGTGAAATGGCAGTGGAGATTTTAACCAGATTGTTTAATGAAATCCTAGAAAGTGAGAGGATGCCTGAGGAATGGAGAAAAAGTGTTTTGGTACCGATTTTTTAAAAATAAGGGTGATGTGCAGAGCTGTAGTAACTACAGGGGGATTAAATTAATCAGTCACAGCATGAAGTTATGGGAAAGAGTAGTGGAAGCTAGGTTAAGAAGGGACGTGATGATTAGTGATCAGCAGTATGGTTTCATGCCAGGTAAGAGCACTACAGATGCATTGTTTGCTCTGAGAGTGTTGATGGAGAAATACAGAGAATGCCAGAAGGAGTTGCATTGTGTTTTTGTAGACTTAGAGAAAGCATATGACAGGGTGCCTAGAGAGGAGTTGTGGTATTGTATGAGGAAGTCAGGAGTGTCAGAGAAGTATGTAAGAGTGGTACAGGATATGTACAAGGGTAGTGTGACAGCGGTGAGGTCTGCGGTGGGAGTGATGGATGCATTTAAGGTGGAGGTGGGATTACATCAAGGTTCAGCTCTGAGCCCTTTCTTATTTGTAATGGTGATGGACAGGTTGACAGACAAGATCAGACAGGAGTCCCCGTGGACTATGATGTTTGCAGATGACATTGTGATCTGTAGTGAGAGTAGGGAACAGGTGGAGGAGACCCTGGAGAGGTGGAGATATGCTCTAGAGAGAAGAGGAATGATGGTCAGCAGGACTAAGACAGAATATATGTGTGTGAATGAGAGGGAGGATAGAGGAATGGTGAGGATTCAGGGAGTAGAGGTGGCGAAGGTGGATGAGTTTAAATACTTGGAATCAACAGTTCAGAGTAATGGTGAGTGTGGAAGAGAGGTGAAGAAGAGAGTACAGGCAGGATGGACTGGGTGGAGAAGAGTGTCAGGAGTGATTTTTGACAGACGAGTACCAGTAAGAGTGAAAGGGAAGGTCTACAAGAGGGTAGTGAGACCAGCTATGTTATATGGGTTGGAGACAGTGGCATTGACAAAAAGGCAGGAGTTTGAGCTGAATGTGTCAGAGTTAAAGATGTTAAGATTTGCACTGGGTGTGACGAGGGTGGACAGGATTAGGAATACGTATATTAGAGGGTCAGCCCAGATTGGAAAGTTTGGAGACAAAGCCAGAGAGGCAAGATTATATTGGTTTGGACATGTGCTGAGGAGGGATGCAGAGTATATTGGGAAAAAGATGCTAAGGATGAAGCTGCCAGGTAACAGGAAAAGAGGAAGGCTTAAAATAAGGGTTATGGATGTGGTAAGAGAGGACATGCAGGTGGTTGGTGTGACAGAGCAAGATGCAGAGGACAGGAATAAATGGAAACAGATGATCCGCTGTGGTGACCCCTAACAGGAACAGCCGAAAGAAAATGAGTGTGCAGGTTGTGTGTGCTGACTATTTTCATGCCAGATATCTAGGTAGCACAGATGATGGTACCATCTGAATGAGGTACACACTGCACTACTGCTCCTTCAAGTATAAAAGCAAAATTCATGTGTGCTTGATAGAGGATGGAGATACCCCATACCCCTACTTGCATGAAGTTTCACAGCTGTAAGGAGGCCAGATACCCAGGTAGATGAAGCAGAGAGTGTGTTACATCTCCAGACCTCCAACATCTTCAAACATGTGTTTGCTCATCTAATGATATGCTGCCACTGCCTGGATGACCCTGGTAGTGCACTGAAAGATGCCCCCCAGAAAGCAGATGACTTAATCCTGGTGACCTGCAAGCTGTACAATATGACACTGGTGGCAACATAGATTGGGTTGGGTCAGTCACCTGATGAATACTTTTTATTGGAAATGTAATACCAAACAGGCTAATACAGGATGATAGGGTGCATGTCGACCATATCCAGATACAGCAAAAACAGATATGTTCTGCACACATACAGAGTGAGCCCCTGTGTGTGCTTACTACTCAAAAAGCTCCTGAGCGTGTGACATATGCATACATTCTCTCACAGTTTTTTCAGATTTCCATAATAGAGAAACAAGTGCACAACTTCAAGGCAAATAAAAAAGCATAATGGGAACAATGCCATGGGCCAAACTTTCCATTTTCTGGATGACTTTATTCAATAAATGCTTTCCAGCATGTCTCACAAAGCACACAGCAATATTGCTTCATCAGGATAATAAAAAGCATCAAAGCAGTCAACTTAAATACCTTTTCCATACCACATGACTAAGATACAATGATTAGTTAACTAAATGAATAGGATTCCTCTTGTGAATAGGTGTAACAGGAAGCATTTCATTTAGCATTGGGATCTATGCGCATCAAGTATATTTTGCCACTTTATTTCCAGACGAGTTAATACATTGTACACAACTCCCCTTTTACCATAATATGTTAATACACTAATCACCAAGAGCTTAAAATAATGATTGTTACCTTTAATAGCTTAATGTCTGTACAGAGCACTATCTGTTTTACGTTTACTAACCTCATAATAACATTCCCAAATACATCTATGGAAACTTAACTCCACTTTTCCAACATAAAAAGAACCACCCCAACACTTGGATAAATATATCACTTTTCTTATATGTAATGCATTAAAAACGTTAAAATGCTATCTTTTATCATTGTTAGAATGCACAAAAATTCTTGCTTTATTATTATGTACTTGAAAGTAGTATATGTCTCACATTTATAAGTTCTCAACTCCTTTTATTATGTATCTTAAAACTAATTATATTCCTGCCACTTAAAAAAACATCCTCAGCTGACTACCTACTATTTTTGGATAATTTATTATATACATTTAAAACACTGTAATATTTTCTTAACATGTCAATCAACTTGCAGATTTCATTAGAAAACCTAGCAATGAGAGGTTTTTCATAATCAATGTTATTCCTTCTAGGGTATCATCATATGTCAATCTGTCCCTTATGTCTCATGTTCTATACAAATTTGTAAGTCTTATGTAATAAATGATGTAGATAATCTCATAACTGAAGTATTACCTGCATGTGTCAAAAACTTCCAATCTTCAGAAGTATTTCTTCTAACATAAAGAAGCTGTTTTTTTTTTTCAGTACACAGTTATCACATATCCTAAATGTGTACTTGCATAATAAAGTAACTTACATTTCTCAATCCATTTTCCACAGGTGTGTGTGTCTGTGTGTGTATTCATATCTCTCAGCTGTGCAGATTTTCACAGACTGTCCAAATTTTTGCCTCATATTTTTATCTGTTTTTCATAAAATTTTGGTTTTCTGGCAAATTAGTGACAAATCATTAAAGACTGAAGTCAGAAAATAATGACATACATTTGAGTTCCAGACTTCATACCCTTCAGAAAATTCATTCCCATACAAAACCTATTATTCTATCAACTTTCTAAGTTTGTAAGAGCAATATTTAAAAATTGTCCATATGTTTGGGTCTTTGTCCTACTTTTGTTTATGGCTTTGTCCAGATTTCTTGCTCTAAGACGTTGAGAGTTATGGTGCATATTTATGTATGGGTCTACTTCTAAATTTCAACTTTCAAAATGTCAAGTTTCTTATGGTCAACACCATAAGATCGAAGTTTTGAAACTTCAAAATTTAAGTAACAAAAAAAAATCTTTTTTAGGCCCCCTTGCACAAACCTGCTAATTAAATATACCAACTCCAAAATCACACTACAGGGAGGAAAACTGTAAATATACCATTACGCTCTGTACAGTGATCTCCATTTAAATGGTTTGAAGTTTCAAAACTTCGATCTTAATGTCTCAACCATAAGAAAGTCAATGCTTTGAAGGTTTGAAATTTAGTAGAGCCATATGTGTATATCATATGTATATGTATATATAATACATACACACTATGAAAACACTGTTATTAATACAAAGAGTGATATTTAATTGAGATGATCAAGTGTTTCACACTTGAGTATCACACTTTATGTTAATAAAAGTACAAAATGCTTGATATCTGAGGCTCTTTGTAAGCCTAGCTTTTCATTCTTATGATATTTTTTCCTGGTATTTAGCAAAATGAAATGCTCAAGGAAATGACAAACAGGTGTAAAGTGGGGATAATGACATGTTTTCCCTATCCAAACTTTAATTCATGTCATTGCCGGTCAACTTTTCTTGAAATTACAATGTCTAGTCAGAAGGATACCTCTTCTTCCCCACAAAAATGTCAATAAAGCACTAGAAAGAATTACAAGTATGATGGGAAATAATTTTAATCTTGTCCAAAAAGCAATGGATAAATTAAAATAAGGTCATTATCTTGTTTGGTTAGCCATAATGTAATGGGATTTTGGATAAATTTTGATACACTCCATGGAGATAGAATCCCTTCTTCAACACAGGGCCTGAAAAATTACAGGATCCAATCTTACATAAACAGAGAGAGTGTGTTAGCATATATTTGCAAATGCACATGTGCTCAAGGGTCAGGAATGCTTTAAAGACAGGATTATTGTTTAAAATCATGGCACTGAATGGTCCATAGGCAAGCTGCCCTTGTGAACCATTTGAAGCTTAACCAATTTCCCTTGATGAAAGAATCAAACCAGGTTCTTCTGGTCTGTAAGATGAATGCCTTCACCATTAGGCCAATCCTCAAATGAAACCGATGTGGATGCAACCAAGATTTGCTAAACAGAATGGTTTAAGTAACTGGCTGTCAAAAAAGCACTATGGTGGAAGTAAAATGTCTTTTCTATTAAGTGGATGTTGTGTATTTAGAGGTATAGGCCATCCGCAGTGAAGTAGGTGTGACTGTCAACCATCTCTGCCAAAGATATAATACTCTTTGGATCCCTGTAGAAACTGCTTTCTGTCTTTACTGTGGCACTATTCCTCGTGATAATAAAATGCTGCTAAGACCGGATGCTTTCCAGCCTTGGTCGCACAACTGAGAGCTCAATCATGTCTCTCTCCATCTTTTTTTATAATAGAGCATCTTAGATTGTTCACTTCCATGTGCGCAACTACTGGGTTGTAAAGGGATCTAAGGGCTCTAGTGATGTCACCAATTCTAGCACCTGAGAGACTAATACTGGAGGGTGCAACATTCGAATGTCTGTTTATAGAGTCACTTATGACTACAACTTGTCATGTGCGCAACATGGTCTTATAGGCTTAAGGGCTTAGATGTACAGCTGTGGTACTTTGGGGAAGAAACAGTGGACACTGTTGCATATATCATGAGTAAGATATGACTATACTACTGAGATCTGGGTCAGTTGGTACACTGTCTAGTATGCTTAACAGTACCTCAACATATGTGGGTTTAGTGTTTGTGCCACATTGTGGTTGTGTGGGAGTATACTGTTTGCTGATAACCATCATGAGTGAAATGGTAGCATAGAATTTAGTAAAGTGTTTAAATCTCTCGATATGGATTCTGTATCAGAGAGCAGTAAGAAATTGTTAGTGAGCATGAGGCAATTTGTAAAATAAAAATTAGCCCCACAAAGTGGCACTCAATGTAAAAAGCCAGAACTAGCTGGGTATTATCTTGGCAAGGTAAAAATGAGCCTCACAGGCAGGTACTCCATGTAGCAGTATGAGAGAAGAACAACAGTGGTAATTCCAGAGATGCAAACAACTGAAATACAATTTCAGTAATGCAAACAGAAATGCATTTCCAATGATGGAAACAACTGAAGTATGATTAGTAGGGTAAAAATAAAAATAAATATGAAAAATTAGCCCTGTGACAGGCACTTTGTATAAATGGCCAAACCAGTCTGGTTTCAGGTTGGCAATGTCAAAATCAGCCCCATAGGCAGGCACTCTGTATAGCAGTATGAGGGAAGCACAACAGTGCTAATTCCATTCATGCAAATAATTGTGAGTCAGCTGAATAGCAGTGCAGATTACAATGATGCAAGCAAATAAAGGGCAAAAAATGCAGTACAGTCAGCAGCATATCACATTTCAGTGATGAACAAAAACATGGTAGTTACTGTCTGTGTACTTAGCAATGCTACAATGGACACTGCATATACATGCCAATATAGACTGATATATATGGACTGCTACAGCTATAAGCTCTTATCAGTGATCCCTCCCTTTGCACACTATATCACTACATATCTAAACATGTATTCCTGTGCTCAACCTGCTATTAGACATTATGATAGTGACTTCAGCAACAGAAAGTGATATGTAACAGACCCATATAGTTTTTCAATGTTTCCGAATCATGCCCAAATTAATGGGGCAAATGTTCTTCAAACAGATGAGTTGCATAATGCCTCAATGATGAATAGTTTATTCACTGTATCTACTCATGGTGTGCAGCAGTGCATTCCAATAATATGTATTATTTCATGTCGCCTGTATGCATGTATTGCACGTACACATGTGTGCATATGTTATAACATGTTTTGGTTTTGTAGGATCACAGAAGTCCAACTCATTCTTCTTGATGTTAGCAATCCACCCTAAAGGATCAAAGACTATGTGAGACACACACATTGTAGGTTTGCTAAGCTATAGGAGCTATTCGGTTGTATTTGGCTTATCAAGATAGGGAAGATTAGTAAGTTATTCAGTGGTAGAAATGTATAACTGTATGCAGAATGTACAGGCAATGCAGAGCAGAACATGATCATGACTAAACTTGTGAAGGTGTTTCTTTATAGTGCATGCCTGTGTGGCTCTCTGATCATTATAGTTATGTGCCTGTGTTCAGTTATATAGATATACATGTTCTCAATGTACAGTAAATGAACTGAAAAAACTGTTGTGATGATTATTTCACACAGACCGCGCCCAACATGAGCATGGAGAAACTGTGGTATCCTTTTCCCAGCTACACCTGATCAAATCCCCAGAGCTGCTTACCCCATTGTTCAGATTATTATTTATATATATTCAGTTATATTATGCATCAGCACATAATCACTATGGAAGTAAGTATGCAAACATTATACTTAGTGGTTGACATTTTCAGTACTTGTACATAATACAATGATGTACACTGTGCAGTGGTATTGTTGTGTTCACCTGTACGCACAGCAGAAAACAGTTGACAAACTACACTTTAAACCCCATATATACATGTGAAATATTGTTAATGTCATTGACAACTGACAATTTAAGCCACAGTGGCTATTTCAAATGCATATTTATCTTTCAAATGCATATGCATCTGGGCAGTGCAGTGGTACAGTGGTTAATGTTGTCACCTCATAGTAAGAGGTTGTCTAGTTCAATTCTCAGTTGGGGTACCTTCTTTGCGGAGTCTGTATGTCCTTTCTGTGTTCGCTTGGGTTTCCTTCCAAAGAAATACATCTGGAGTGTTTCTCCCTGGGCCTCCGCTGAAAATAGGATCTGTTCTAGTCAGACTTTCCTGATCAACATATGTTAAATACATTTTATAAATAGTGCCTAGTTGACTCTAGTCAGGAAACATGAAAGCATAACATTTTGAAAGATAGAACTCCCCCCCCCAAAAAAAATAAAACACATCATACACCTGTATGGGTATGAAAGAAGTCCCAGCTTTTTATATAGTATTACCTACCTTATACCATGCAACTCTTTGAAACTGATTAACTGCATAATCATCGTCTTCTTTCGGCTGTTCCCATTAGGGGTCACCACAGCGGATCATCTGTTTCCATTTCTTCCTGTTCTCTGCATCATGCTTTTTCACACCAACTGCCTGCATGTCCTCTCTCACTACATCCATAAACCTTATCTTAGGCCTTCCTCTTTTCCTCTTACCTGGCAGCTCCATCCTTAGCATCCTTTTCCCAATATGCCCAGCATCCCTCCTCAGCACATGTCCAAACCAATGCAATCGCGCCTCTTTTGCTTTGTCTCCAAACTGTCCAACCTGAGCTGACCCTCTAATATACTGATTCCTAATCCTGTCCATCCTAGTCACACCCAGTGCAAATCTTAACATCTTTAACTCTGCCACATCCAGCTCTGACTCCTGCCTTTTTGTCAATGCCACTGTCTCCAACCCATATAACATAGCTGGTCTCACTACCCTCTTGTAGACCTTCCCTTTCACTCATACTGGTACCCGTCTGTCACAAATCACTCCTGGCACTCTTCTCCACCCATTTCACCCTGCCTGTACTCTCTTCTTCACCTCTCTTCCACACTCACCATTACTCTGAACTGTTGATCCCAAGTACTTAAACTCATCCAGCTTTACCAACTCTACTCCCTGCATCCTCACCATTCTTCTACCCTCCCTCTCATTTACACACATATATTCTATTTTAGCTCTGCTGACCTTCATTCCTCTCCTCTCTAAAGCATATCTCCACCTCTATAGGGTCTCCTCAACCTGGTCCCTACTCTCACTACATATCACAATGTCATCTGCAAACATCACAGTCCACGGGGCCTCCTGTCTGAGCTCATCTGTCAACCTGTCCATCACCACTGCAAATAAGAAAGGGCTCAGAGCTGATCCTTGATGTAATCCCACCTCCACCTTAAACGTATCTGTCACTCCCACTGCAGTCCTCACCAATGTCACACTACCCTCATACATATCCTGTACCACTCTTACATACTTCTCTGCCACTCCCGACTTCCTCATACAATACCACAACTCCTCCTAGGCACCCTGTCATATGCTTTCTCTAAGTCCACAAAGACACAATGCAACTCCTTCTGATCTTCTCTGTATTTCTCCAACAACACTCTCAGAGCAAACATTGCATCTGTAATGCTCTTTCCTGGCATGAAACCATACTGCTGATCACTAATCATCACCTCCCTTCTTAACCTAGCGTCCACTACTCTTTCCCATAACTTCAAGCTGTGACTGATCAATTTTATCCCTCTGTAGTTACTGCAGCTCTGCACATCACCCTTATTCTTAAAGATAGGTACCAGAACACTTTTTCTCCACTCCTCAGGCATCCTCTGACTTTCCAAAATTTCATTAAACAATCTGGTTAAAAATTCCACTGCCATTTCTCCTAAGCACCTCCATGCTTCCACTGGTATGTCATCTGGGCTCCATGCTTCCACTGGTATGTCATCTGGGCCAACGGCCTTTCCATTCTTCATCCTCTTCATAGCTGTCCTTACTTCCTCCTTGCTAATCTGTTTCACTTCATGATTCACTATCCCCACATCATCCAAGCTTCTCTATCTCTCTCTCATTCTCTTCATTCATCAACCCTTCAAAGTACTCTTTCCATCTACTCAACACACTCTCCTCACTTGTGAGTACGTTTCCCTCACTATCCTTTATCACCCTTACCTGCTGCACATCTTTCCCAGCTCTGTCCCTCTGTCTAGCCAATTGGTACAGGTCCTTTTTTTCCCTCTTTAGTGTCCAATCTCTCATATAACTCTCCATATGCCTTATCCTTAGCCTTCACCACCTCTCTGTTTGCCATGCACCTCATCTCCTTATACTCATGTCTACTTTCTTCATCTCTTTGGCAATCCCACTTCTTCGCCAGCCTCTTCCTCTGTATACTCTCCTGTACTTCCTCATTCCACCACTAGGTCTCCTTGTCCTCCTTCCTCTGTCCAGATGTCACACCAAGCACCTTTCTAGCAGTCTCCCTTACTAGCTCTGCTGTAGTTACCCAGCTATTCGTTAACTCTTCACTGCCTCTCAGTGCCTGTCTTAACTCTACCCTGAACTCCACCTCAGAATCACCCTTTTTTAACTTCCACCATTTAATCCTTGGCACTGCTTTCACACTCCTCCTCCTCTTCTTGATCACCAACATCATCCTACAGACCACCATTCTATGCTGCTTAACTACACTTTCCCCGTCACCACTTTACAGTCTCCAATTTCCTTCAGACTGGCCCTCCTACATAGGATATAATCCACCTGTGTGCATCTTCCTCCACTCTTGTACGTCACCCTATGCTCCTCCCTCTTCTTAAAATATATATTCACCACAGCCATGTCCATCCTTTTCGCAAAATCCACAATCATCTGACCTTCTGCATTCCTCTCCTTAACACCATACCTACCCATCACTTCCTCATCCCCTCTGTTCACTTCACCAACATGCCCATTGAAGTCTGCTCCAATCACTAGTCTCTCACCCTTGGGTACACTCACCACCACTTCATCCAACTCACTCCAAAATTTTTCTTTCTCCTCCATCGCACACCCAGCGTGTGGAGCATATGCACTAACAACATTCATCATTACACCATCAGTATCAAGCTTCATAAACATCACTCTATCAGACACTCTATTCACCTCCAAAACACTCTTGGCATACTGTTCCTTTAGGATAACCCAATTTCTCCTGCCATCCACACCATGATAGAACAATTCGAACCCACCTCCTATACACCTCGCCTTACTTCCCTTCCATCTGGTCTCTTGCACGCACAATATATCAACCTTCCTTCTCTCCATCATATCAGCTAGCTCTCTGCCTATACCAGTCATACTGCCAACATTCAAAGTTCCTACCCTCACTTCTACACTCCTAACCTTCCTCCTCTCTTCCTGCCTTCGGGCATGCCTTCCCCCTCCTCTTCTCCTTCGGCCAACAGTAGCCCAATTTCTGCCAGCACCCTGTTGGCTAACAGTACTGGTGGCAGCCATTGTTAACCTGGGCCTCGACCGATCAGGTATGGAAATATGAAATGTTCTCTGCATAAGTCATTTGGCAGAGGTTTTATGCCAGATGCCCTTCCTGACGCAACCCTCCCCATTCATCCGGGCTTGTGACCAGCACAAAGAAATGCACTGGCTTGTGCATCCCCAGTGGCTGGGTTTGAACTGATTAACTGCAATGTAGTTAAAAAGTGATGAGGGGATACATGGTTGCACCTCTGTATGAAGCAACCAGGATGCCATGCATATGGCATCAGTAACAAAGAAACATTCAGGTGTGTCTTCTGAATTATATATATATAAAGACCACAGTATTCACTGATAGGGTGTATAGGAATGTTCCAAATGTGGGCATTGCAAAGTATGTTCTAACATTAAATACCTCACAGGTACTAAGATTAATGGAGAAAATTTGTTTCATATGATTTATTTAATTATGAGTCAAGGGGGGTTGTTTATATTATAGGGTGCAGTTGCAGGTTTCCTGCTTGGTATGTGGGTCAGACCAAACGTAAAGTAAAGTCTGTATTTTGGAACATTTGTGGGATATTAGGAGCCAGAATTTGAAAAGCCCTGTGGCTGAACAATATATTAAAATGCATGGGGGCTCAGATGCAGGTTTCTTTTTTTGTGTATTGGCCGAACCTTTTCTTCCTAGGTGAGAGGATTATTTAAGTAAATTAATAGAACTGGAGATGAAAATTATATTAACTCATTCCCTCCTGTATAGCACTTTTGAGTATATACACTTAACCCCCAGTGGCTGTGACCTAAGCCTTTAAAAAATGAAGTTATCACCTTACAGTTCTAACAAATACTCATTGACAGAGGTCACATGTCAATACAGTTGTGTTTGCCATCATGCATGCTTTAAGATAAAATATTCTGATACATTGTATGTAGCAAGGTTTTGGAATTATTAATTCAAGTATGGACAAGCAATATCTGACACATAGAGGCACAGTAGGAGGCAACTGCAGAAATGCCTGAAGGTGCACTCAGCTGTAATTGAACACTTTCCCCTAGGGATTTAAATCAGGAAGTAAATGTGATTTTTAAATTATTTAAATTATTTTTAGTTATTAAAATATATATTTTGTATTATGTATTTGCATTTTGTAATTTTTGTACTAAGTATTTTTCAATGGAGTGCATTATTGTTTAATTGACTGTTTAATTGGGTTCATACCTGTATAAAAGCAGTGTATCTAGGTGTGATGTTAGATCCTGTAAAGGTGAATGGCTGAGGTACCAGACTGGTAAAATAAAGTTGTTCGCATGTTGAGCAGTTTTGATTTATTTGTTTTTTTGTTTTAATTTCAATTTGTGTATTATTACGTCTTGAACTGACTATGAGCAACTCCCGTGATTGCATGACAGACAGCTGCAAATTGTCTAGATAACTTTCACAAATGGGTCTGTTCATCATATAACCCCATGTTTTATAACCACTGCAGATTGTAGCATTAATACAGTGTCTTTATGTTTTACAGATGAGATGATCAGCGATCAGAACTGGTATTTCAATAAACAGAGGATAAGAAGGCTCTCCCATAGGGTGAGTGGCCCTTACATATACAATGTACATGCAGTTGTCAAGTGTGGTTATGTACCACTGCATAGCTACAGACATAAGTAGACAGACAGTGTGCCTCCATGTGTTAAATGGTTTCATATGAAACCCATAGCTACACATCATCCACTATTGCAACACATCCATATGTGGCACTATGCATGTCACTCTCAATGCCTGCATTGCATTGCATGTTGACATGTATGTGAACTTCTTCCTCCCTGTGTCTTGACTTTATAATCAGCAGAATAATAATAGGGATAAGTTAAGTATTCAGAATGTCACATCCTGTTGTAACATAAGGGTACACAGATGACACCATCGAAACACTAATAGCATGTTGCTTGTGATGCCTGATGTGCCATATCATGCTGTGCTGAGTCATATGTTTACCCACTACAGTGTTCATTCTGTAGCATGCTGTACCCTACTATGTTGTGAATTATGTGCACACCTTCACAATCATATAGCAACTGTAATGTTCATTTTGTAGCATGGTATACATTAGTTCAGTATGGCACATCATGTATATACAGAGAGACGCATATAAACATTGCATGAGTTTTGTAGCACTGCATTTTCCACTAGTTGTGGTACATCTTCACAATGTGTGGCTTTGCATATATCTTGTATTATGTTTATTGTATAGCACAATGCATGCTACTGAGGTGTTGAACATCAAGGGTATATAAGGGGAGTGTGGTGGATGCAAAATGGTTTTCACTGAAAATAAAAACATTATTAACGTATGATTACAATTTATTTTTAATCATTTCTGTATTTGCTTATTTGTTTGTATTAGTCCAGTGCAGAGCTTTCTGTGGATAGACTGTATCATATGTGCACCTGTGAGCAGATACAATCATTAACCTGGTCATTGTTCAGCATAGTGCATGCCAGAATGAGTTGTGCATCACAGACACATATCTGCTCACTTATATAAATTACAGTGATAGGCTTATATTTGGTTGTGCTGTGACACACTTTAGCACACTTAACCTCATATATTAGGGAGTATATATCTTGTACCATGCTTTTTGTGTAGCACATTGCATACCACTACATTGCAGTGCACCATGGGCACACATACAGGAACCAGCATACCTTTCACTACAGTGTTAGTGTAGCATGCTACACCACAAAATGCTGCAGTGTAGCCTGTGCATAACTCTGGGCATGTATACCCCTTACAGTTCTCATTGTACAGAGCAATGTGTTCCAGTATGGAGTGGCACATCTTGGCTACTAATCAGTGTGCTTATACCACTTATTGTGACACTTCTGTGGGGACAATTCATGGGGTCCATTCAGAACATGTTCATGTGAGTGTTGCGCAGATACTGTGCAGTGCAGAACTTTAAGTGCTCTGTATTATTCTCCTGTTGTGCTCTGGGCACCATTAAGAGACAACTGCTCTTTGGGTCTACTCTGTCTGCACATGGTCTCTCAATGGAGCTGTCAGTTTAGTGGTAGACTTTATAGGTTCAAAAGTTCATTGGTGTTTACTAGGCTAATGGCCGCAAGGGCCTTTTTAAGCTTAAGCATGCATCCCAAATCTCTGACAAATTCTGATACCCTTGATAAGTGTAAGCAGAGGCTTGGGAGATGAAACATTTACAGATTGCCTGCATTCATTAGAGACATAGGTTCACAATGCACATTTGGATGAAGCCAAAACATTGTCCAAATCAGACACTCAAAATGATTTATTCCATGTAACAGTACACAAACTGCTGTAAAATTATAGGAGTCATGCAGTCTAAATTATAAATATGCAAATTATAATAAATCAATGTATAAGTTTATTCCTTAGAATCTTCTATGAAAAGAATCTATCAGTACATTCCAGTAAAATCTAAAAAGAAAAATATTTTAGCTTTTCTTAACCTGTCCAGATTATCAACTATTTGTTGTATAGGACAACCATAAGATTCAGATACTGCATTCAACATTCTAAAACCTTGATACAAGCTGATCTTTTCATCTTTGTTCTTGATTATTAATCCTGAAAAAGACCATTCATTTCCAGATGTTTCAACAACACTGATAATGCTAACTGTGTTAGAGAATGACATTAATTATAGTGTTCCACAATTCAGAAGTAAAGAAAGTTAGGTGCTATGCACAAACACAGTGACCAAGCCAAGGTTGACAATTGTCTTGAAAGCTTATTTGTCACTTTCCTCTACTGGAGTGTTAAAGCCATGACCTTTCCTAACTACATACTGTTGTTGTTGTGTCTTTCGGCTTATCCCGGTTAGGGGTTGCCACAACAGAACTCCGGTCCGCTAATGTTTGGTAGTGGATTTTTACATGCCGAGTTACCAGCCCTGATGCACAACCTTCAATGAAGGCACACCCATTCACGCATGCCTCCACACAGAAGATGCTCTAGCTGAGAATCGAACACGACAACGTCTTGCTGTGAGGCGAAAACGCTACCGTAGCACCACTACCGCGGTCCTAACTACATACTGTGTACTTAGTAAAAGGTCGAAGTGCTGAACATGAGGTGATATTTGCTGGTGTAAGAGCTTTTATAATTGCTTAGCCATGGAACTGAGACTACTTAAGTAATACACCAGCAAATAACATCTCATGTTCGGCAATTTCATCGTTTACTGAGTAAACAGCATGCATTTTAAAAAGATCATGGCATTAATATTTTTACAGAAAAATATGGCATGGAACCCTTCAATGCAATTAAGTAACATGGATTCAGTTGGAGCCATATGTTTGGACTAGTCCAGTAGATGTGACACACAAATCCTCTGTCTTTATTTAGACGGACAGTAGTTGTAAGAAGAGAGTGGTCATGCAACATCATTAACCTGAGTATCTAGCTGTCTAGCTGATCAAACAAAGAGAACAGCTTGGAAGAATGCATGTTATGTATCATAGATTACCAAGTCTAGAATCCATCTTGGATTGTATTTTGTGGCCTTAATTTTCTTCATGGTACATAATCTGGATGCAAGATTATACAGAGAGACATAGATTTGTCTTAGTACACAGACCTCATTCTTAAACCTCTTAGCTCAAAAATCAGTGAGAAGACAAAAAGTAATGTTGGGCAAAGGCCTCCAAATCTGGAAAAAAATTCTAAATTGTTGCTGTTATGCACTCAGAAAGTTACTAGAATAACATATTTTATTGACATGCATTTTCTGGAGTATAATAAATTTGAAACTCAAATAGCTTCCATTATCTAGTCACTGCAATCTACAATGATTTGCATGAAAACCATACATTTCATAAGGTACAGATAAAAAACTGAGATAAAAATCAGGGACACTGCAAATCAGGGACAATAAAGAAATACACATGCAGGTGACTGTAGCTTGCCATTCCTTTCCAAGACTTTTCAAGATGGGCAGTCATCTAATACTTAATGGCAAAAAAAAAGAAACAAAAACAATGTTATGATGGGGAATAACTCTCCTTATACATCTTTTGCCTTAGGCATTGTCTTGAGAGTGTAACATACTTTGCTGATATCACTGACAGCTGTTTTACTTCCCAAGAATATGTTGACATCCCTGAAAAATGCCACAGAGGTTCACAAATAGTTATGAGCCTTTTATCAAGTCAAAAAAATATTTTACTCCAGACAGCTCCATGAAGTAGCAGAATTAATCTATAACTGCCTTCCAGATAACTTCATTTCATTTAGTGGACCAGGCACTGGAGAAGCCAACAGAGGAGGGGTGGAAGTGAATGGTAGATGGTGCCTCACCCATAACAAAGTGAGGGTCCAATACACTTCCTACTGCAGGAACTTTATGTGTGAGTTAGGCCACAGGAAGCAACTATTATTTAAAATGGCATGGCATTACATGATGAACCTGCAAAGGAGAGCATCTTACTCTAATCACGCCAACACAATAGCAGACCACAACATGGAATGTACTTTATCTGCTGCCTGACAAAGGGAACAGTTAAGAACAAAAAAATAACAATCCTTTGACCCCCCCCCCCGCAAGAGGACAATAGACAGTGATGCCCAAATCTTGCACCTATGCTGTCTCTCTAGTGCCAGAGGCTACTAGCATGCATATTGCACATCTTAATAAAGTGTGTTTGTGTTGTGTGTGGGGGTGGGGTGGAGGAAAGGTACCTACCAAGCTGTTTTTTTTTTATTTTTATTTTTTAGCTAGGGAGATATTCAACGTGAATTTCACCTCTGAAATGCAAAAAATTAAAGAAAACACATCTAAGGATATTTATTTAAAATGAAAAAAGAAGAAACGAGCTTTGTTACACTTTGTTGCATCTATGGTGGCATAATTAAAGAGAGTGAAGTACTGGGATATAACGAACTGTGTTGTTGATTTGGTAGAACAGAATAGTCATAATTGAGTGGATGTGGTTATTTTAATTAGAATTTAGATAATACTGATCATGCGTTGGGAAACAGCTGCACTTTTTTCTTTTTTTCCCCAGTAATGATTCCACTAAGAGAAATTGAGGAAAGGTAACATCATGTGTGCAATATTTCTGTCAGCAATAAGATTAAATATATAAATGTGTCTATTTGTTACATAATTATGACTCTAATCTAACTTCAGAAGGGTATACAGAAGGTGGTTATCTTTTCTTTTGGGAGGAGAGGTAGTCAGGCAGGCTGTGTATGACAGAAAATGGACACAAGACCAATGTTGGGTGATCTTTATATGGCTTGTCTAGTGGGAGCATATGAGCAACAATTTGAAATATATTACTGTGGCCATCAATTGTTTCAGTTTCTTCACAATGAAACATTAAAAGCTATCTCTATGTAGAAGAGGGATAAACTCCTGACTATGGCTCTTGTGCCCTGTATTTAACTAATGGTTGCGCACCCACTTGCTGGAACTGTTGCAGGTAGGACAGAAATGACAAAGCTTAACTTGTTCACCCCTCATCAGAAGGATGGTGTTGAGTCATGACTGGGACAAGTGAGTGAAGCATGGCAACTCCAGTGGTGATGTCAGGATCACATAGGTTAGTTATGTGTTGAATCAGGCACATGAAAGACATGTCACAATATCGGTGAAATGTGGGTCTCTCGCATTGCCAATATACATGACCCCAGGAGTCAGGCAAGCATTTCAGTAAGGTAGAGTAGGGCTAATAAGTAAAAATTTCCTGCTGTATTACAACACATATGATGTTGCAGGCATCTCAGCACCACTTTGCCTCCCATCTGTTACTTTCCAGCTTACCTTCCCTCCCTACAAGTGACAGTCTCAGCTGGTAGATGATATTATATTAGGCGCAACATTCTCCCATTGAGCAATTAAAGTTATCCCCATCTGGGGAAGGTGTTACTGGGCATTGGGAGTTAGCAACTGTAAAAGAGGATGCCAGGCAGCTGATGATGAGATGGAGGTGCTTAGAGGCCAAAAAAGAAAAAAAGAAACAAAAATCACTCAAACATTAAACTTTGTAGTTGTGCAGAGAGGATGGCTAACCTTTGAGGGTTGGGTGAAGGGGGGGTCTATATTCTAAGTCTGAAGTTTGAAAACTTCGAATCTCATATGATTGACATCATATATGAGCGAAGTTTTCAAGCATCAAAAGTTACAATGGAGATCGCCATAGGGAATATATAGTGCGATCTCGGAGTTGGTATATTTATGTAGCAGGGGGAATGGGAGGTGTATGGGGGCTTGCCCCACTGCATAGAGTGTTCAGGTAGGTTTTCTATTTTTAGTTTGTTTATATTTTATGTTCGATGTTTGAAAACTTTGCTCATGTGGAGTCGATCATATGAGTTTTCAGACTTTGAACATACAGTGTAGACCCAGTGAAGGGATATACATTATAAATACATCCAACAGAAACAAACTGAAATATGGTGAAATATTATTACTGTGTTCATTAATTCATTTACTTTCCATCCTAATCTAACACATACAGTGAAGATGGCCATCTTGCTATCTTTCGTAAGACAGTAAGGAAAGCACCAAGTTGAAATATATTACTATGACCATTTTATGTATCACTTTTATTCAGATAAAATATCACAAAGGTGCACAAAATGTTACCCTATTGTTTAGTATGGTAGGGAAAGGCTGTAACTGAAAACATAGGACAGACATGATCACTGTTGAATGATCATTGTATAGTTCATCCTGGTCAGTGTACACCCTATGAGCAACACATTCAAATACACTATTTCAGCCATTATTTCTTTCAGGCTCATCTCATACTGACATCAAAGGGGTAATGAGAGGGTGATAAGTAGGGGTGAGAAGGCAACTTGTGTGTAAATATCTGGGTGCTGGATAGGCATGCACAGAGGTATTGTGGATAAAAGTGTGGGGCCCAGTTTAACACATTTGTCCTAAGCGGTAAAATTCCGACATACAGGCCTGGAAGTAAGAATGGCCCATTGTGGGAATGAGCAGTTGACAGTGTCAGAGAGCATGTGTGCAAAGACGCATGCAAAACTATTGTAGTCCACTATTAGTTGAAAAGACTTCACAGGCCATATTGCTACTTAAACTGTTGCATGGTGCATTAAAGTTGATTTGTTCTAATTGAACTAGTCTCCTAGCATGGTCCATCTAAAATGCTTTCATTCACAATGACTTAATCTCTAAAAACACACACACACACACACACACACACACACACACACACACACACACACACACACACACACACACGCACACACACACACACACACACACACACACACACACACACACACACACACACACACACACACACACACACACACACCTGTACAGTTTGGTGCTGAGGTATTAAGCCATCTAATTCTTAAATTAAGCACTTAGCTAGCTTATTCTAAACATTGACCCTTGTTACTCACTTCACACAGGATTTAATAACATTCTAGATGGAACTGCCCTGCTGTCGTTTTGGAATCACATGAAGATCATTTTAATTTTAGAATCAGAATATAATTTTACTCTATCTATTAGTCCTACATAGTGTTTCTTACTTCACTTCTATTTATTCTGCTCCTCTTTCCAAGGATCACTTAGCATAGTCTTCTCACTTCCTGTGTCATAGTCTGTTTTTAAAGTTCTTCCAAACTTCCCAGTAAACAGTACCCCCTTTATTTCTTCCTGCATGCTATCTGCTACCATCTGCATCCTCTTATATATATAATGTCCCTTTATATCTAGTTACTTGTCAGCATTACACAATGAATAAATATTAAAAAAAAATATTAATGCCATACCCAGGGATTTGTTAACTTTTTCTGACATTTCAGTACCCCATACCTGATTACCATCTAGCATCTGTCAGAGCTATGGCCACTCTTATCCACAGCTGGAGCAGAAGATAGTCATGACGTGGCTATTACCTGGACAGCAATAAGGAATGTTCCACTTTCTGGCCCCAAACCTCTCTTTAAGTACCTGACATCCATTCTTACCAATAGCTATAAAAGATTAAATAACTAACTGGTACCAAAAAGAAATGGATCCAGTTGTTCAGAGTTGTGGAATTGCCAAAGTCTTTTACATTACCTGTGCTTGGCACTTACCCACCCCCTTTCATGGCAAGAAGAAAATACAGCACAAAAGGCTGCCTCTGGCAATGTACAAAAAAGGTACTTTCTCCAATAGCAAAGTCAAAATGTCCATGCAGAGTAGAGCATCATCCTGAAATCTATGGTGGTGGTGAATAGCATCATAAACCAAGATGATTAACAAACAAACATGAAGCAACAGTCCATGGTCACTTACTAGACGTTTTGGATCCTGAGAAGTGAAGCAGGTGAAGCAAAAGTGACAGCATCCAGTTACCCATTAAGAAATGGGTAAGAAAATGTGCTTCAGTAAGACACACCGAAGGGGTACAACATAATCTCCTACTGAAGATGAGTGGACACCTGCAAATTGAAAGGAAACTTTGAGGTCGAGATATATTAAAGATAAAGGAATGTCTGAGCAGCACTGGAACCTTCAAAGACTCTGTAGAGGGGCAGATACATAACTTAAAGCATCAGCCTTCAAAGTAAAAAAAATGGTAAGTAGAAGATGTTTTCACAGCCTTTTAATATCAGTATTGACTGCAGTGGGATACCACACCTTTGCTTTTGTCTGTGATACATTGATGAACTGATATAGACTCTAGCTGATTCTCTCAGGCTATGACACAGGGCACCATATGCATCTCTCTCACCCAAGGGTAAAAAAGAGATTAAGGGACTGGATATATATTATTACCCAAGGAATAATTCCTGTCAGTACACACACACACACACACACACACACACACACACACACACACACACACACACACACACACACACACACACACACACGCATGCATGTGCAAAAGTCGGGTCTACTTCACGTTGTCGTAAGCTGACAATATCGAGTCTGATATTGTCGGCACGACAATATCGAAAATGAAGAACATTGTGCAAGTAAACGGAAATCTCCATAAGGGGAGATTTCTGTTTACCTCAATGTAGTGTGGTCTCGGAGTTGGTATATTTAAGTAGGGGGGTGTGGGGAGATGCAGCCTACGCCATTTAGTTTTTTTTTTTTTTAATTTTTTTTTATGTTAGTCGATGTTTTACTTAATCGATCAATAAAGTTCGACCTTTATTGATTCGATTAAGTAAACTTTTGATAATGTGATATAGACGCCAAAAGTCTAGGATTATACTGTCTTAGTAACTGGTATATTTTTTAGGAAAATTTTACCTTGAGTAAGACACTAATAAGTAAGCTAACAGGAATTTTGTGCAAGCAACACAAGCAAAGCATGGAGCTTTTTATTCTAGTAAGAGGAGAGACCCCAAATTGGCTATGAACAGGGTAACATGCCTTAGATCATCTGGTTTATAAAAAAGTGTTATTAATTATGACAGGGAAAAAGTTAGTGGTATCAAGATTTTAAAATTATATGGGTGATGAAACAGGGAAAATTGATCCTGGGAATAGTAAGCACATAATATGTCAATAAAGTGAGTGAGCTAAACTTTTCAAACAAGCTACATACTCAAAAACTACAGGTAGCATTACTTAAAAAGCATTTTCACAAGAGGGCAAGGCATCCTGCAACAAGTGGAGGCTTTGCTCCCCACCTCCATTCTTTTAACTCCAAAGTCAAATAGCAAGAGGGAAAAGAGAAACACAATACAATGTAAAAAAAAAATACTTGCAGCACTGTAATCTCTCAGTGCTGCTGAGTAACATAAAAACATTCCGGGAATAGTACAATCTGGAAGTTAGGATATCAAAAAATGCATTACATGGGTTACCTACCATTCATGAATTGGTAAAGCTCAGACAGAAAAGCTCAGACAGAAAACTCTTCAGGCATTATTACAAAGAAATGCTCTGCCTTATTATTTGTTATCTCTGTCCTTCAGTCTTCAGTAAGAAGTTCCTCCATTTGAGGAAAAAGTGGAGAGGAAGCTATACCTTGATACAGTGATGCTGTAGGACTGCCATGTGATGATGAGAACCCAACCATGCAAATGGCCTCAGAGTTTACAGGAGCCCCCACCCCTCCACCCCGGTGAAGAAATTATTTACTTCTTTCTATTTTTTTAGTGATCCACCAGCAAGACAGCTTTATGGGCATTGTTGCCACCAGATGGAGGATGCATTAGTTAACTCACCCAAGGACTGTGCAAAGATTAGACATCCAGGAATAAACAGAATGGCTGACAAATGACTTGACAAACAAACATGAATCTTTTGAAAACTGCAACACTTGTCTTAGCTTTCTAATACATGATAGTTTAATATGAACCCAAAATCAGGTATTCAGGCTTGCACAGGAAAACAGCATGGAGGTAACAATTGTAAATTTATATACATTGGTCTTAAGTCAGACATTCTAGTATATGGTGCTCTGATATTTATTTTGAGACCCTTGGAGTGAATAACCCATGCAAAGTGCAACTTCAAGTAGAGTAGTAAGCATTCCTTTTCCCAAAATAATTGTTAGTTAGAGTTTTGGGAAAGATAAAAGTAACTCTGTATTAGACAGGTATTGCAAATCTATAGACATTGTCCATCTGTATTTTGTTGAGACTGTTTTTTCTGGGGGGTTTTTTTGCCCAAACTGGATGAGGAAATGACTAAAAAATCTAAGATATTCCCTAGATCTGCTTGCCCCTTTCATAACACTTTTTGACTATATCTGCAGCTTTAATCTTTAACATCACCTGGGAGGTTCTGACAATCCAGTCATGCAAACCTCTACATAAGGGTGCCTGTGGCCACAGCCCTGGAAGAAGCATCAGCAGAGTCATAAACATGCTGTAAACCATGAGTAGTGACCATGAGTAGTGACCATAAGTAGTGACCTGTGCAACAGAAGAAATAAAATTATTTAAAGCAGATTTTTCCTCACAAGAAGAAACTGCAGATAAAACATTCCTCATACATTAACCAATGACAATTCAACATTCTGAAAATCAAATCAACATTTTTCCCATCCTTATAAGAAAGAGTAGGATTGGAATTAACTAAGTGTTTTGCAGCAGTGGAATCAACTAAAG
Organism: Protopterus annectens; assembly: GCF_019279795.1. Lineage (NCBI taxonomy): Eukaryota > Metazoa > Chordata > Ceratodontiformes > Protopteridae > Protopterus > Protopterus annectens. The sequence continues at coordinate 1,860,026,050 of NC_056733.1, forward strand.
CTGTAGCTTTTGGGCCAGATTTGGGAATAGGGTATAAAAATTTAAAAGACTGACAAACTTTATACATCCTATCTACCTTTTTAGGGGGTTCAGGCTGACTATCAGGAAAATTACAGACAATAACACACTTCCTCTAAACAGGCAGAACAAGAGGAATGGTAAAGGTTCTAGAAAATTATTTTGTAAAACTAGTATTTCTGAGGAACTGAGAAATCTCAGTGTCCTACCACTGAAAACAGTGGCAGATTTTGGCAATGGTCTCAGAGAAACAGAACTCTTCACAGGGATATTCTGAAACTGTACTCTCTTCTCTATCGGACATCTGAGGGAAAAATGTTTCCATTTCTGCATCTTCCCATTCAGATTCAGAAATTTGAATCTTTTCAGGAAAAGAGAAATTCCTCTTTCTTTTATCAGAAACTACTTTACAAGAAGGATCAACAGCCTGAATTAAACTGAGCCAGACCCAGTAAACTTGCTATCCAAAGAAAACTGAAGGGGAGTAGATACATGCTTGGTTTTCTGTTTTATTTTTATAGAAAAAATGGGGCCAACCATGTTACTAAAGCAGCAGCTCCCCCAGGGATTTTCACAGCATTCTGACAGAAGAGAGAAACTGTTCCTTGTCTCAGGACTAACAAGAGTGGCTCTCTTTTTCCCACTGAGAGGATTCCAACAGCCACAGAGGATGTGGCCAACTCCAGTCCATAATAGCTGTTGTTGCTACAACAGGGGGATCCAGAGTAAAAGCTAAGGGGTCTGATGTACAACAAATGGCCATAGAAGAGTCACCCACCTGTGGCTGAGGCAAATTACTAGCCTGATGTGGTGGAAACGGCAGTTTGCTTATTTTATTTTTTTTTTTTGTGGCTGGATGAAGGACTAACCATGGTGCTGGTAGTCTGTTCCATGGTCAAGCCAAAAATGCTTCTTCATTCCCAGGGAAGATAATCAGTAATTGCCAGTAAACAATACCAGTCCACAAAAGTTACTTTTTTGACAGAAAATCGCATAAAAAGCATTTTAAAACACTATGCCAGTCCCACAAAAGTAAAATAAACACAGGTTATCTATAGAAAAGAAATGTGTTCAGATACTTTACACTTTACACCACTTTTGAATTGAAAAAAATGAGATTTCCATTTAAAAGTACATTACTGCCTTGAGACAGTCCATTAACACTCCTCTCAACTGTACAGATTTTCACAGAATGTCCAGATTTTTGCCTCATATTTTTGGTCTGTTCCTCATAAAATCTGTGGTTTTCTGGCAAATCACTGAGGATTGAAGTCACTAAATTATGACAGTCATTTGAGTTTTCAACTTTATATCCTTCAGAAAATGAATGCTAACACAAATCCTGTTATTCTAACAACTTTCTAAGTTTTTATTTTAAATATGTCTCTATTTTTTGGGTCTTTCACCCCACCCCTCCATTATTTTTGGCTTTGTCCAGATTTCTTATGATTAGAGTATAAGAGATATGCCATTAAAACAAAATACTCTTAGCTTTAAAATGCCTTTCCTGATGAGGAAAGTACTAACACATCAACAAAATTAAGAAGGAAGTTGTTTTTCCAAAGGGAAATAAAATAATAATAACATATCTGCCCTGTAAAGGAAAGCACAAGCCAACTGTCAATCCTCAAAAGCCTCAAAGGAGTATACATTTTGGCAGCAGTAAAGACTGAGCTGTAGGGCTTTGCACACAGACTTGTTTTGTAGTCTCCTCAGCTTGAGCTGCCTGATAGTTTGGGTGCACGGAAGGTGCCCTGAAGCTTTGGAAGCTGGTCAGCTGTTATATCCTTGGCAGGATAAACCTATATAGCTAATGTTAATTCAGCAGTGATCATTCAAACATCTGCTGTTATACTAAGTTTTACTTATTCACTGTACTTTCTCTGACCATCATTCTGGAATGCTGACATAGCAACGCTCGAAATAAAGCTCACATATCTTTCTTGCAATTGAAAACTAGGGGATGGGGACCAGGAACATGTTGGAGATGTGGAGAACAAATGCAAATTATCTCCACATGTGGTCTTACCCAGTGGTAACTGAACTGTGGTTGAAGGCACATGATGCAGCAACATCTGCAGTTAGGAAGGCTGCACCCCCCATGGATGAAATGTTCTGGATCCTGGGTATATCTTCCCCACCACAAAACTTAAATACTAAGAGTATAAATGGCTCTTACATATGATAACCAGTATTGTTGCCATCCTATTTCACTACCAGAAGTCAATACTGACTAACATTAGTAAACATATCCATTGCTATAGCAAAAAAAGTCCTGTAAATCCTTGCATGACCGTTTAGATATAGACTATTTCAATGATGTTTGCTATATTTTCTGACATGTACAAACTATTGGCTGGTCATAGGTTGATATGTTATAAACATATGCTTTGCTATGTGTTTTAATATTATTAATGTGTGTACTATATGTGTATGTATTATGCTTGTAATAAACTGATATGTTATTAAAAGAGCTCACACTACAGGTGGCAATGTCTCCATACTTGTGGGAAACTGTTCACCTCCAGACTAGTTGGTCAAGATGACAATCTGGACATCTTCTATATTCAATTTACCATTAACAAGATCTCATCACATTGTAGCAAGCTATAGGACCCCCTGTATGTCCCCCTATGCATTAATTTAACCCCATCCTCCTAGGAGATTTCAACTGCCCCTCCATTAACTGGGAGGCATACATATCCCCTAACATGTATGGCCAGAAATTTCAGGACTTCATCAGTACAGACATTCTGCACCTGTTATTTTGCACCTTAACCAGGGGTAATAAAATCCTGGACTTGGACCTCACCAATATGGGACAGCTGTGCTCTCTAACAAAAGAAACTTCATCCTGCCTGCCCTCCTTCCCTGGTCAAATCAGACCAGAAAATCAGTCATATTCATCTTAAGATTGAAGTTAGAAGAATTGTCCAAACTTTCTGCTTTCAGAGATTATGCCAAGGCTAATGCACTAATACTGTTAATGAGTGATGGCCTGGATAAACAATGTTGCTTTCTAAATGTATTACCACACTGTTAATGTGAAATCCTTTACTGGCAATTTCTATGCACATGTGAATAGTTTCATAGATGCATCTTCTCCTCTTCAAAGTAAATACAATGCCAAATACAATCATAAATCTGTACAGTGGAACCTAAATATAAACAGGATCTGTAACAGAATAAAAAAAAACTAATCTCAAGCAATAATAAAAGTAACTCTTAAGATGCAAAAACATTTTTGCTGTGCTTAACAGGAATCTCTGGAGCCTGATCAAATCCACCAAAGCCAGATATAAGGTAAAACTGACACCAAGGCAAAGGACAACCACAAAACCTTTGTTAACTCTGTAAGAAACTTTACAAACTGACAGGCATTGCACTAAGGTAATAATAAATGCTATGAGATACTGAGACACAGATGGCATATCCAATCTACTAATGTAAACTTAGCACTAACCTTATCACTTCTCCTCTCCTGAATTCCCAGATTTCATTCCCATATCTACACCACTTCAAATCTTCCATGAACAGGTTATCAAGGCACTATACAAGTCCAAGAAGAACTATGCTTTTATTTGAGCTAGATAACATTCGAGGCTGCTTACTGGTCAGCCTGAAACAGGACCTAGCTGACCACCTGCAGGGACTATTCAATGTCAGCCTTCCAGCTGGCTTTGTGCTGAATGAATGGAAGACAGCAACTGTCATCCTTTGTTCAAAAGTGAGGTATCAACAGATCCAGGATATTATAGACCCATAACTCTGACCAGCTGCATCTATAAGGCTATGGAAAGGATCATTATGGACTTAAGAAATAAGGACATAGGGTACATGCAAACCCATGACCCAACCAAGTTTGGATTTGTTAAGGGAAGATCCTCCCTGCTTAACCTGCTTGACTTCTTTAAGAAGGCTACTGAAGTAATGAATGCGGGAAAATTAGTACATACTGCTTTTCTAGACCTGGCAAAGGCATTCAACACAATCCCACACTCAACTACTGTAGATAAGTTATCTCAGTTAAAAGCTAATCCTTATGTAGTTCACTGGATAGCACACTGGTTCACAAACCAAGCCCAAGAAATTAGTCTGGTCTGCTCTGCCTCCTCCAAAAGACCTGTCACTAGTGGTGTACCACATGCTTCAGTCCTTGGGCCACTCTTCTATGGCATTTACTTCTCAGAGGTCAAAGCTACTATTAATGCTTTATGGCTGACCAAGTTATTGGATGACTATAAACGTGCTGCCATCATAAACTCCCCAGATGACACCAATATCCTGCAAGAGGGCCTTTCTCAGACCAATAGCTGGTATTGAAATCATGGACCAAAGCTGAATGCTACAAAATGTATAATAGTCTCCTTTTGCGAGCATGAAGTCCCTTGTAACTATCACGTTGACAACATACTGCTAAAACTGATCCAGTAGTAGGGACCTGGGAATCTATGAAGACAATGAACTGCCTTGGATAGCCATGTATCCAGTATTGAAAGAACTTCCTTTTTCAATTCACAGCTTTCTTGCTAAGAAGATCAAGGGCTTAAATCAGAAAAACTATGCACACCACATCAAAACCTTGTCTGTCTTCTCTGTGTCATATAGGCTACTGAAGGGTGATCTTTGTCTCATGTAGAGAGCCTCAGCAGACCCTGTCTTGTCAGACCTAATGCATATGCACAAGTCAATGGGTAAATAAACACCCACTTAAGTGATATTTGCAACACTAGAACATATTGGAAGGATAGATAAACATCACAGAGAATACCACTTCTTTTAAATCATATTTCTCTCTACAAAAAGAAAACTATTTCTCTTAACAGTATGCAAATGTAGCCTGGACAAATGAATGAGTAATAACAAATTGTTCTCTGGTTTAGCACCTTATCCCTCATGGGTAAGCACTACATGTACATTTTCTGTTCATCTCTGGGTAAAATACACTTAAAATACAAGGGCTAAAAGCTTTATAGGAATATACGACTATGTTTAAAAAGATCCTCAAGTAACTAAGAACCTACTTATAAATGTCTTCATTGTGGTTTTCTGTATGAATCATTTTACAGAATTAACTAAAGTAATTAACACTTTAAATGTAACTAGCACCTTAATACGCCTGACAGTTCATTACTTTTGCAATTATTACAAAGTACTTTAACATTTATAAAATAAGTGCAGATTGTCTGTTGATGTCCACTGACTAGTTATAATTTGTTTGCTTGCAATTCACTTTAAGATTTTGCTGATTCCTATATTAATCATCAGTTCTTTTATGACTGATTAATACTGCATACTAATTCTAAAAATAAAATAACTAGTCCATTAAGCATTACCGTGTTATCCTTGTGGTGTGGATGTGGTTAATAATGTACTTCCTTTTGTTTTATTTGGCACTATAGTAAAACTCTGTGTCATTAACACAAACAACTTAACTTCTACTGAACAGCAGTATGCTTTTCATATAACTCTGCCCATGCCTGGCTCTTAGTTTGATAAGACACAGATCACTTAAATCTAATGTTGAGGGCAACTTAACACTGCTGGGTACTGTACAGAGCCTTCTGCTGCAAAACTCAACTGCAATGAATCATTTTTGTATATATGTTGAAAACAAAAACTTTGATGAAACTGATAACTTGAAGAATGTAAACTTTTCTGTTTCTCATTCCTGCTCCACAGATTAAATATATGACACTAGGTATCTAAAATGTGCAGGTGTGAATTAAAAGCTCAGAATTTGTGGGAGATTACCATTCTCACGAGTGCTATAAATTATTTCTGTAATGCTGATGTAATCTTAGAAAAGTACTTTGCAGTACCAGATAATCATCCCAGATTGCAAAAACAGCTCACAGACACTTCCAAGGTTTTTGCATGATGAATGTCCATAATGTCATTTATTTCCAACATTCAATTCATACACATTTTTTCCACATTCGTAAGGCTGTAGGGCAGATCCAGTTTTTCAGAATGTCAGCCAGATCTGCCTTTATGATGTCTATGTTTTCATGGTGATATTTTTGCATTGCAAGGAGCAACATGTTAAAGGATATAATGTCAAATGTGGAGGTAGGCAGTATTATTGTGTACACTTAATTTGATTTATTCCGTGGTGCAATCACATCTGTAGAATCAGGCTACGTCTATGCAACAGTTGTGTTTTTGTCAGTGGCACTTCAGTTTGTTTATTCCAGCATTTAACCTTACCTGTAGAATCAGAGTAATTCGTGCAACTGCTGTTTCAAAATGTGTTTAACTGGCACAGGCTATTAGTATTTGTTATGGGTCTATATTATATAGTCGAAGTTTCAAAACTTCGAACCTCACATGAGCGAACTCATATGAGCGAAGTTCGAAACATCGACTATATAATAAAATAAAAAAAAATAAATAACCTAAATGCTCTGAGCAGGGGGCAAGCACCCCTGCACCCCCACGCCCCCCTACTTAAATATACCAACTCCGAGAACACATGTCAGTGCAGAAAGGGAAAATTTCCCATTCTGTGCGTGAAAAGCCATTGACTTTCACCTTCAACCTTTCCGACGTTCAATCATATGATGTCGAACATCTATGATTCGAACATCGGAATGGTCGCTCATCTAATATAGACCCTTTGTTATGGTAGTAAATAATAAACATGTTTTGTTCATTATAATCAAAGGCAGGCACTGCTACTGCACACAATGCATGGAAAAAAAGTGCATGGATTTGTTAACCCATGATACCTAAGCAACGTTGTTATGAATTACTAGAAAGAGTACATTTGTTTCATTTTTATATAGTCTCTCACATTATTTTAATTCCATATAGCCTATATACTTTATAACTGGTTAAGTGGGCTGTGTCTGGGGAACCTTATCAGCTATGACAGCAATATATGTACAGTTTAGCTTTTCCAATCTACCAGCATGCTTTTGGGAAGTTTGGGAAACTGGAGTATCTGAAGAAAACACATACAAGTTCTACATAGGAGTTTAGCATTGAACTCTTGACCAAGGAGCTTTGAGAAGAGATCTTACCACTGACCCATTATGTTTTCTTAGAAACAAAGAGCTGATGGTCACTATAATCATTTCTGAGTTTGAACAATCGGACTTCAAATGCTTACCATGCAAGTATCAAAGTCAAAAATACTGCAATGTCTAACAAGTGTGAACAGTTGAAACTGGGTAGCTGACCCTGAAGATCATTCATCAGGGCAAAAAAGAACATGTAAGCTACTGTACAACCTGTTGAACATTTTCAGCCCTGCTGTATTAAAAAGTGTGAAAGAGAAGGGACCCTGCTTTGGAAAGGGCTGGGCTACATGTTTTTGCCAGTACTACTGGACCACTCATTTCTGCCAGTACTACTATACTTTGTTAACAAGGTTCACCAAGCATAGTAGTGTCACATACGACAAAGTAGTAATGCTGAAGTATCAGCATCATTCATAAAATGTTGGCCATTAAAACTTGTTTTACATATGAAAAGTACCAAAGGATGGGAATTTTTGAAATCCTAGCTTAGTGCAGAATGGTTGTTTGGATGTTATAACTCATGCTAAGCATTTCACACCTGACAAAAAAATGACAGACATTTTAAAATGTATCATCACATGGCTTTGTACTGTTTTATATTGCTTGTGTTCTTTTATGCATTTTATGATATGACCACTAAATACTGTGAAGTGCATACCAATGGTTATATGACAAGAAGGTAAACATGATTAATATCAATATGGTGGATTAAAAGTGAATGTACAATACAAAAATGCTCAAGTACCTCATGAGAATAAACAAAGCCTAGCATCGCAAAATCTTTCAGAGCAGATGTGCTGGAATGTGGGAGCACATTTAAATATTTTTATTCATTCATTTTCCAAATGATGATAAGAGTTGATACAAGGACTGTCTGCAGTCACAACCTGCTCCATAAGTAATTTTCACAACTGTCATATTTAAATATGCTAATTTGATGGTTGCATAGTTGTGATGAAATGGCAAACATCTTGGAAATAAAAGATATTTACACATTAAGAACGTCTTTCAACTTTCACTTCAACATGGTAGAGCAAACGTACAAAAACAACAGTGAGATAATTAAACAATAATCCATTAATCAGTATGGACAGCACTGGAACTACCCACAAATGTTGTGGATTGAACATGAGGGTGAAGCCACTCAGGTGCTGCACTCCTCAGTGTACCAGTCTTCAAACAGGTGTTAAACCGAGGCCCCATCTGCTTGAGATGGTGGACACTCAAGTGAATATAAAAGAACGCGTGGAACTTACCAAAAAGAACAGGGATCCTTTATTTAACACAACATAAAAAACATTATTTACATATTTACAAAATGTACCTATTAAAAGAAATATATACATATTTCTATTTTTAACTATATCATTTTTCTTATAACATCCTCATTATTATTCTTTCACAATCAACACCTATGCCTTTTTCCACAACCATAATCTGATTTTTTTCAATATGTCTGCCAAAATCCATTTGACATTTAACAAAATTTCATTCAGTCTTTCATTTCAAATAACCCATATTACATAAAATAAATTATCTACCCTACTCACATATTATTTCTTCTTATTCTTATAATATCCATGCATAATAATAATCATAATCATATCTATATTGTTTATAGGTTCATAGGTTGGTACCAGGCTATCGGCCCTAGGGCCTCTGCGAGCCTAGCCATGACAATTCCCTGGATATTTCTTCCCACAATATTTACTTCTCTGGACTCCTGTCTAGCAGGGTGACTGACATGATCCCTGGGGTGAATTTCCTATCTTTCATCCAATCATCAAGGTTCCTTTTGAAGAGGGCCAATGAGGCGCTCTGCTTGACATGTATGGGCAGTCTATTCCAGAGTATGGGGAGTCTCTGGGTCAGGAACCTATCCCTCCAGCATGTTTTGTTAATTGTGATGACAAGGTTTAGATCCCTGGAGCATGTGGCTCTGAGGGATTGGGATTTCTTTAAGTGGAGCATGTCCAACAGCTCAGGGTTTGACATGGCCTTGTATTTTAAGCAGAGATCACCTATGAGTAGACGATATGCCACAGAGTATAGCTGGAGTTTTTTTACACGGTCAGCATATGGCATCTGCTTTAGGCCTGTGATTCTTTTAGTGAGGTATTTCTGTGGCCTTTCCAGCTGTTGCAGATGTCTTGTGAGGTACATAACAAATGGGGCATTATACTCTATAATGGGTCTAATGAGGGATGAGTACAATGGGACAATGACCTCCTTTTTTCTGGATGAAAAACCCTTAATGATTAGGTGTGTCACATAGAAGGATTTCCTGACTGTTGTGGCAATGTGGTTATCGAAAGTGAGATGACTGTCCACCTGTGTCCCAAAGTCTCTCATCATACTTTTGATGTTTAGTGTGCTGCCACCTATGTGGTAATTCATGGGTACATGTTTTTTTCCAAAGGGGATAACTATATATTTCTTGGCATTAAACTTGAACCCATGGCTCTGGCACCAGGCATCTGTTTCTGTAAGGCCCTTTTGTAGAATATCCACATCATTTGGGGATTCAATAATGGCTCCCAGTTTGCAGTCATCTGCGAACTTTGTTAGCCAGAGTCCCTTAGTGTTGGCCTGTGCTTCAGAGAAGTAGATGCTAAACAAGAGTGGTCCCAGGACTGAACCCTGAGATATTCCACTTGTCACTTGTCTGGAGCTGGATTTGAAGTCAGCTACTTTTACAGTCTGGGTTCTGACAGTATCCCAGTTGGCAACCCATCGAGTGATGTAGGGATTTATGCCCAGCTTAGTAAGTTTAGCTATGATTCCAGAGTGGGGGATGGTGTCGAAGGCCTTGGTGAGGTCCAGATAGGCTGTGTGGACCGCCTTACCCTCATCCACAGCTCTGGAGACTGATTTGAAGAAGTCAATAAGATTCAGGAGACAAGACTGGCCCTTCACAAACCCAAACTGGGTGGGGTCCAGTGTTTGAAGGTTGCCAATGTCTTTGTTTATAAGTTCCATGATAATGCATTCCATGCCCTTGCAGATCATTCTTGTCAGACTGATGAGATGGTAGTTCCCGGGATTCAAGGCGGATCCTCCCTTGTGGAGCGGGATAACTGTAGCTGTGCGTCACTCAGTGGGCATGAAGCCTGAGGTGAGGCTATGATTAAACATGACACTTAGGTGAGGTGCCAGTTCATTCTGTAGTTCATGTAGTACACAGCCTGGGATGTCATCTGGTCCCATGGATGCTGTATTCTTAGCTTTGGAGAGTGCAGTTTCTACCTGCGTGGCCGTGATTATCAGAATTTGGCAATCTTTTGGTATTGAGATGGGCCCTTTAGGGGGAGAGAGGGGGGTGAAGTTGGCACTAAATCGATTTGCCAGGATATTGGCAGTATTCTTGGGATCAGTATATTTAATGCCATTCTGTTGTAGCTCAGAGCAGATCTGAGCATTGCCATTTAGATTCTTGACATAACTATAGAATGCCTTGTGGTTGTCTTTGGAATCTTTGGCAATTTTATTTTCATAACTAGCTTTTGGGGATTTTATGAGAGATTTCAGCTTCTTACTGAGGCTGGTGAGGGAGTTTTTTGCATCCTGGGATTTTCCTCTTTTCTGCAACAGTTTCTTCCTTCTGTTGTATAGTTTGCTTATAGCAGGGGACCACCAGATTGGCTTCCTTTTTTTTGCAGAAGAGCATCTTGGTTCTATTTGGGATGGCACGATTCATGCATGAGTGTATGTGCTTGCACAGTGCTTTAGTGTAGGATTCTGCAGTTGAACTTCCAGATTCCGTCTGCCTGGGTGTTGTGAAGTTTGTCACTTCTGACTTCAGTAGCATGAAGTTTGCTTTGGGGAAGTTTTTTAAGGAGGTTTCCTTACTGGGGGGTGGGGGTGGGATGTGGATGTCAAAGGTGATTTGCTTATGGTCAGACCTGACCAATGAGGGGGTGACCACTGGTGTGGAGCATCTATCTCCCATGTTGGTAATGATCAGGTCTAGGATATTGGAGCCCCTGGTGGGACAAAGGATTAGTTGATCCAGGGCATTGGAATTTATGAATTCCAAGAACCGTTGGGAAAAGGAGTTGGTACCCGAGTAGTTTTCCAATTAAAGGCAGGGTAGTTGAAATCACCCAGTATTAGGGTGTTTGGTTGTATCTTAATATTTTCCAGTATGTTTAGAAATGTGTAGTGAGAATGTTGGGGCATGGTGGGGGATCTGTAGCAAGCTACAATTTGGATTGCAGTCTTACCTAGTGTTAGTTGCACCTGGAGAATTTCAGATGCATTGTGTTGGGCAACTAGCCTGCAGGTGTGAATATCCTTTGTGAATATGGACACTCCTCCACCTTTAGTGTTTCGGTCCTGGTTTTGTGGCTGAAAAGTGTGGTAAGAATTGTAGCCTGGTATTACAGGGGGTGCTCTCTGGAGTCTTGAACCAGGTCTCAGTTACTGCACAGATATCGATGTTCTCCATTTTTAGGAGTGCCTCGAGAGAGTGCATTTTGTGGTTTAGACTTCTAGCATTGAGCAGCATTACCTTCAGATTTTGCATGTTTGTATCTGTTATGATGGTGGTTTTATCCTTTGAACCTTGCCTAAAAAAGGCACTATAGGGGTGGCAAGAGCTTTAGCCAGTAACCTGAATCCCAGGGGTGACAGGTGCAGACCATCTCTGGCAAAGCATCATGGTTTGTCGATCATGTTGTCCCAGGCAGACAAATACTGGATCCCCTTTGAATGACATCAGAAGCTTAGCCAATTGTTGAAGTCAATCATTTTGTCCTTATACTGTGGTATCATTCTGGGCGAAGGCAGGATGCTACTCAGGGCTAGGGTCATACCTGCCTGGGTCACATGATCCAACAGCTCTTCCATGTCTCTTTTCATGTAGCCCAGGGAGGTACGTCTCAAGTCATTCACTCCAGCATGGACAATGACAGAGTCGTATTTGTACTTGTTGTGGAGAGACTTGAGTGCATGTATTATGTGGCGGATCCTGGCACTTGACAGGAAGCTGACTGTAATTTTCTCCTTGTTCAGCCTGGTGAGTGGGACATCAGTGTGCCTGACTATAGAGTCACCTATGACTAAAGTGTTGGGTACATTGTCTTGCCTTAGGGACTGTTGTTGGGTGGCACACTGGTGTTGTGAGCTATGTGTCACTTTGGTTGTGACTGGTGTTTGCTTGCATTTCGGCTTTGGAGGTCCTTGTTGCTTGGGCAGGTTAATGTTAAGGGCCTCCACATATGTGGGTTTAGTGTTGCTATGTGTGGATGTTGATGGAGTGGGTTTTGAAGAGCTATGAGTTGCTTCAGGTGTAATGCAGGTGTTAACCTTCTCCTCTTGACTGTCTAGTACAATCTTGGCCGGAGAGAGCTTTGCTTCCAGTTTGGCTATGTAAGTGCATCTCTCGCAGGTTCTAGTGTTGGGTGGTAGGAGGAGAGGATTGTCTGTGTACATGAGACAGTTGCCTCATTGCCCCAGTATGTCCAGATTCACCAGGTGGACAGGAGAAATCACCGGAAGCTGACTCTTGGACATGCCTGTTTAGGTGCTTTTTTGTAAAGTTTAAGAGCTTTTTTTCCCTTACCTTTGCAAGGTACTTTGCAGTTATAGGCTGTTTAGTGCCTATGATTAATTTCTCCTTATTGACAAGGAGAGCTGAGTGCTTGAATAAGTTACAGGCTTCCTAATGCTTTCCAGCAGGTTCTAGAGCAAGTGCTAGTCACAGGGGTTCAGATTTTAGTGCTACTACTGAGAAACCAGCTAGTTCTAAGGGAAAATTTGAACAGCAGACTTTCTGGCACCTGGAATAGTTTAACTGTAGCCTTGTAGTGCTGCACAGTGTGAAAAATGTGCAAACACAGAGGAGCCTTTAAAGAGTGGCAGGTTTAGGATTAATCTGATGGTTGAAGGGAGAGAGTTCCATAATTTAGAAATAGAGTACAAGTATCGATACTGCCCTGGTCACTTAGAGGGTTTGGAGATTTCTAGCAAGTTTTTGTCTTCAGATCTAAGTGATATGTTTGGTTTGTATTGTTTGGTAAGCTTATTTAGGGCATGGCAAGCAATAGGTTTGTAAATTATATTGTGTATAGTAGCTATATGGGTATATCTTAGTTGGTTGGAGAGCTCAAGCCAATGTAGTTCACGTAGTGGTTTATAGTGGGGTGTATGGTATTTAGAGTTTGTGGCAAACTTTGCAACTTTGTTATAACATTGCTCTAATTTTGTTTTGGTGGACATTTGTAGGTTGGTGAGTATGGTAGAGCCATACAATAGGGTGAAAAGTAGGAATGTTTTTGCCAGGGATGTTTTGGTAGATGTAGTAAGGAATTGCCTATTTCTGTAGCTAAGTCCTAATTTCTTGTGAGTTTTCTTTATATTTTGCTGGATATGAAGGTCAAAGTTCAGTTTGTTGTCAATAATTACATCCAGTAATTTTTTTTCTTGTACTCTTTCAATGACAGTGTTGTCGGCTGAGTTGATGTTAAAACTTTTGGAGCTGATGGTGGTATTTTTGGGGTGAAAGACCATGAGTTTGTTTTTTTTCGATTTATAAAGAGTTAGGCATCTGTGAGTCATGTTTCAATAGAAGTGAAGAATTTTTGGGTATTAGTGAGTAATTCTGGAAGAATGTGAGAGGTACAGATTATGGTGGAATTGTCAGCATATTGAATCAGTGTTCCATGGGTAGAGGAGGTATGTAGATATTTCATTAACTGTTGGTGGATATACCTTTCAAGAATTTTAGATATGGGGGATAGTATGGATATGGGGCAAAAGTTAGATATTTCATTGTTGTTTTGACAGTTTCCATATGTTAGGGACTATAGATTCAGATAGAGATATGTTTATAATAATGCTGATTGGATAAGCAACTGAGTCAGTGGCGAGTTTTAGGTATTGTGGTGAGAGATTATCTACAGATGTGGAGTAGGGTTTTAGTTTGAATAGTAATTTTTTTATTGATGAGGTGGATATAGGCTGAAAGGAGGAAGAGGTCTGCTTAACTTTGCATTGGCTCTATGTGTTACTATGGGTGGGGTCTGAGCTAGATGCACCTCTGACACTTACTCAATGAGTACTGATGTGAGAGAACAGAAGCATCCAAATGGGCATGTCCACATGCTCTTGCAGATGACTGAGCACATTTGCTAACTGTTGCGGATGCATGAGTGCAGTTTTGTACATTTGAGAATAGGAGCTACATACACTTGCAGATTGGAGGGTTTGGGGCAGGGTACAGAAATATAATCTGATTGGCTAGGGAAGGAGGAGGGGGTATGATGTGTATATGGCCACCTGGTTGATGTGCGAGAAGTGGAGGCCATTTTTTGGTACTCTTCACTTGAAGAGTTGAGGGGATGGGACACTAGTTCATGGTACTGGTCCATGGCTCTGGATGAAGCAGCTACACCTCTCATTCCTGTAATGCTGTAAACTGCAAATTGTCTAAGCACTGTACTAAGTTGTGGAGGTATCTGAGCTAAATCACTTGCATCAAGCGGTTGTTGTGCCACCCATGTTGGTTATTTGCTATTTCATGAAAAACTTTTTCTGGCTTTTGTAATCTTCAGTTGCTACAACTGGATGGATATAATGATAACTTTGCTGCTTTGACTCATAATGTCTCCTAGTGTTTTGATATATAGACCCCTTCCTGCAATTATATTTCATTAGTAGTCATTCATGCACCCTATTTTACCAGTCACTATATACCATGAAGTCACAGTTTACCTCACCATCCATTGCCAGCATGATAGTGTTAGACAGCCAGAAGCAATGCAAGGACAGCCTGTTGTACACTGACAAGTAGCTGTTTCTAGTATTAGATGGGTATCTATGTGAGAGGTGCAAGCACCTACTAATCTTGGAGGCTAGCCTGTCTTCTAAAATTGTTGACTGTACACAGTGTGTTATCAGCTTTGATACTCACCTCACAAAACTATGCCTGCCAAATCCCAAGACAACAAATAAGCCTTTTTACATGATGTTTGGTATGCAGGATACTCAGTATCACACTAGCTGGCAAACAACATACATGGGCATTATAGAAATTTTTAATACAAAAACACATCACTTATCTGGCAAGCTGAAGCCCATAAGACAGCAAGATTAAGCCAGTTTATCTGGTTTTGTCTTAGTCATGGGTGACTCCATAGTCAGACACACAAATGCACCTCTAACCAAGCTGAGCAAAGACAGGGTAACTGTGTGCTGCCTCTCAGGTGTCAGGAACCTCAGCTTAACCTGGGCTGTCAGGTCCTTACATCTTAGGTACACTGTGCAAATCAGAGTGAATGACTTGAGACATGTCCTTGGATTATATGAAGAGAGGCATGAAGGCACTCTCAAAATATGCATCTGAAACTGGTGTGAGAATAGCCTTGAGCAATATTTCACAATCACCAAGAATGATGTAACAATACAATCAATAGATAATTGACTTAAACTTCTGGCTTACTATTAATGTCATTCTAAGGATGCCCAATATATATCGCCCTGAGCGAGATGACTGTCAACCTTAGCTGCTTTACTAGGGATGGCTGTACCTCTCTCCCTGTAATTTCCATATATTGGCCAGGCTTTTTTCTTCCCCCATTGTGCCCCTTTTAGGGAAGATCAACCTTCTCAAATTACCCACATAACCAGAAAAAGTCAAGACTATACACTGCTCAATGACTGAAGCCTAACAAGAAGTTGCACTCCTTACAGGCATTCTTACCTCTTGAAAATATAGATATCTGAATAACTACTAAAACATGATTTCAGAATATTGATAGCATCCGCACAATGCAGGGTTACAATGCCTACCACTCTTTCAGACTCAGTGTTGAAAATTACAGTGGTATTAGACGGGGTGTATCTACAGTTTTAAGAAGCTAAGAAGAATAAGAAGTTCAATAACCTTGAACTCCTCCATATCCTTCTCATAGTGAATAAAAATTTGTACCAGGGTTTAGCCAAGTACTGTAATCCCTCCATGTCACTTCAGCCCACAAGGCATACCTTGGGAAACTGACATCTCTCCCTATTGAACATAGCACTAACACTATTCTTTTGAGCGACTTCTGCTATCCTTCAATTAAATGGAAAATCTACAAAAATGACAAAAAGGTATGAGCAAAGTTTACTGTATTTCATTAACGCCAGATCTTTAGAAGAAAGAAAAGAACATTTATTGGATCTGTTCTCAGTAAAATAACACCCCTCCCCTATGCTAAACACCTACATTTCTGACATCACTGGTCAAATCTGACCACTGTTGAGTAACATTCACTGTGAGGGTAAAACCCAATTTACCACAAAACCATTCTACCTTTAGAGTATACTCTAAGGCAAGCCTACTCTAGCTAACTGATGACCTGATGAAATTTAAGCACCCTCGTCACTATGATGATTCCATCTCACATGCTACCACATTTGTAGGTAATGTATATGTCCTCCTCAAAACGTGTATTAAGGTATTGGTCCCATAAGACTCAAATACAATGCCAAGTTAAGGAGTAATTTCCAATGCTGGAACCTTAGTATAAACCAACTATACAATAAGATAACAATAATTATGGCCCATTAAAGCAATGTTAATACCCAACCTTCAAAAGGAGAACTGAAAAAGATCACCAAAGAGCTCAGAAGCAAAATGAAAATTTCCAAAAGTAAATGTGAATTGAAAGTTGCTAACTTTGCTAAGGGCAAAAACAAAAGAATGTCAAGCGGTGCACAGAGCTGATATACAAAGACAACACACACTCATCCCCTGAGGACATAGTCAGCATATTATAAATGAAATAAATATTAACTGACAAATTCAGTTCCAAGTTTACTCCACTGTCTGTCCTTAACTTTTCTCAACACATTTGCATATTCATACCACTCATATGACCACTTTGAACAAGTTCTAAGTGCTCGTTCCAAAGCCAAAAGCACTATCTCCATAGATCCTGATAATGTGGCAGACTGCCTTCTTGTCACTATTCCAAACACTGCTTAGTAGACTCTCTACTAAGCCTATTCAATCCAAGTCTTTCAACTAGAAATATACCAAAGGAATGGAGAACTGCTGTAGCCATTCCACTCCACAAGGGGGGCCCATTACTGGCCCTGACAACTACAGAACTATAAGCTTCACTACTCTTATCTAAAACCACTGTAACTCATCATTATGTAATTTATTAACCAGGAAATAATTAGTCTCCTAGCCTTGGACCCAAGCCAGTTTGCATTTGTTAAAGAAAAATTCTGCCACCTGAACCTGGTGCATTAAATGCATGTAGATTGGTTCACGCTGCCTACATGGACCTGGTCATGTCCTTTGATACCACTCCACAGTTTGCATTATCACTAAGCTAACATAATTAAAACTAAACTCATATGTTACCTGCTTTATAGAAAACTGGGTCAATTTATCAGTATTTGAGACATTATGTCATCAAAAGGAGTAGTTACCAATGGTATACTCCAAGTATTAGCCTTGGGCCACTTGTCTTTGGTATGCATTTCTCTGCACAGATCCTGACATCAAGGGCCTATAGCTGACCATATTTGTAGATGACTGCAAACTCGGAGCTGTTATAGACTCTTCATGCACCAAGTGATGCAAGTTCCATGCCTTAAAATAAATGCGATGAAATGCAGTAGTGTTTCATTAGGTAAACCAGGACCCCCATGAACATACTGCAGAGGTGACACACCTTTATAAACTGATTTGTTCATTAGAAACCTGAGCATTTTTATCAACAATGCACTATCTATTGATCACCATGTAGCCACCATCATTTTGCAATCCTTTTATCTAGCCAGACTGATCCCCGGGGATATATCTTCAATGTCTATGGACAGATCATCCTTCTCTATTCCTCCTTCTTCAGTCCATATAGAGTATAATCCCCCCTTTAGTATGTACTAATCTAAGCATATGGCTGAACTTGAGAGCCCAGAGCATTTCCTCACTAAGGCAATCAAGGACATGTTTTCTTTGACTTACATTAACCTCTCTCACTTTACTGTTCTCTACAGATTCTTAAGATGGAACCCTACAGATCCTCAACAGATTCAACCTTATACAATCTTCTGCACATCCACAAAACAAGCAACAACCTTAACACCCACTCTAGAGATCTAAATTGCCATTGAAACACAAACAGGAACTGCTAGTGATAAAGATATCTCTCCCAGATAATTCCTTCTTTATTGAATAGTTCCATGACCCTCTTCAAATGTAATCTAATTGAATGTTTTGACATTCCTGAATACACCCATGGCCTGTACCCTAAATGTACCCTGGATCTGGCTCCTCAATCCCTCATTGAAAGAGGTTGAAATTAGATATTAATTATTGATGTCAACGGATACTCATAATTTGGGATCTTGTGCCTAAACTACAAATGGCCCAGCAGATCAATAGCTTGGTAATAACCTATGAATATATAAGTTGATCAATGGCAGCTGGTCACTATAGGCTCCCTGACACACATCTAAAGCAGCTGATCCTGACATGTGGGCTGTTTCCAGCTTTCAGTACAATTTATTAATCCACAGACCATGCTAAAAGCAGTTTAGACTGCAAAACAGGCTGCTTTATGTGTGTATAACTATTTATTTCATAACACTCTTCTTACTGGGAGTAGCAGTAAAACTAGAAATAAAAAAATCACACCACAATGAATAGTAGACACACAGGTGATTAAAGGTTTTCATTTAAAGATATGAAAGCACTTAATTACGTGTCTATTTACTTCTCACTGTGACATGATTTTTTTATTATGTTTTTAAAATGTAGTGATGTCTTGTGTGTGTGTGTGTGTGTGTGTGTGTGTGTGTGTGTGTGTGTGTGTGTGTGTGTGTGTGTGTGTGTGTGTGTGTGTGTGTGTAGGTGTATAATTTGGGAAGGTGGAAGATCTCTGGTGTTGGCTGTAGATTTTCTTTTTAGTTGTTATAGCTGTCTAGACTTCTTCCGGCAGGTAAAACTGGATTTCCAAGCAGCACACTGATTGCTTTGTACAATTAGTATGAACTTTTGTCAATGTTGACAAAGTTTCATTCTATAATAGTCAGTAGTATGCTAGCAGCAGCATTATTAACAGTCAAGCAAAGCATCAGAATTCTTTTTCCATTAAAGTAACCTATAAACAACCAGTCTTAAGGCCATGTGTATTAAATATGATTAATGAAAGAAATACTTTCATAGGTGAAATTCAGCACTGGCCATACCAGCTACTGGTGTTTAAGTTCCAAATAGCTATTGAAATCTTTCTTTGCCTATGTCAGGAAGTTAAGACCAAATCCAACAATATTCAGAGGTTGTCGACAATAATACTGCTCAGTTTGCCCCATGGGAAATAGCTAATGTTTTAGCTGACAAACTGAATATGAATTTTACTCAACCCACAGTTATTGCTGTTGCACAGATTCCACAGTGCCAGCAACCCTCTTAAACTACTGTGGAACAAGTTTTCACAGCCACTGATAATAACTCTTCATAGAAGGGCCATGGTACCACATTCAATTGCCTAATCATCAGCAGCAAATATGACCTACCTGAACCTCTGCTTAACCTCTATGCCTATGGACTGGCTACATTCCACAAACCTGTAAAGGAGACATCATAATGATATTAGACAACGGTGGTCCAACTGTGGACCCTGGTGTGATACCCACCACTGCTGCCAATATGTGACGGGCACCAATATGTGTCATCCCCACACTGGGTAGTAATTAAGGAGCTTGAATCCTCACCACTGACACTGGAGAGGGATGTGTATTTGGATTACAAATGGATACACTCAGTATTTCCAGATGCACACCTCTATGCATCAAGTACAGTTTCCCTTAAGAGCACACAGGGAACACACTCAGCCCCAGGTCTGGATGTCTCTATATCTGTCTCCCTATATCTGTGTCTCTCCTAGTATAGTTAGGTCCTTAGCCGAGTGTCCAAGCCAAGCCCTCCAGCACCCCCTCTGTAAATCAGTGCTTCATGTCTCTGCCCCAAGTAGATGACACACACACTCTTTAAGATTTAATTTTCACACACACACACACACACACACACACACACACACACACACACACACACACACACACACACACACACACACACACACACATACACACCTATAGGAAAGTTGGCACAGGTCACCAGCTCTACCAACTTTGACCAGACTATAATGTTGTTATCACTGCCACCAGTCAGTTACTATAAGGATATTAAAAGAGTATCCAATTATACTGTATAATAATATTAATACAAATGGTAATAGTTCACTAAGATGACTATGCCTTCTGGAGTGACCCACACAGTGTCACCAAATAAATATAAGTATTCTCAAAGGTTACATACTCTCTGCAAGAACCAGCCACAATAAAAGTTTTAATATATATGTTTTTATATATATAATAGTAAATAATAACAGAACATGAAAATATTGAAAATATATTTACGGTAAACCACAGAGTTCAAATCAAAGAAAATATTGAAAACAACATTGTTGGATAGACTCATACAAATACAAAAAAACAGTCTCTAAACTAAGCTTCACTATATTCCTGACTTAATCTAAGCAAATTATATTGTTTCCTGGTAACTTTCTTGGCCAAGGCAAGATGAAATACATGAACATTCTTTCTGGACAGGCTGCCAAACAGAATACACTATATTCTGAAATTACTCCCTGCAAAATATAATATCCAAGATGACTTGCAGAATGACCTCATCTGGTCACCTGACTCTAGGTTCCCACAATATCTCCTTTTAAAGTTTGAGACAGGACTTTAGCAGACTGCTACAATACACATTTAGAGCTTTTATAGCAATGTCTAGGAGCAGGAAATGTTGACAACACCCCCCCTTATTTACAAAAGCTAACAGATAATGGCTGCTCCCAGACCTACTGACTCTGGGCCTACTCAGCACTGTGTGGTGATGTTCAATGATTTAACAGCTCATTTACATTTCCCTTATTTTTTTTTTAAATAAGGCATCTATATCATATTATCGCACAATGAAAAGACCGAACGCTCTTTCATCGAACCGATAATATCGAAAAAAGAAAAAAGCGAACACACGGAACAGCAGATTTTTTCCCAGGGAAAAAATTTGCTGTTCCGCAAAAAAATAAAAAATGTTTATACACAAAAAGTAGTAGGGGGCTTCACCCTCCTCACACTCCCCTACTTAAATATACCAACTCAGAGAGCACACCATAGTGGAGGAAATGGCAAAGTTCTAAGGACGGCCCACTGATTTTTTTCCCTGGGAAAAAAAACAGTGTTCCGTGACTTCACTGTTTTCTGATTCAACATTATCGGATCGATGAAAAAGCGATTGCTCTTTTCATCATGTGATAATGTAATATAGATCCAAAATAAGCCAGCTGGTTAACCATTGTTGTGTCAGTGTCCTCTATTAAAAGATATATATTTAATTCAGATACCATAATACATGTACATTTTTCTTCATTTCAGCAGAGTGCACTGTTGATACTTTTTGGCACAATTAACAGAAACAGAGCTCATAAATACATTTTCAGCACAAGCATCTGTACAAATCAGCTGGATATACAAATGACATATAATTATTTACAAAGGTTTAGCTAGCTGTGTTGGCACAAGTCTTACATGCACTGCCCTACTTCTCCCTGGCATGGCTGGCAGTACTTCCTATCATCACACCTGGTAACTATAGCCCCATCCCATCCTCATATGTAAAGCTATTTAATGTACTATCTCAGACCTTAAAATGCCAAACAAATACAAAAAATGCAACCCACAGCCTAGAAACTATGGGGGAAAACATATCTGAGGTCTGTCTACTCAAGTAAAATAATTTGTCGAGTGCTTTTGACTTCCAACTTATCAGACATCTTCATAATAATAATCAAGTAGAAAGCAAAGTTTAAAAAGAACACCTAGAGGATTCCTTATAAAAATTCACAAATCACAAATCAATTTAAATTGTATCACCACAAATGAATTTACTTTATCAAATTAATACAAAAATGATGAAAATTTCATAAATAGAAACATTATAAATTGAAAAATATATGCAGTATTGTAACTCCTCTTTCTTGACACTTTCTGAATTATAATATAATCATTTAAACTGCAGTGGAGAGCACATCGACATTAAATAACATCTGCAAATGTATTTCCCAAAACAAGACATGCTTATTCTAATCAACCCCTCTATTAAAAGTATCTAGCTTCTCTAGTATATAAAAAAAACTTTCAAATTTGAAAAATTCTACGTTTTGATAATGCATGGTAATATCTCATTTAGAAATATCATAACAATGCTTAAAATTCTTGATTTTAAAGCATTAACCATCTACCCTGTACAGAATGCATGGCAGGTTTCACATGTGGCAATGTAAATAACACCAGTGGTAGTTCAATTAAAATTCTCCACTGCATGAAAATATCATCATTAATGTAAACAGATCAACTACATTGATTGCGCATATTACATTTGAGCATACCTCTTTTCTTAGCACTATGACTTACCCTACATTATTGTAAAATTCTTATTTTCTTTTAATATCTATTGCCTTCTTATTTCTGAACTTAGGGAAAACTCCAAATTTATTAGTAGACTCACTGGTCTATAACATTGACCGGTGGTTCTTCACAATTTCCTTAATAACTTACTGTCAACCAAGAAGTCTAATACAATACAGGTCATATACTCATTATTAAAACCCACTGTTTGTCACTTTAAAACAAATGGTTTAGATAAAATGGGTGCAAAATGGTCCTTCCTTTTACAGACTACCTCACTTTTAATTAATTAATCCATTAATTTCTTAGGATATTGTCTTTCAATAACCATTTGTTCCAAAAGTTTAACCTCCTCAAAAACGCACAATCTTTAGATATCAAATGCAAAAGTCTAATTGTTTGTCCTTCACAATATTCCTTTTCACCCTGAATGGATTATTGCTAAGAAATGTACATGATTATTAGTAAATGTAGGTTTTTTAAACACTGTTGATTCAAATTGGTCTTCTTAATGATGGTAACATCCACACAATAATGACACTTTTAGAAACATGAGAAATCAATAAAAAATCAGTGCTTCATTCAAATAAGTTAAACAAAATCAACAATTTATTCCTTCCTACCCAACCAAATGATAAATCATGCAGATATCTAAGAGAAGTGAGAAAAGGACTGTCAAAAATATAACATTTCTTTCAATAGGACAAAACCATTTTTTCACAAAAATAGGAGCTGAGGGAGAGCCAATAGGCACCTCTGATTCTTGTTTAAAAATTTCAATCTCAAAAAGAAAGGACAAGAATGTACTGTAAAATAATTTCCATGAAGACATACACAAAATCAATTTAAATTAGTGCAATAAATCCAGATATCAAAATCATTTCCCTAAACCATTGCAAGCTGGTTTCATGAGTAATGACTAAGAATAAATTATGTTTTGAAATCAAGAATTTATCAGTATTATTATGCTACTTCTAAATATGATGTTAGCAATGTATTGTCAAAACAGAATTTGTTCTAATTTTAAAGGTTTATTATTTTTTATGTTACAGCAAGTGGAGTTTTTTGACAGAGTGGGCAACTGAAATAAATATGTCTTAGTTTGGGAGATGCATTGCCAGTTGTTGCTTAATGCTGATGCATCCCTGGCTTAAATTATTACATTACTATTTAGAGTGTTTTGAGAAAAATGAGATACAGTATTATATTTCATTTGTTTATTTGTTTGACATTTGTTTACCGGGAAAGTCAGATTAGGCAAGAGCCTTTTTTCAGTGGAGGCCCGGGGAGGAATGTTACAGAATTACATTAGCAAGCTTAATTTTTACATAAAAATTGAGATACAGTATAACACAATAAAGATAAAATCAGCACTGTCAACATATAAAATTTATTTGGTAAATGAATAGTAAGCAAGATAAATTATCATAAAAAAGAAATCTTTCTGGGTGTACAGCATACTATTTGCAATATAATTCAGATGTAGTTATGAGGCGGGGAAGAGTAGAGTAAGGAGAGGAAAGGAAGGTAGAGTGTGGTAGATAAGGATTACAGGTGGAAAGGTTAGGGGAAAAGGGTAAGATATGACTCCAGTTGGGAGATATGAACTGAGGACTAAGTTGGTATAGGACATTGGCACAACCAGTTGCTGGATAGATGTTCCTTTAGTTGGGATCTGAAAGAAGATTAGTGGTAGAAACCACACTCTCTAAAACAGGTAGAAACAGTACTCTCCAAAGCTAAGAATATAGCATCCATGGGACCAGATGACATCCCGGGCTGTGTACTACATGAACTACAAAATGAACTGGCACCTTACCTAAGTGTTGCGTTTAATCATAACCTCACCTCAGGCTTTGTGCCCACTGAGTGGCGCACAGCTACAATTATCCCACTCCACAAGGAGGGATCCACCTTGGATCCCAGGAACTACCATCCCATCAGTCTGACGAGCCTGATCTGCAAGGGCATGTAACGTATTATCATGGAACTTATAAACAAAGACATTGGCAACCTTCAAACACTGGACCCCACTCAGTTTGGGTTCATGAAGGGCCGATCTTGTCTCCTGAACCTGATTGACTTCTTTGAATCAGTCTCCAGAGCTGTGGATGAGGGTAAGACACAGCCTATCTGGACCTCGCCAAGGCCTTTCGACATGATCCCCCACTCTGGAATCATAAATAAACTTACTAAGCTGGGCATAAATTCCTACATTACTCGATGGGTTGCCAACTGGCTTACTGACAGAACCCAGACTGTAAAAGTAGCTGACTCCAAATCCAGCTCCAGGCAAGTGACAAGTGGAGTACCTCAGGGTTCAGTCCTGGGACCGCTCTTGTTTGGCATCTACTTCTCTGAAGTACAGGCCAACACTAAGTTAATAAAGTTCGCAGATGACTGCAAACTGGGAGCCATTACTGAATCCCCAAATGATGTAGATATTCTACAAAAGGGCCTTACAGAAACAGATGCTTGGTACCAGAGCCATGGGCTCAAGCTTAATGCCAAGACATGTATAGTTATCCCTTTTGGGAAAAAACATGTACCCATTAATTACCACATAGGTGGTAGTACACTAAACACCGAAAGTGTGATTAGAGACTTAGGGACACAGATGGACAGTGGTCTCACCTTCGATAACCACATCACCACAACAGTCAGGAAATCTTTCTATGTGGCACACCTCATCACTAAGGGCTTTTCATCCAGAAAAAAAAAGAGATCATTGTCCCACTGTACTCATCCCTCATTAGACCCATTATAGAGTACAATGCCCCATTTGGTATGTACCTCACAAGACATCTGCAACAGCTGTAAAGGCCACAGAAATACCTCACTAAAAGAATCACAAGCCTAAAGCAGATGCCCTTTGCTGACCGTCTAAAAAAACTCCAGCTATACTCTGTGGCATATCATCTACTCAGAGGCAATCTCTGCTTAACATACAAGGCCATGTCAAATTCTGAGCTGTTGGGCATGCTCCACTTAAAGAAATCCCAATCCCTCAGCGCCACACACTCCAGGGAACTAAACCTTGTCATCACAATGAACAAAACATGCTGGAGGGATAGGTTCCTGACCCAGGGACTCCCCATACTTGGGAATAGACTGCCCATACATGTCAAGCAGAGCACCTCCTTGGCCCTCTTCAAATGGAACCTTGACGATTGGATTGGAACTAGGAAATTCACCCCAGGGATCATGTCAGTTCCCCTGCTAAACAGGGTCCAGGGAAGTAAACATTGTGGGAAGAAATGTCCAGGGAATTGTTATGTCTAGGCTTGTATAGGCCCTCGGGCCGATAGCCTAGTACCAACCTATGAATCTATGAACCTATGGGGAGTAAGTCTGATAGTTTCAGGAATAGTATTCCAGGTTTTTGCTGCAGTGTGAATACAGGATAACGCCAGATGATCTGTGAGGTTTATAAATGGATAGTAGGTGCATATTAGAGGAATGTAAGTCATGAGATGGAGTATAATATTGCAGTAAGGTTGAGGTTGCTTGTGAAAAAGAGGTTTTGTATAGTATTTTTGTTTGTTAATGTAAGCTGAAGAAAAGCCATTAAGAGGGGGAATTTGAGCCAGTTTAAGCCTTTGAGAGCGAAGCAGTGGTGAGTACTGGGGTGCTTACCAGTGGCAAACCTAGCTATTCTGTTGAAGCATTGACTGAGTTTAGATTTTAGGGAACAGTGAAGATTAGTTAGGATTGGAGATGTGTATAGAAGATATGGTAAGAGAAATGAAGTGGTGAGAGTTTCTTTAGTGGAATTTTGTAGGAATATTTTTTACTCTGTACAGCATGCCCAGCTTTTGAATTACCTTTTTTTTATGCAGTTATTGATATGAAGATCAAATTTAAGATTGTTGTTAATGGTAGCACTCAGCAGCTTGGTGCGAGAGACTATGTTGTTTCTAGGGTTATTAAGGGAAGTAATTGTGAAGGTACTGTTATTGAGGGGAGATTGCTTAGGTAATAATAGCAGGAGTTGTGTTTTTTTGGATTGAGCAGCAGCTGGTTCAGGGTGAGCCAAGACTCAGTGGAATTAAATGCTTCTTGAGTTACACTTTGAAGATGAGTAAGATTGTTTGAGGAGCGAGTTAATGTAGCATCACTGGCATGCTGGATTAGGGTAGCTTGTTCTGTGGTGGAATGAAGGGGGTTCATAAAGATATTGAAGAGGAGTGGGCCTAGAATGGAGCCTTGAGGAATGCCAGTACTTACTGGTAGGTAAGGGAGAGATTGGAGTTCCATTTAACTGATTGATATCTGTTTGAGAGGTAACTGGTGAACCATTGTAGGGTAGTATCAATTAAGCCAAGTAGGGAAACATGATAATAGTATCAAAAGCCTTAGATAGGTCTAGGAATAGTGATGATACAAGGTTGCCTGTATCACGTGCTTTATTTACTGTGTCTCTTCTCTGAAAAAAAACAAGAGCAGTGATAGTACTGTGTGCAGGTCTAAATCCATGTTGAGTGGGAGAAAGAAGATTATAGTCAAGTAGGTATTGAAGTAACTATTTATGGATGCACTTTTCTAGAATTTTTGAAAGTGGTGAGAGGATTGCAATAGGCCTGTAGTTTGATATTTCAGTTTAGGTACTACCTTTATGAAGAGGGAGGACACATAATTTTTCCAGAGGGTGGGGACATAAGCTTCTTTGATAGATCTATTACTGAGAATAGAAACTGAATAGGCAATAGAGTCTGCTACCATTTCTAGATACTCATTGGGGAGATTATCAGCAGAAGGGCAGCATGGTTTTAGTTCTTGCAGCAGAGACTTAATGAAGGAAGTGGATACTGGTTGTATAGGTAAAGAGGAGGGATGTGCATTGTGAGGTTTAGCGGCAGTAGAAGGTGATGGTGTGAAATTGTTAGTAACAGAAGCTATATTGTTGATGAAGTAAAGATTAAATGGGAATGCAATGTCCGGTTAAGTAGTGTCAGTACATGGTTGAGGGGAAGATTGTTTTCCTGGGTGTAGAAATTTGTTGATTGTATGCCAAAAACGTTTTGGGTTGCTTTTTGCTGGACTTGAGGTTTAGAGTAAAACTGATTTTTATCTAAGTTTACCTGTGTTTTTATAAGGTTACATAGTTCTCTATAGTGTTGTAGATTTGTTTTTGTTTTGTTTTGAATAGTATGCCCGGGCTTTATCTCTTTTTGGAATAAGGGATTTGATATAGTTAGAAAGTCAGGGGGAGTAATTTTTTTAACTAATTTTATTCTAGTAGGAGCTAGTCTATTTAATGTGTTTAAGAATATAGACTTGAAATTTTCAACTGCCTCATCAAGCAGTAGATATTTAAGGAATGACCAGTTAAGAATATTTGCAAAGGTTTCCTGATTGAAGTGGATTCATTTGCGTACTGACCTGTATGTATTTTGTTTGTAAGGGTGGGTGGTGAGTTTGGTTGTACACACTGGGTGGTGGTCTCTAACTGAGTCAGGTAGTACTTTGGTTTGTAAAAAATTACTAGAGTGGGAAACTAAAAGTCAGTCAAGTATAGTGGCATTTTGATGTGGTGGGTTGTTATAGGTTGGGGTATTGATGAATTGTGACTCTCCGTAAAAGTTAATAGTGTCCATAGGGAGTTGGGCATTAAGTTTCAGTGAACTGATGTTAACTTCACCTAGGAGAATTCTTTCTTGAGAAATATTAGCTGATGTCCAGGATAGAACATTTTCAAGATTGGACAGATTATTGCCAGGGGGTATGTACAAAACAATTAAGCAGATACTTTTGTTATTATTTAGTTTATGATTGGTAATAATAAGTTCTGTTCTATTAAAAGTAGGTACAGGGTGTTTATATGAAGTTAGAGAAATAGAGTCTGTGTATAGTATGGTTATACTGTCACCTTTTCTTTTGAGTCGGTCAGCTCTGATCAGATTGAAGCCAGGGGAAAGTACTTTAGTGTCTTTTATCTGTGATTTGAGACAGGTTTCTTTGACTACTAATATGTCGGGGGAATGTAGTTCTGAAATTTTGTTACAAATGTTGAGTATGTTTAATGAAATTATTTTAAGTTTATTATGTGAGGTAAGGCAATTTTATGGAGGTGGGTATGGTATTATGGTAGGTCCTGGATTGGGGTGAATATCTCTACAATGTAGCAGATATTCGAAGCTTAATGAGGAAAGAGAGGATTTGATTCTGGTCATAATGGAAGTCACCTTGATGTTGGCAAGGTAGCGTTCAGTTTGGTGTAGTTGGAAAAGATGAGAGGTGATGGCTAGGGAGTAGTGTTGATTGATATTGAGAGAAGCTGTTGTGTCTGTTGGGGGAAAGAGTACAACTGAAATTGATGTGAAGTAGGAGGACATGGAGATTCAAATTTATAATGGACTTATTCATGAAATGTTCATTAAGTTTGTATTTAATTTGATAATAAAATGTATTTATAAGTATTTGTCTGCACATGCATGCTCCTCACATGTATCAGCAGGGACTACCATCACTAGCTTGGGCAGTCACACTGATATCTTCTGAACACATGCTAAATCATAATGGGTGTCTGTTCTTCAACCAAGGCCCTGTCATCAGTGCAGCAGTACAAGTTGGGTAAGGAGCTACCATTCCATCCCCACTGTTTTTAGTTGTACCACACTAACTTGGTTTATACCAACCCATTTGAAACAATTTGCATCCAATTTGCATCCATTATTTTCATTATTCCCTATAAATAAATAATAAATAAATAAATATAGAAGAAAGTTCTAGCATTTCATTTTAATTTGTTTAACTACTGAGTAGTATCAGTATTCTTTCTCATCATGGACCATGTGCTTAGACTGAAATTCCTAAACATCCTGAAAACATATCAGACAGAAATATTTTAGGAGATACCCCATGGCCTACCTCCTTTTTTGTCCTGGAGACATATTTTTGCTCTTCCAGTAAAATATGCTCAAAGTTACCAGTCGTATGTTATTTTGTTTACAGAAATGAATTTGAAGGGTAACACGGCACCAAAGTGTTTATAGTTGTTGCCTCAAAATCCATTGTCCTTCATTTTGGTTTCTACCTACAGTCCCTTTTGCACAGAACCTGTAAGTCCTCCATATGTCTGCATGGGTTTACTTCAGGAGATAACCATTTGATATTGCAATACTTGCTAGTGCAATGGAATAAAGAAACTGAATGAATGAAAATGTGGATTTACATATGCTAAGTCTGAAACTTTTATTTCTTGGTATTTCTATATTTTCCAAGTTATGATAAACTCAGATTTGGTATATATGTGTTTGTGGGGTGTGAAAGGCTATTCATGCACATCTGATGATGCACAAGAACTTGACTTCCTGTAAAAAAAAAGAGCTTTAAAAGAGAATAGCATTGTTCACATTCACTGTCCTCCTGTATTTTCTGGGGTTTGGACTTATGACTCTCAAAGTTACAGTAGGAAGCCACTTCATGATTTGTATCCCACCTCACAAAATATATGTCAAATAAAGCCAGTATCATAGTATAAAGCCCTAACTACATCCTAGGCAAACTGAGCTTGACTACTGACTTGAGCGCATGCAGTGCTGGCAGAGGAAAGATAGCATGTCCATAGTTGGGAGGAGGGGCACACACTTGAGTATATTCATAGTTTAGTACTAGGCTAGGTACTCTTATTGGCCATTATAGTGCTAGCAAGTTTTCTTAAAATGTAAGGATCAAACCCTATACCTGTGAGGTAAACACCTTTACCATTATACTTGCCCCAAAACTATGACCAAGGTAATTCATATTTAGGAGAATTTTTTTCAACTCAGTTTATATATATAGTTCTGTCCTAGAGGGGCTATAGCTTAAGATAACATTATGAGCAAAAGCATACATTTAATAAGCAGCTTAACTGTCTTCTTATTAAAAATATAAGGTATTTACAAAAGTTAACAAAATACATACTGGTGCTCCACTGTAAAATGAAAAATAAATGAAGTTCTTCTAATAAGGTATCATTCAACATTGGTATAGTACCTATCACCTTCACGTGTCTGACACAGTTATTAAACGTTGCCATATTTATAGCTATGTGTAAGGTTATCTGCTCAGTCCTGGTCTTTGGGTTAGCAAGTTGAGGAGTAAAAAGAACACTGAGGGATAAAGCAAAATTACAATTAAAATCCATCAACTTGCTGTACCTGGAGGAGGAAAACTAGTGTTCTGCTTAGTCTTCTCTCTCTCTTGTGGTCTCGGGATGCTTCTTCAGTCCTAGTTAGTTCCACTGGGTGGAAGAATTGTCCTCAGTTCTTGTAATAAATCCAAATACTCAGTTCTTGTAATAAAGATAGACAATTAGTTGTTTTATAAGGGTTCCTATATTTGGCAGATGAGCGCTGCTTAGAAGACTGAGTATCATGTGGATACAGCTGGGTATTTATTAAAGTTACAAGAGGAGTGTCTAAGGTCAGTTCTGCCCATTTCATCTAAGGGGTGTATAGGGGTAGGGGTTATGCTTTATTAAAACCACCCCTGATGAAGTGGTGGTACTGCCTTTGTGTGTTTGGGGTGGAATTGGAAACAGAAGATTCTTGAACTTTCATAGATAGCTGTACAAACAAATCTATTAGTGAGTTTTCATTTCCAGACCTTAAACCTTCAGCTTACAAGTGTGAAAACATAACTGTGATAATGTTTATACAGTGATATCACCTATTCAATAATGAGTCAGTCTTATTTTAAACTGTTTGCAAGGTTCAAGAAATCAGTCATAAAAATTAATTGCAAAAAATAAACCCTCAATAAAAAATTATTTACAGCCTGATTTCCTATATACCATCTTTTTAAAATCACTTAGTGTAGTCTTAGTTTTAACATTACCTAAGTTAAACCAACTGAGTAACATAAATCTATATTCTCTCCCAGATTTATCTTGTGTTGCTGGCAGACATTTTTCAGTACAGGTAATCAAGCTAGGCTCATAATGGTCTGTAGACTGATTTCCTAGTACTTGCTTATGAACCTGTGCATGTACCCTTTCAGGAAATATTTGGGGGCTTTCAGATAGACAGTCCCCCAGATTCTCAAAAGCTTGCACGGAGTGCAAGTTCGGTGCAGGAGCTCAAGCAGGCAGTATGTCTGCTGTGTGATCCAGGAACAGCCTGCAGGGGCGTGCATGAACCCTCCTCCACTAAGCCTGCATGGACTCAGCCCTGATATGAAAATCACCCCATTTTCAGGAGAAATCTATGCAAATTAGATGATTCTGCAATCCAGGAACCTTGCAACAGTCAGAGCAGGACTAGTGCTATCTGCAGAAATGTACTCGGTTAGTATCTGAGTACATTTCTGCAAAATCCAAAACGGAGCTATGACAGCCCCAAATAAAGGCTGCATATCATGTAGTAAGCATGCCAATGGCCAAGTATAAGGCCACTGGCATTGCAAACAAAAAAAAAATAATACAAAAGTCAACTTTTATTTTCTTTTAGCTGATCGCGCATGTTTAAGTGTAGGGCAGTGGTGTGCAAATGGGATCGGGGGGAAAATAATAAAATAAACCCAAAATAAGGAGCCTAACTAAAATCGCTATTCTGCCATGCAAGTCAATGGCAGGCAGAAGACAACCTGGCCAGTGAGTAGTGGTTGCTAAGGGGGGAGGCTCAGTGTGAGACATGTAACTATGCATTAGCAGGCAATCCTATGCAAATGAGGGGAATGATAGTGAATCCCAGTTTTCCCCAGCATGTGAGTCAGGTCCCAACAGTGTAAGAGAAGAAATAGCTTGGTGCAAGCCTAGGAGGTAGGTGACATCATGAGGGTGTGTCAGGCATACTGTAAGCGGATTGGAGCCCTGTGGCTTGGGTTTGCTCCTAGCTTAGCACAGCTAAGCTAGGGGGTGTGTCTAAACTTGCTTAGTAGTCTTTACAAAGCCTAAGTGGGTGTGCACGCTGCGCACCGGGTTTTACAGGAAGAAAAAAGAGGTTAAACCAGGAAATAGCAACAGTGTGCACATTTGAGCACTCTGTTTGGGCGGCGTGCACACAGGCTTAAACAAGAAGGCAATGGGAAGGGAAAACAGCAGTAGGAAGGTAATCAAGGAGAACTAGCTTAGCTGGCAGGTGAACTGTATCAGAATCAGCCAATTACACAGGCAGCAGACCAGCCCAGCCCAGAACGCTACTATAAACTATGCAAACACCTTCCCCTCTGGTTTTTCCCATACTGTACACCACCGGTGTATAAAAGCAGGGAAATTTTAACAAACAAACCTACAAAATGAGAAGGGTTGCAGCAGGCCACATAGAACAACATGTGCAAGAGGCTGATGGTGGTGAGGATATGAATGCTGCTGATCAACCCACAGTGAGGAGACGGAGAAGAGTATACAGACCCAGGGTAACCTACCAGGGGCTACATGAGCTGGAGATAATGGAGCACTATAGGGTGGACAGAGACCTCCTACAGCAAATTGTTGAGCTGTGCCGGCCACACCTGACACACCAAACTGAGGGGAACCCAGCCCAGTGGATACCAAGGTATGTGTAGGCCTAGGAATACTAGCCACAGGTACCTCCCAAAGCTCAGCTGGGGATATCATGGGGATCTCACAGGCATCAGCATACAGAGTATTCCACCAGTTCCTGGATGCCATGTCAGCACATGCCAGTGAGCACATATATTTCCTTAACACCCGTGAGGTGTTGACCAGCAATAAGCGTCTCTTCTACCAAATAGCAGATTACCCTGAGGTAGTGGGTGCTATAGAGTGCACACACATATACATCAAAGCACCATCTGGTGATCAGGGTAGGGCCTACATCAAACGCAGGGGCATCTCCTCCATCAACTGCCAGGTTGTATGTGATGCCCAGGGCATTATAATAAATGTGTGTGCTGGCTGCCCTGAAAGGTATGACGATTCCCACATATGGCATCTGATGCAGCTGTACCAGAGATTTGCCAGTGGGGACATCCCCTACGGTCACCTAGTGGAGGATGCTGGTTACACACTGGAACTGTGGCTGATGACACCCATCAGAAATGCACACACACCTGAACAAGAATGCCATAATGAGGCACACGCACAGACCAGACTTATAATAGAGCATGTGTTTGGGATGCTCAGGTCATGGTTCCAGTGTCTGGACACATCCGGTGGAGCCTTGCAGTACTCACCAGCTACATGTACCCAAATTGTTATGGTATGTGCTATGCTACACAATATGATCCTGCGGAAACAGCTGCAGCAGGAACAGCATGGGGCAGGGCCACACAGCCCCCCCCAATGCCAAGGCCTGCATAGGCAGAGAGTGACTTGGAGGAGGAACAACTTGAGCCTGCTCCAGTACGCAGATGGAGGCATGCCCAGTATGCCGAGGCTGCGGCAAAGAGACAACACATAGCACATGCACTGACACAGTAGGGACCCAGGGAATGACACCTCTCTCTGACTCACACATACAGTAAAAAGGATGCCAAAGATGACACTACCTGTGCTCAACCATGTATAGGGAGTGTACTATGTGCATCCAACATAGGCAGCCCTCCAGCACCATCGCCAAGTTTGGCGCACCCTCAAGGTAAGTCAATCAACCTACCAATTGCCGAATGAAGTAGAATGTGTCATTACCTGCATCTATGGTATGGATGTGAGCATGCATGGGAATTGGGTGGCTGAATGTTATGGCAGCAGACAGTAGACATCCATAGTGGCACCATGACATCTGTAAGGCATATTGGAGTCACCATAGTAGTCAGTACTACACAGGGTGACAAAACCCACTGCAGGAAATATGCTGAGCGACATGTGTGTCCATGACCCACACATGCCAGTCAGGGTGGTTCACATAACCAACAACAGTCTCAGCCAGCAGGACAGGTGTAGACAAACACAAACAGAGCCTGTGCCATGGCCCCTGAATGATGTCTATGATTCACCTCCTCCCAGGCCTACACAGACAGACTACAGCAGGGCAGGTAGTGGGATGTTAGTTCTGAAGGGTAGGAGGTCACACAATAATATGTAGGGCAAACAAAGCCACAATCTGTAGTACACTAGTATGACTCTAGTCAGCATGATAGTTAACAATACAGAATGAAATGGAGTACCTGACATACCAGTGCAGTCATAGCAAATGTGTACAAGTGTCATGCATGCCCCCCACATCCTACATAGTAATGTAATAACAGTCAGGTGTGCCCACCCGCTCTGTGTAGAAATGTAGAAATAGACCGGTGTGCCAACCCTCTATGTAGCAATATAATGACAGTCAGTTGTGCCCCCCCATCCTGTGTAGAAATTTAGAAATAGTCAGGTGAGCCCCCCACCATACCTAGTAATGTAATAACAGTCAGGTGTGCCCCCCAACCTTGTGTAGAAATGTAGAAATAGACCAGTGTGCCACCCCCCCATGTAGCAATGTAATAACAGTCAGGTTTGCCCCCCCCCCCGTCCTATGTAGAAATGTAGAAATAGTCGGCTGAGTCCCCCCCCCCCATCCTATGCAGAAATGTAGGAACAGTCAATGCCAAATGATTGATGGATACCCTGCAGAAACAGCGTGCCACCTGTCAGTGTATAACACCAAGGTCAGCACTGCAGCACAAACTACCTGGACTCGATCCACACATTAAATACAGAAGGCCATACTGGGCATGCTCACACACTTAGAGAAATGAAGGCAATGTCAGTCAACAACATACTGAAAGGTCATATTGGGCATGCTCACACACTTAAACACATGAAGCCATGTCTGCAAACACCAGTGGACCAGACATATCTGGCAGTTGCAGTTGTTAGTGCAGACACTCATCAGTATGCACTATGCATGCCTTGCAGACACAGTGGATAGGAATACATACATATATGTAAGACAACACACTATAATAAGCCAAAGGTAGATGTACATAGATGTGTGGAAGAGGGTGACTGTGACAAGGAGCCATCCAGGCCTGTCCCACCCAACACACAGCCAAAGGACCCCAAACACATGAGGTTCAAATGTCACTCACTGCAGATACTAGCTACCAGTATCTGTCAGCAGTACAGACTATTGGTGCACGTGCCAGCTGTGAAACATGACTGTACAAGGAAGTAGTCATCTAGCAGCTGTATACACATACCTGTGAAATATGACTCTGAGTGTGCCTGCATGTGGCATGTCAACCTCTAGATGAATGGGTTATGGCCCATGCACACACACTGCCCTCCCCATAGCCCTACTATGACAAGCCTGCTGAGGTCATCCACTGTGAAGTACACCCTTGAGAGAGTCATAACCTGTTAGTCTTTGTGACATGTACCATAACTTTATATTGCTATAGTGTGATAAAATAATTAGGTAGGAGTTCTATTCCTGGACATGGCAACTGTGTGTGTGTGTGTGTGTGTCTGTCAGTCTATGTAGAGAGCAATGTTTTTTAGGGTAGTCACACTCCCTACAATTCAAATGCACATTTTTGGCAAGGCTACTGATGTCATCCACCTAGAAATACACCCCTGGGAAGGTTCTATCCCTGTAATCTCCATAGTGCATCCTGTAACTGCATACTGCTGTAATGTGATATGTTAGTTAAGTTGCTGTTCTAATCCCAGACATGGCAAGTGTCTGTGTAGAGAGCAATGCCTTTTTAGGGTAGTCACACTCCCTACAATTCAAATGCTCATCTTTGGCAAGGCTGCTGATGTCATCCACCTAGAAATACACCCCTGGGATGGATGCAGCCCAGTAATCACCGTAGCATGTCCTGTAACTGCATACTGCTGCAGTGTGATAAAATAGTTAGATAGCTGCTGAAATACTGTTGCAGTGTGACAAAATTGTTAGATAACTGCTCTAATCCCAGACATGGCAAGTGTGTGTCTGTCTGGGTAGAGAGCAATGCATTTTAGGGTAGTCACACTCCCTACAATTCAAATGTACATTTTTGGTAAGGCTGCTGATGTCATCCACCTAGAAATAAACCCTTGGGAAGAATGCAGCCCAGTAATCTCCGTAGCATGTCCTGTAACTGCTTACTGCTGCAGTGCACTATATTAGTTGTGTAGCTGTTCTAATCCCAAACATGACAAGTGTCTGCCTGTATAAAAAACAATGCTTTTGAGGGTAGTCACACTCTCTACAATTCAAATGCACATCTTTGGCAAGGCTGCTGATGTCATCAACCTAGAAATACACCCCTGGGAAGAATGTAGCTAAGTAATCTCCGTAGTGCTTCCTGTAACTGTAAACTGCTATAGTGTGATATATTAGTTAGGTAGTTGTTCTAATCCCAAATATGGCAAGTGTTTGTGTGGGTATCTGTCTATCTGTGTTGAGAGCAATGCTTTTGAGGGTAGTCACACTCACTACAATTCAAATGCTCATCTTTGGCAAGGCTGCTGATGTCATCCACCTATAAATACACCCCTAGGAAAAACATGCACCTGTAATCTCTGTAGTGCATACTGCTGCAGTGTGCTAAGATAGTTAGGTAGCTGTTCTAATCCCAGACATGGCAAGTGTGTATTTTTCTGTGTAGAGAGTAATACATTTTAGGGTAGTCACACTCACTACAATTAAAATGCACATCTTTGGCAAGGCTGCTGATGTCATCCACCTAGAAATACACCCCTGGGAAGGATATAGCCCACTAATCTTTGTAAAGCATCCTGTAACTGCATACTGCTGTAGTGTGATATAGACATCTGGTAGGGTTCTATATCCATGCACGGGATTCTGTATGTTTTGTGTGTGTTCCAATGTCTGTGCAGGGAGCAATACATTTTAGGCTAGTCACACTTAATACATTTCAAATGCCTTACTTTGGCAACCCTGCTGATGTCATTCATTGTGAAATACACCTTTGGGGAAAGAATTCTCTGAGAATCCATGTGGCGCATCCTATGACAGCTCCATGCTGTAGTGTGATATAGTCCCCCTGTTAGGAGTTCTAGACCCACACATGTTAGTTGTGGATATTTTGTGTGTGTGTGTCACTGTCTGTATAGGGAGCAATGCATTTTAGCCTAGCCACACTCACTACAAGTCGGATGTCCTACTTTGCCAATCCTGCTGATGTCATCCAATGTGATATACACCTTTGGGAAAGGGGTACTTCAGTAATCTCCATTGCACATACTATACCTGTGTAGTGCTATAGTCTAATAAACTCGTTAGGTAGGGGTTCTACTCCCTGACATGAGAGGTGCGTGTGTGATACCTGAGCTCAATGTGGTGTGTGTTTTGCAAATTTCTTATATGGTGGCCCTAGTATATATCATAATGTCCACCATACAGGGATAACAGATGTGAAATAAGCGAGAGGCTGGGGTGCATATCCATACCCATACGTGACATCAAGGCCAGGCAATCACAGTTAGCAACCCCAGTATTACCAGGAGCACACTCTCAACCCATGTCACTCACACACACACACACACACACACACACACACACACACACACACACACACACACACACACACACACACACATGCCTAGGCAACAGCCTATATGTGGGTATTGGCCACTGATAGTAACAATGAAGTGATTGCACTGGGCTCCAAGGGCATGGCACCCTGTCCATCTGTCCAATAGGCATATACATGCAGACAGTGCACCTTCCCCATGTTCCCCACTGGACACATGCAACACCTGTGGTGCCATCACATGTGATCCACAAAGGAAATACCATGCCTGAAAACATGCCCTGTATGGACAGATGCCACTGACACCAGGGAATGCTATTAGCATGTTATCAATGTAGGTGCAGGGTAAACCTGCCATCCATTACCAGTTCCCGCAACAGGTGGCCAAGACTGGCACATCTGCTGATAATCTGTGGACACAACATGGGCCAGACACCCCAGGTACGCTTCCACATGTCACTGTATATGTATGTGGGAGGTGTGCACATCCCAGACACCGTCCATATCATGGACTAAGGAACACATACATGATAAGTGATGCACAGCATTGGTCACACAAAATAGTCACCCAGGTGACTGGATGTGGGATACAATACCCACCTGTGTGGACAAAGGTAGAAACCACAGCCCTGAGCCACAATACTGACCATTGTCATGTGGCCTGATGTGAAGGTATGCCCATCATCTAGCCTTATATAGCCATCTGGCACAGTTGACATCACACACCCATGCAGAAATGCACCCATGCATGTCAGTACTGGCACCCTGTATGTTTGTGTGTGTGTTGAATGATGCATATGATCACATCCACACTCACTACAACCCCCATTGGCATACTGAAGCATGCTGTCTGATGTCAGACACCTCCCCATACCCTTTGCCCATATCACCTCTGTATGATGCTTGTGGTGCATGTGATACCTGCACAGTATTGCATTGTGGCAATCTCACTAGTGATGGGTTGTATTACTGGCCCTGCCAAGTGTGTCAATGTGTGTGCTTTCCTGTGAGACTGTGGCTGTGTTGTTGCTGGCAACTGTACATGTGGACAGGCACGTGTACTACACCTACCATATAGCTACCATATCCTTGTTGCAGATGCCACTCATCATCCCATATATGTTCTGAGGGCTCCACAACATGTAACCTGTGTGGTGCATCTAATAACTGCATAGACATGGGATAGCATGACACAGTCAGCAGGGGTTTGACACTCTGTTCTTATAGGTGTGTGACTCAAACATGCTTAGGTTTTACACTCCCTCCCCACCCTGATGTGTCTTTGCCTCTGTCTGTCTCTCTCACTCCCTCTCTGGTGGATGTGGAGACCTACACCTGCTTTGCTTAGGCAGCAGCATGTGTATTTTCAGTGACGGATCAGCTGATGACCTCTGCATGAATTGCAGCCCTCCTCAGTTGATTGCATGAGGAATATAGCTGTGGTAACATTCCCATAGCCAATTGCATGGAAACACACTCCAGTATCTAGGAACATCATGTTGGTGTTGACCCTTTTCATTCACTGTGAGCAGGAACTAGATCTGTTGCTTGGCAAACAGCATCTTAGATGGATTGGGGAGTTACCTCTAACAACATACACTGTGGAAACAGGGTAACACACAAGAGGGGGATGTGCCTGACCTGACTACAGACTGTAAGTGCTGCTATACTGCATGTGGAGTAATGTTGGTTTAACATTGTGTGTGTGGATATGGCTGTCCTACATGTTTTAATACCTGTCATGTCAGTTCTATGTTTATGAGGAATCCGCATCTGCAGGGTCATCTGCAGACTGGGCAGTGTGTTGTGCCCTTGGTTTCATGTGTTACCCACAGAGCATGTATCTGTGAATTGCAGAAGGTAGTGTGAGGACTGCAGTCTGTAGATGTTGAAAGCCATGACAGTTACTGACTTCATATCCCTCATAGGACATATGTTGCAACAAACCCTGTTACAACAGTAAATGTATAGGGTTATCACAGCAACATGTCAATATTAGCCTTGTGTATGTGCTTCTAGCCACAACTCTGTCAACCTTTGTACATATGTTGTGCATTAAGAGGTGCATATGTGCTGTACACCATCATTAGTATCATCATATCTGATAGCAAGCCAGTGAGATATCAGAATACTACACATGTTATGTACAGTAGGGGTTATATTTGATGACATAACCTGGACATTCTGTGGTCATTTGTACAGTACTGAGGTCTGTGTACCTATGGTGAATGTTGACAGTGTGTGTATTGTTAATATGTTCTTTAGCCTGTGTACAGACTGTGGTAGATGTCATTGTTATAGGTCCTGTCCTCCCTGATGTTACATGCTGCTCCACTGTATGTTACCGTATTAGCTTACAGGTTAGTAGGGCCATAAACACACATGTCCCATACCACAGACAGCCAGCAGACCAAGCCTTGTAGCAGCCCAGTATATGGAGGGTTAGTCTGTGAGTGGCACATATGAGGATGGTGTTGAACAGATAGTCTATATACTGTACTATTATGCTAGCTTACCATATGTGGCTGTGGCTGTGTTCATATTGGTTGTGATTATGCACTTTCACACAGGTATATCTTACCCTGTGCTGTGACATGCCTGCAGAACCTGCTATATATGCAGGTACATGTGCATTCCCCCATAGGAGATGTAGGCCAGTGTTGAGCCAGTCTGCCTATAGCCTGCACAGTGCATTGTTACATGCCTAGCAGCTTAGTGTACTTACCCAGTGAGATGTCATGTGCAGATACTTGCCGGATGTACTGCTGCCAGGCCTCCCTTAACAGTCATGTATGTCAGACAGAGCAGTGGGATGCTGTACAGATGTATGTCAATATCTAGTGGGTAATATGTGGCCATGGCACCCCTGTACCAGTGGTTATTATGTGTCAGACCAGACAGGGGTGTGTGAATGCATAAACTATGGTGGCATATGTATACCAGTCGTTATGTGTTAATACCCATCTACATGGCTGGTAACATCCATATTGTCATGCATGATACACATGTTTTGCACTAAGGGGTTCTGTGTATACCTCTGGACTGTAAAGAGTGTTTTAGAATGTCCAC
Organism: Protopterus annectens; assembly: GCF_019279795.1. Taxonomy (NCBI): domain Eukaryota; kingdom Metazoa; phylum Chordata; order Ceratodontiformes; family Protopteridae; genus Protopterus; species Protopterus annectens. The sequence continues at coordinate 1,860,066,990 of NC_056733.1, forward strand.
ATATATTGACCAATATCTGGGCTGCAGTCCACAGGGGCATTACATGATAGCAATAGTACTTTATTATGATGTCCTTAAGATGTCTGTTAGTAGCCAGTGCCACACATGTGGAAAGCAGATGTGACCTCCCACACACACCATGTCTGTGAAGACAATCCCAATTACAGTAGCAATAGTCTACTAATGTACCTGCTATACATACCTGACATCCACTTGCATTACGAAGTTGGGACTATAGAGGCTAGGGTAGGACTACACTCCATGTTCAGGACATATGGTGAAAATATCTGTACATATAATCATCCAGATATCTATATGTATGATTATACATATACATATCGACATATATAGATTGGGTATGTATATGTACATAAATATACATATACACACCCAGATATATACATATACAGAGCAATATATGTCTGCACATATACAAATAGTGCTACATATGCACATATACATATGGATATCTACAGATATATCAACAGTAGTAAGTATATCAGAATAGATATGTATGCACATATAGTTATATATATAATATATATATATATATATATATATATATATATATATATATATATATATATTACAACATGACTAGGCATATCTGTACATATAGGATGTGTATATGTATATATATATATATATATATATATATATATATATATATATATATATATACACACACATATAGCTATATGTACCCATAACTATACGTATATATACACATATGTATAGATACATATATGTATAGATATGTATACATATGTACATACGAAGAGATGTACACATGGCCATATATATATATGTAGCACTATACAGATGTGTAGACAGACATATGTATGTGTATACCTGTGTATGTGCATGTAGACATCTATACACCTGTGATATGTATACAACCATATACCTGTCATGAGTAAACGTCACGGTTGTGTATACCTTCCCACATGTATCCCACCGTATGTATCTGCTATGTGTACATTATAATAAAGCAACATATGTGATGCAACAGTCATATTAATGAGAAGGACTACACAATCTAGGAAGTAAAGACAATTGTTCAATATTACTCAATATGTATAATGACAGCTATATTGGTAAAACAACAGCTGTCTCCACAGTGGTCATGGCATAGTGGTTAAGTGCTGTGATTTCAGTGTAAAGTGTCCTGAGTTCAAGACCTAAAAGGGCTGTTCATTTTGTTGCTGGGCAGAACAAGGTCTGTTGGATACAGAGTGGTTAAGGCAGTGTTTGTGCAATGTAAGCCTCACACATCTGTATCATGTCATTGCTAGGTAGAGGTCTAGTCCCAGTGTTGGCAAGTAACACTGTGCATGTATGTGGATGGGTCTACATCAGGTTGCAGGGTATACAAGCCTCAACAGGCCACCTGTCCATATGGCACAGGCAATACCCAGAATAGTAACCTGTGAAATGTGTTCAACTGTACCCCAGATATGTCACTGCCATGCTGTCAGCACAGTGACATACCCCTTTGTGCAATAAAACTGCAGACCATCCTTGTGCTGTCACATGTACACCTACAACACAATTGCATATCATTTTAGAGACCACAACCAAGCAGTGTTACTAACAGCTAGAAGCATCATTGCTGGACGGCTACACTACCTGCCAAATATGCCTCACACTCAACTCACTATAACATGTTACACTGCAGGACTATGGTATACTGGTGTACAGTCACTGTGTGCATCAGAACCATATCAGCCTGTCCCTGCATCAATGGTGTGGATGCCAGGGATGGGGCACAGGTATCATCATATGCACAGGGTGTGGTGTTGGTCTGCCAGAGGCTGAGGGAGGGCCATACATTTGACACCATTTGTGTGGGTGAGGGGTGTACTCTGGGGAGCTGGCTGAGGTGATGTGGTGTGTGTAGGTATGAGGTTGCCCTAGGTGTGTTTGCATAGTGTGTGGGTATGCATGCATGCACACAGTTCTGCCTTGTGGCTGCCCTACACAGGTGTTTATGGACAGCTGTAGACCATACCTGGCAGGGTGTGCAGTTCACTGCCTCCAGCCATGGACACATGGACTGTGCCTGCCAGGGGTTCCACAGGCACATGCAGGTACAGGCGTTGAAGTGCTACTCTCACCTGCTGATGACATTTGTCGGCTGGTACCACTTCCCTCCTGGGACTGGCCAGGACCACGTGCATGTGGCCTGCTGTGGTGTGGTGTGGTGTGGACAGCACACCCCCTGCACTGCCAGGGCTACTACTGCCACTACGGGAGCACCTGGGTGTCCTAGTATGCCCACGTTGACTGCCAGATGTTGCTGTTGCTGGCCCACATCCATGCGAGTGTTGCTGTATCCCCACCACATGTCGAAGCACAGACACACCACTGCTGATGAGGGCCATCATCTCATCATGCCGCCTATCTGATTGCTTGGTAAAAGCACGGATGGCACTCGACATTTCATGGAGGTTGTTGCTTACAGATGTGAGAGCAGCCCTCTGCAGCCTAAGACCCTGTCTGGTGTAATGCTCAATACGTGCCTGCCCCACATACATATAACACACAATATATTAATTATTTGGACATCACCATATCATGTGATGAGAATGGGTTTAGGTCTAATGTCTATCATAAAGAGACTTTCTGCATCTCTTATTTACATTTTTTGAGTAACCACCCTTTAACACAGAAGAAGAGCCTGGTTAAAGGACAGGCCATTCAGGTGGATGACCTCCCATTTTCAGGATGTAAAGGGAGAACTGGACAAGGTGGGGGAAATGTTTAAACAAAGAGGTTACCCTAAGGAGTTAGTTGAAGGTATTCTTCAGGAAATCTATCACAACTGTGGCAAGTGTGCAAGTTATTATGTGGGTAAGGCAGAATGAGCATTGAGGTGTAGAATTTATGAACTATGACATAAATAACAAAAAGGACAGCAGTGCCCTATATAAACATTGCTTAGTGTGTCAGGGATTTAATAAATATGTTTTAAGCATTTTGGATTCTATTGTTATAGACCAGAAAGTGGGAAACTGGAAGAATGTTTTGATGAAGAAAGAGATTTCGTGGCAATTGAGACTGGCTGCCAATTTTTCCCCATTTTTCAATGAAGTGATTTCTATATCTCCTGCATTGCAGGAGAAACCTGAGAAATGTTACATTTTTTTTAAAAAAAGTGTTGTGCATGTATACTACTATTTAACCTGAGAATTTCTATGTGTGCATGACAATGCATTTTAACTTTTTTAAGTTTACTTCTCCATGGATATTTTTAGTCATTAATATTAAGTAAAAAGTGAGTAGGTGTTTTGTATTGTTAAAAAATCATGTTGTTTGGTAAGATATTTAAACAGGGTTATTGAGTGTAATTTTGTATTCTGATGAAGACTCAATTTTGTGGAGATGAAAGCGTGTGTTCTTCATTAAAATGATTTCCATGCAGTATCCTGTTCCAGTAAGTTTTATTGGATTGATCATTTTCAGCAGTGTCATAGAAGTGCTCTGTTTGACATGAATAGGTAGCCTATTCCAAAAACGTGGCAGTAGCTGGGAGATAAATCTGTCCCTCCAGCATATCCTATTTAAGTCACAGGCCACATTTAAGTCTCTGGAATGGGTGGCCCTAGTCTTATTTGATTTACAGATATGCAGCAAGTTTATTAGGTTTGGGTCTAAGATTGCTCTGTAAGCCAGGCATAAGTCTCCCCAATGAATTCTATATGATAAAGTTACAGGGACTTTAGTCTGTGTATAGCACATGCTGGAGTCCCTTGATCTTTTTTGTTAGAAACCTCTGAGATCTCTCCAATTGCTGCAAGTACTCAATTATGGTCTGGATTGGAGTCGAGTATAGAGGGATTATAACCTCTTTTGCTCTCAAGGTGATGCCTTTACTAATCAAGTATGCTATGAATAAAGCCTTCCATACTACAGTAGACATACATTGGTCGAAGTTAAGGTCACGGTCAACTTGTGAACCCAAGTCCCTTTACCACTTCATGAGTACTTAGGGTATTATTTTTGATTTGATAGTGTGAAGGGACATTGTTTGTACCAAAGGGAATGATGACACATTTCTTTGCATTCAGTTTGAGACGTGTGACTAAGACACCAATCATTGATCTGTGTAAGACCCTCCGGGAGTATGCTGACATAATTTGGGGATTCAATAATTGCACCCAGTTTGTAATTGTCTGCAAACTTGGTCAGCCACAGCTGAGAAGTATATACCAAACAGTAGGGGGCCCAGCACTAACCCCTGTGGCACCCCACTGGTAGCAGGTCTACTGGTTGATGTGAAGTTGCCCACTTTGATAGTGTGTGTCCAGTTTGTGAGCCAGTTAGCAATGCATCTTACAACAAATGGGTTTACATTCAGTTTTTCTGAGTTTATCAGTAATGCCTGAGTGTGGGACTGTGTCAAAAGCCTTTGCCAAGTTGAAGTATGTTGTGTGCACAGATTTTCCCTCATCAATGGCCCTGGTTACATTTTTCAAAAAATCCACAAGATTTAACAGGCAGGATCTGCCCTTGATGAAGCTGAATTGGGTAGGATCCAGGGTTTGGAGGTCGCCTATGTCTATTTATTAGGTCCATAATGTTATGTTCCATGGCCTTATGGATGAGGCTGGTCAGGCTTATGGGTCTGTAATTCTCTGGGTCTGTTGATAGGCCTCATTTGTGGAGGGGAATACCTGTTGCTGTTCTCCATTCCACAGGAACAAAGCCTGTGATTAGACTATGATTGAGAAGAATGCTTAATGGTGATGCATGTTCATGTTTTAGCCTGTTTAGAATACAGCCTGGGATGCCATCTGGTGCCATGGAGGCTGTGTTTTTTGCCTTGGACAAGGCTTTGATGACCTTTTCTTCAGATATGTAAGGTGGGGGGGGTTGGGGCAAGGTTTGTGACAGATTTGGAGGGGATAGAGGGTGAAATTTACACCAAACCTATCCAGTGGCAGGTTTGCTGTCTCTGTGGTGTCAGTATGTGTGATACCATTGGTAACTAGTTCTGGGTCCCACCTTTTAGGCTATGTACATAGCTGTAAAAGGTCTTATGGTTACCCTTGGCTGTGCTTTCTAAGTTTTTCTCAAAGAGGCCCTTAGAGAATTTGACAAGTTGTTTTATTTGCCTGAGTCGGCTGGGGATGGTGCTTTTCCATTGTTGGGGACTTGCCTTTTTTGTCATGGACAGCAACTTTTTGCATTTGTTATAAAGTTTGTTGATGGTAGATGCCCACCATGGTGGCTTGTTTTTTACTTGGGGCTCTTCTTCAGAAACTTCAAGTAACTAAGTATACAGCCATATGTTCTGTAATGTTCTTCACTGGATCCTGTCCAAGATGTCTTGCTATCTGTCTTTCACAAGTTTTTCTTCCTTTCCTCAGCTAAGAAACCCCTATCTGCATCCCCTGTTTACTTCACCTAGAACATATGTATTTTTCTTAGTAACATATGTATTTTTCTTAATGTCTTCCTCCTTTGTGGCCACTTAACCAACGTCACTCTGTACCACGCCTGCAGCTTCCTTAGCTTTTGTGTCTATTTAAGTTTTCTTGGTTGTCTTGCTTTCTTATTGTCCTCTAGACAACTTACCCCCCCACGTTGCTGTTCATGTTCTATCTTTCTTTAGATCAGTATCACTATCTATCTGTCCCTACACATATTCTTCAAATTTTTTTTGACTGATTTGTTGCCTATGTCCTATTGCTGTTGATGCTTTCTTATGAGTTCTGGATCTGATTTTCCCAACCATCATCAAAGTCTAGACATTTAGCATAAAATAAGAGTAGGCACCATATGTATAGCAGTTTCTTCATCTGTACAAGAGATAGAGGGTCAAAGGTGACCACAGTGCCTACCATTTTGAGTACAGTAGTGGACACCTTTTGTATCCAAGAAAAACAAAGTCTGATGCATTGTAGAGTACTGGGTGTGAAGTATGCCTTGCTCATTGCTAACACCCACATCTAGCAATCAAAGCTGACCATAGAATCTATCAATGGATTTTTGCAAGGAACATGATCCTATATCTACATCTAAATCAGGGGTCTTTTGAGAATGATATAAAATTGTAGTACCCTATTAAAAATCAGAGATCCCTTCTGAAAATTCCTCAGCATGACTAAATAAGCCTTTCAACATTTTTGATTGAAAACCTGTGCATAAGTAGAATGACACCACCATCATCTTTTATTTTCCCTACTTGTGTTACAGCTGTCAGCAAGCCCTTGCGACCTTTAACAGTGTCTTACACAAAAGTACCACTTAATTACTTGGCAACTGCAATGTCTGTCATCCAACATTAATTATAGATGTCTAAGTAACTGCCCAGACTAGAAAACATCTTGTGCTGTTCCTGCTTTAGATATAACCCCTGAAGAAATATTATTGAGGGATTAAGGGCAGGTGTTGAAAATATCTGGATCTTTTTATTCCATTAGCCTACCTTTAATATTCCAAAACAGCTACTCAATCCAGATTTGCCATTCTCAACACATTTTAAATGAGTACAGTGTGCCAAGAAATAACTTTGGGGAACACTGTATAAATTACCCTGAATATAAGTTTCCTCACATACTTAAAAGCTATTTGCCATTCTAATTCTATAATGATCCTTCCCAAACAGGGAATAACACAAAAGGACTACAGAGGGCAAGCCAGACAAGGAGCCAGAAAGGATTATAATTTGGAAAGGATCCAAGAGACTAAGAGAGAAAAAGATGAACAGAGTATCCCTGACAAGGGTGGACAGAGGACTACCAAGCAGTTTTCATTCATACTTTCACATCTGAGACAAGCCCAGAGTTAAGGGGGACACAGTGAATTCATGATCACACTGCAGGAATGGGTAAGCAAAATATGGAAATATAGGTGAAAGTAGTCATGAAAGATGTGAAAAGAAAATTTAAAAGGCCATAACACACAGAGAACCTGGCTGGCCCATCTTAACAATATCCCTTAACTGCCTATGTGAGTTTAGAGCTCTATAGTGCTTATGGCAAAATCAGTTAATACACATAGCTCCTGAGGTTTTGCAGACATTCACTAGCCATACTGATGAACTGCACAGGGACATTGCAGAAGTGGCAGCCCTGATATAGATGGCTTCCTGAGCAGTATCCATCATCGTCACTTAAGTGTGCCACAAGCAGAAATACCAAAAAGCTCTTTAATATCACAGAACAGACTCAATAGTGGAATCCCTTAAGAAAGGCAAAGCCTTGGGATTAGGTGCATTGCTTTGGAGTTATACAGAAAGCTTGCAGAGTAGCAAAGAGGAAGCTATATGAGGTTCTATATTTCTATTGATGAGATGATAAACACTGCCATCATAAGATAAACATCACCATCATAACTCATAGAGGACTTCACTGATAACAAAGCTTAAAAAATTGGGAAGGACCCTTTGCACCCCATGTGTCACAGTCTATTAGCTCTACAGAATGTTGGTTATAAACTGTACAGAATCATTTAGACAATGTATATGGCTAAAGTTGTTAAATAACTTGTCAAAAGGATAACTTACTTCATCTGACCATTAGACTAAAATACATGTATTTTGTGATGGGCATAACTGAGAATGCCTGAAAGCGTGGGCTATCGTTACTGCTCTACTATTTTTTTTTAGATGCTGAAAAAAAGCACTTGCTAGATTTGCATGAACATACCATTTCAAGATACTAATTAAGTTATGATTCCTCAAAATGTTTATTTAGGTCTTCAAAACAGTCTATCAGAAGGTCAAGGGTTGTCAGTAAGAGTGTATCATGCTTTTTAATGCTGTTTTAAACTGCATCACAAAACAGGTATGTCCCTTCTCTTCCATGCTATCTACTGTCACTATTGAGCATCTTGTAACTCCAATCTGGTAATAATTGGCAAATGTACAACAGTACTGCCTTGGCAATTATGAATCTATTTACAGGCAATGTCATTTTCTATATGTTTAATCCCAATATATACACCTCATCCATATAATGTATTTGAAGAAGCAAAGAGTATTACAGAAGATCAACAGGAATGATGCAGACACTGAGAGTGACCATTTTCCCTACAAAAATACTCCCCCTGAAGTAGAATGTCCAAACTATCCATCACTTCAGGGCAAATACTTGAATATTTTTGGGACCAGAATATTATGCTCTTCATAATGGAAGAAAATGTAATAATCCTTTAATAACACACTTGGAAAACTGGAATAGATAGTAGCTCCCTTTTGATCATATTTAGAAATTATTGCAGCAGATGTAGAGGCAAAGAGTTTGTATTCCCTGCATACCTCAGCCTTTCAAACACCCCTGAACAGGTGTGCCAGAATAGGAATAAGCAAGTGTACATTTATTACAGGAAGCACAGTTCTTCCTGGTTAGATATACAACAATGATCAAGTGAAAGTAAGAACAGACAGGTCAATGGCATACAGGGGTTAAGCCTTGATTATGAGACATAGGTCACTTGAGTTCATTTAGTGGCTCAAGTAATGGTAGGAACTGGCTGAGGAGGACAGGAGGGAGCAGCCACTGTCAGCTCTCCCATCTTTGAGAAGGGAGGAGGGAGGTAGTTTTGGCTCATCCTACAGGCAACACCTAACAGGAACACCAAGGTGTTACATCTAGTCGGTTACAAGCCTACCAAGCCCATGCAATCTGAGTACATTTACATTTGAAAGTTGAAGGGGCATGCTTCCCTTCAGGAGACAGAAATAGAGCAGCTCAGAAGAACTGCCAAGTGGGAACAAGGGGAGAAGGGTGGTCCCATAGGGACTGTGTAGACTGCCCTACAGGATCAGAAAATGTTCCTTTCCATGCCACCCAACAAACCCTAGGGAGCTGAAAGCCAGTTGGGATGCCTTTGAGCTCTCAAATAACCTTGGAATGCCTGACTCCCATTTGACTGAACTGAATGGGCCAATTAGGTGCAGGCAGGGAAACCATCATGCGAGATCCTGCAATGAGAAAAAGAAAAGTGAAAGTAAGAAGAGCAATTCATCTATCCAGGGTCTCTTAGAATGCAGTGCAATTTGTTACAAAACCATTTACATCTTGCCATAGTATAAACACCCTCCTAATGGTGCTTAACGTAAAGCATATATATCCCTCAACAGCCTATAAGAAACTGAATAAAGGAATAGCAGCATTTCAAGCCTTTTCTGGTTGTTCAGGATTTAAATAAACAATCTTCTTGATTAGGAACCTCTAGGACCTCTCCTGTAGCGTAATATGTCTAGAAAAATACATTCTGAAGAAACAGTTATACTTAATAATTGGTCTAATTATGGTGGCATACAAAGGGATGGTAATTTCTTTTGACCTGACTGATATGCCATTAGACTCTAGTTGTGTTAACTAGAAAAATTTTCTGATTACTGTTGACACATGCCAGTTAAGGAAGAGGGACATAATAATTTTTGAGTGGGGCATTAGCTATGCTGGGCAATGAGGAAGGGAACTGTTTACCAAATGTGACTATATTTTTTGCATTTAATTTTAGTCCTTTTAGGGTTTACCACTTGTTTACAAGGGTCAGCTTATACTGTAAAGAAGGTGTATCAGTAGACAATTTGACAATAATGTCCAGTTTGCAGTCACGTGTGACTAGTTCTGCACAGAGCATTCTGTTATAATGAATTCCTGTAGAACCAGCAAAGTCTTCCAATGTCTAAGTCATTTTATTTAATACAACCTAATGTTTTAGTTTCCTTCCATTACTATAGATTACTTCATAATTCAATGTATCTAGTACGCTACTGTCACAATTGTAAATGCACTGTAGAGCATTTCATTAATTTAACATCTGTTATAGCAACTATTACCTTACTAAATGTGGGTTGCTGTGAAAACATATGCAATACTTTGTATAATGTTTCTTTTTTTAACTATTTATTTGGTTTTAACAAGTCCATCAACATTTAAAACAGTATATAATAAGAGAAATGATAACTATTTACAAAGGTCCATTAAAAGAATTTTAATATATTCTTAACCATTAGTAATTTTCAGTAAATCATTTTTTATTTTTTAAATATTTACTGATGAGTTATGTTTAAAGTTCTCATTCTTATTGTTGACAACTCAGTTTTACAGACAGTCTTAGCTAGACACACAAATTCACCAAATGCTAATTCAGTTTTACATTTTACATTTTTGCTATAACTTTTCTTGCAATGGCAAGTATTGCTCAAAGAAGAAGTATTCGAGAAATAGGTATAGCTGCTGGAATTGGAGCATTAAATAGTATAAACGAGTCAGTAACAATGCAATTGTCTGACCACAAAGACTGAGAAAAGTTTCTAAAAACACTTCAAAAAGAAGTCACCAACTTACAATCCATTATCACACATAAGCAATCAACATTAAGAACTTCATTATACCTCCAGCATTTAATTTTTCCTGTTTTATATATTTGTGTAATTTTATGAGGTGTAAGAAAGACTCTATGCAGAAATTTCCATGTATGACTTTCCTGCAGATTTTAAGAATACCTTTTTATTCAGTTATGAAAATGGTTCATTGTTAATTTTTATTGAGAAGTTCCAGATCATCATATCTGGGGTAACAAATTCAGTTCAAATAATCTTGTATATAATTGATAGATATGACCTCTCCTTGGGTGGCACACTATTAACATTTGAGAATAAAGCCAAGATTATTGGAACAGGTTTAGTTTGATGATCCAGTCTTATTTTGAGATTATCCTGAATATATTCTTTACAGATAAGTATATCTAATCAGCCTCCTTGTTCTATGCTATATCTTGCTATTAAATATTCAACAGGATGTATTTTGTTTCCATTAAGAAACCAATGCAAAAATATTAGGTTACTATTCTTGAGAGCTGTCATTGTGTTTGCATTAAAAGATACTAAATATCCATTAGTGAAAGCAATGGGGAATGATATGATTAGTAATTACTTGACTAAGTAATTTGAATTCATAAATTAAAGATTGAAAGGATTTGGTTAATAAAAGGCATAAAAGTAAACTTGTGTCTTTTCATTCAGAGCAAAATCTTTTAGAGCCCAATAGAATATATTGATATCCAGTTTCATATCAACATCTGTGATAAGTTTGTTGTCTTTTAATATTTTCTTGTGTAAAGATTTCCAACAAGAGACAGCTGAAGAATGTAACCACAATAACAATATTTTAATAATTACAACATTAGTATATAACTCAGTGTTTGGAAACCCAATGCCACATTCCTCCCAGCTTTTGACATGCCATTCTAATGATATCCTTGTTATTTAAGGTACCGTAAGAATTTAAGTAAGGTATAATTTATTTTTCTTATAATTTTTTAGAGGGGTGAGAATTAATAGTTGACTATAGTATACGACTTTTGGTAAAATTATCATTTTAATTAGGGTGAGTCTATCTTCCATTGCAAACAATAGTTTATTCCAATTGTCTGTTAATGTTATGATTTCTTCCATTAAGTATTTATAGTTTATAAACATGGAATCTTTGTTCTTAGATTCAATAATGATACTTAAATATTTAATTTGAGAATTTTCCCAGTTAAAATGTTTATGTGATTGTAAAAAAGTGGTTGTTTTTTTTTTTTTTTTTTGATTATAAGCAATGTTTTAATTTTATTATGATTACATTTCAAACCTGAAACCTTTTCAAAGTAATCCAAGCCTTTGAGTGTATGATCTAATAAATGTTCTATGTCACTACATGTCAATAGTATATCATCAGCAAAAAGGTGGATTTTTGATAAAAAGTCTTCATTTATTTTAAAGCCTTTAATAGTTAGCTACTCGTTCTATAGTTAGAGCAAATAATAAAGGGAAAAGAGGACATTCTTGTTTTATACCTTTTGCTATATTAAAGGGTGTAGATAGAAAGGATCCTATCTTGACAAAAGATACTAAATTACTATATAGTGTTTTAATTAGTGTTGTAAAACTGGAGGAAAAGTTATATTCATTTAATATTTTAAACAAATAAGGCCAGTTCACTGAATTGATAGCTTTATCAATATCTAGACTTATTATTGATAATTCCTTTTTATTTTTGTTTGCTATATCAATTAAGGAAGAAACTCTTATAATATTGTCTTGTACTTTTCTATTTATTATAAAGTCAGCTTGATCTTCATTTTTAATCCTGGGAGTATATAGTTTAATCTTTTTGCTGGTATAGACATGAAAATTTAGTAGTCTACATTCAAAGGTGAGATAGGGTGATAAGAAACACATGCTACAGGATCTTTATCTGATTTTAAAGTAGGTGTAATTATAGAGTATCTCTAAGAGGGGTGAATTTTAGCAGAGCTCTTGACAGGTAGCAGTTTATACAATTCTGGGATTATATCATCTAATCCTGGAGCCTTGTCGGTGTTGAGACTTTTAATTTGTTCTTTCTATTCTTTAAAAAAAGACTTATCAATTTTACTTTTCTGTTCATTAGTAAATTTATGATGTATATTTTCTTGGAATTTGGATTTTGTTTCTAGTGGTTACTTTCTGTAATGTTTTCTCTATTTGTTTTTCATTTTATGTATATTTCCTTCAAAAAACTATCAAGTAGTTCATTATTTCTAAGTTTGCCTCTGATTTATTATTTTTTATAATATTTACTACAACATTGTAATATGTTGTTTAGATGCATTTTGATATTTTTCTCTCTTTATATACAATCTCTTTAATGTGATTAAATATGCTCATATTTTTGATCTAATGGCTATTCTATGTAGATTCTTTGGGTTTACTGAATAAGACTGTAGTTTACTTTTTTCCAGATTGAGATGTTGTGTTGAAGTATTTCCTGATATTCCTAATTCAGCTATTTTTAACTCCATTTTGAGGCTTTGTCATTGGGCTTTAAGTTTAACTTTAATTTATTTATATTAGATGCAAAGCAATCAAGTCCTTGTCCCATTCTTTCCTTTGATATATATATATATATATATATATATATATACCAGTGTTTAACTTTACCAAATAAATAGGCTTTTAGGGTGTCCCACAATATAACATCTGTCACCTCCCCATTGTTATTAAATTCCATGACTTGATTAATTTCTCTCAAAAACAATCATTAAAACCTTTGATTTTAATTATGTATGCAGGTAACCTTTGACAATAAATTAAGATATTTGAGCTAAAGGTTAGAGTAAATTTAATGGCATTATGGTCAGACAAGGGCACAAGACTAATAATACATTTTCTGAATTTTAATAAAGCTCCTTTGATACAAAATGATCACTATTGGTTTGTGTTCCATATCTGAAGGAATAGTGTGTATACGTTAAAGAGCTTTGTAGTTTTAATTCTAAAATATTCCTTATAATCATTAAACCTGTATAGTGATTTAAATGCTTTGCTGTAGAAGACAGTCTGACTCTTTTCTCATTAGTGGTGTCTTTACTTGATAAAATACAATTAAAGTCTTCAACTATCACCACATTTCCTTTTGAACATAATGTCATAATGCCTAGATACTTTGTGGCTGTTTTAGATCCTGTTCCAGGAAACAAATAAGTAGTTATGAGAGTGCAATGCTGTTTATCGATTTTTATTGCCACCAATCTCAGCATACCATTCTTATCAGAATGAATGTCAACTATGTTAGCTAAACCTAATGTTTTCTTCCAAAGGATAAGAATACCTCTTCTTTTCAAAATAAATAAGTACTTACCAGAATTAAATGGTCCTTTGTTTGCAACCTGCCTAAATCTTCAGTCAAAAGACATGTTTCTTACAAGAAGACAATATCTGCTTTAGCTAATGTTAAATACTTATTTAAACAGTTTATTTCTAAAGGGTTATTCAACCCATTAACATTTAGTGAAAGAAATGTATATCTTGGCATCTTTGAGAACAAATGGTTTAAAAACTAATGAACAATGGTTTAGTGCAATGAATACAGATCTAACATATGTATAACTTGTTATGGAGAAACATTCTAAAATTGGTGTTAAAAAATCTAAGTTAAAAACATTTTTATCCTCTAACATGGAGAAAAAAAATTCCTGGTTTGATGAAAATTTCATACAAACCACACTCTAACAACCCCATAGCTCTACCTAATCACAAATGTTTGCTACTGCTTATATATATATATATATATATATATATATATATATATATATATATATATATATATATATATATATAAAATAAAACAATGTGAATAAATTGGAAAACACTCTAACTATATAGGTTTTGCTTCTAACAAACATAAAAGAGCACTAAACAATTAACTTAATCTTATAAAATCACATTAGAGATAGGAAGCCACTCCACTTATAACAGTTGTCTTATTTTTGTGTATTCATATTGCTTACTTACTAATGTGTTATCCATTACATTCTTAAAACATGATTCTCCTAATTCTAGGACTTTTAAATATCCTATCTACAAAATAACTAATAACTATATACATAGTATACTACATTGACTATTATAATTTATTGCTGAACTGTTATTTAGAGTATGTGGGATAACCTTTTACTTAACCAATCCCGTATATTGTATATAAAAGTTTCCTGCTCATTTCAATCTTATCAAGCTTACCAATATAACGTATCTGAAATAAATGTTATCTTTTTTACTGACAATGTTACCGGAATGAAACTGTTGGTGATATAAGCATAATTTAATTACCTGTGCTTACATTTAATCAGTTATAAGCAGCCATATTGCATATGTATATTATCAATAGGTTAAAATGTTATTTATTTTTATGCAAGCTATACTACCAAGGGATTTCAGATTTAAGTGTGCACATTCCCTTCAGCTCCACACTTTCATACGGAACTGTACATTTCTCTCCACAGAGCTACGTGACCACGTACATATATTTATCTAACCCTCACCTTCTCCATGTAGTTGCAATCCAAATGTGAGTATGCAGGCATGAACATGCATACCCATGTCTAGTAGTCACCATGTCGTAATTCAGGATAGGCTTCTGAGGTGCTGTTATAAAGCTGGAATGTTGCTTACTTTAAAAAAAAAACAAAACCTGTTAAATGTATGTTATTTTCATTCAATGCACTAACAGCTTATACATTGATTAATTTCTTATAAAAAGTCTTGCAGCAGTTTATTTTTTACAGATCTTTTAAAATTCAGTAAAGTCACTGTTAAAATGAGGGTAGCTCAATGTAATCAAAAATGAATAAAACTTTCTGTAACTTAAAATGTACGCTGACCTTTTTAATGAAGCTTTCACATAATCCCTTTAGAGCAGCATTATATGGTTTATAAAATATTTCCCTTGTGTATTATGTCCCCCAGTTTTGCAGTTCTTATCACAAGTTTCCTTAGAACAGAAGCTTTTTTTTGTTTCACAGAGGTAGTAATAGTAATTTTCTTATTCTTCTTCTTCTTCTTTCGGCTGCTCCCGTTAGGGGTCGCCACAGCGGATCATCTGTTTCCATTTCTTCCTGTCCTCTGCATCTTGCTCTATCACACCAACCACCTGCATGTCCTCTCTCACCACATCCATAAACCTTATCTTAGGCCTTCTTCTTTTCCTCTTACCTGGCAGCTTCATCCTTAGCATCTTTTTCCCAATATACTCTGCATCCCTCCTCAGCACATGTTCAAACCAATGTAATCTTGCCTCTCTGGCTTTGTCTCCAAACCTTCCAACCTGGGCTGACCCTCTAATATATTTATTCCTAATCCTGTCCACCCTCGTCACACCCAGTGCAAATTTTAACATCTTTAACTTTGCCATGTCCAGCTCTGACATCTGTCTTTTTGTCAGTGCCAATGTCTCAACCCATATAACATAGCTGGTCTCAGTACCCTCTTGTAGACCTTCTCTTTCACTCTTACTGGTACTCGTCTGTCACAAATCACTCCTGACACTCTTCTCCACCCAATCCATCCTGCCTGTACTCTCTTCTTCACCTCTCTTCCACACTCACCTTTACTCTGAACTGTTGATCACAAGTATTTAAACTCATCCACCTTTGCCACCTCTACTCCCTGCATCCTCACCATTCCTTTATCCTCCCTCTCATAAACACACATATATTCTGTCTTAGTCCTGCTGACCTTCATTCCTCTTCCCTCTGGAGCATATCTCCACCTCTCCAGGGTCTCCTCCACCTGTTCCCTACTCTCACTACAGATCACAATGTCATCTGCAAACATCATAGTCCATGGGTACTCCTGTCTGATCTCGGCTGTCAACCTATCCATCACCATTGCAAAGAGGAAAGGGCTCAGAGATGATCCTTGATGTAATCCCACCTCCACCTTAAACGCATCCATCACTCCCATTGCAGACCTCACCACTATCACACTACTCTCGTACATATCCTGTACCACTCTTACATACTTCTCTGACATTCTCGACTTCCTCATACGATACCACAATTCCTCTCGAGGCACCCTGTCTTATGCTTTCTCTAAGTCCAAGTAATATTGAGTATAAAATTAAAAAGCATATTTTAACTTGATTAATGAAAAGAAATCTTCAAAGCTTTCCAGTAATGTCTGTTCTAGTGTTTTATTCAAACGTTCACTTCATTTCCTCTTTCTGGAGGGGTTAAAGGTCTTGTAACACTTCCTTTCTCATGAGCCATTCAAAATGAAAACAGGCCACTGTGGAAACTTAAATAAGTTTGTGCCATTAATAAAAACACTTCTGAAGCACTTTTAGACTTTCAGGCGGGAAAATGAGGTAAAAGAAAGATGAAAAATTTTGAAAGGGCTTGTGATCATGCCGGGATAGCCAAAATCTATGTAAAAAATACACTTTAACAGTTTTAGAGAAGAAATAAAGAAAAGAGTTCAAATAAGTCCCAATTAAAGTAAAATTCATTAAGTACATGTTATTTAAGCATTTCCCCAACATTTAGTAAGACTACTATTGATTATTTAAATGTTTAAATTTAACAGATAACCATGACAGAACATATCTGCACATTTCTTTCTTTTAGTATATTGTTTTAAATAAAACTTTCATGGTATATCAAACCCAGACTAATTATCATTACTTATATGTCTTTTTATTGCTATTTAAATAAAGTGAACCATAAAACTTTAATAAGTTGTTTAAAATCAGATTATATATTTTAGATTACTTACTATTAACGCAACTGTTACTTATACATTTATCCCATCTAGTGGAGCATCAGATGTGTTTCAGTAAGCAGGAAATTATTGCTTACTGAAACTATATTTTAATATGAGAAAATGAGAAGATGAAAAGTTTTAACTTCTGATGAAATCCATTTAGAAATACTTCAAAAAAAATAAGTTACTATAAAACCACACATTGTCCAACATGCAGTATTTTCATTTGCCCCTGAGATTTCTTTTTTTTTTTTGTCTTCTACTGTCCATTCATTACTTGTAGCATGTTTTTTTTTTTCAGAGATGAGGTCCACTCCATTTCTTCAGTGGACTTTACTAAGTTTTTTTTCTGTATAAAAGAAGAAACAGCATATTCCAGGGTTTCAAATGTTTTTCTTCCTTCTGGCAAAAAAAAGTCTTAATCTTGCTGGGTAAACTAGATGTGCTTTATTCCAGATTTCTTTAGACCTTTCATCAAGGGAATGCATGCTTTCCTTTTTTGAGACAAGTAATGAAGAAAACTCATTGTCAAATCTGATATGGTCATCACCTATTTTGATGGGTGATTCAGACCAGGCAGTGTTTAGAATTAAGTCTTTGCCCTGACTGGAAATGAATGTCATTGCTTTGGATCTTGGATTTGAAGTTTTCTTGTTTGAATTTGTCACTGACAGGGATCTGTGTGCCCTCTCTATACAATATGATAGAGCTTTAGAGAGGTATAAAGTTTTAGGAATCCAAGTAGGTAACTCATTACATCTGAGTGACGACTCCAGGTGCATCTGCAGTTAACTCCTGCTGACAACTCTAGGCATCAAATATTGCTTGTTCATACATTCATCAATAATTACAAAACCATGTTATGTACAAGGTTTTAAAACATTTCATCTCAAAGCATACACAGTAGCAAACTCAACTGCATTACTATTTAGCTTATGTCTAGTACAGCAAAATAGATAAAACTGTTGTTTTTATGATATTAAGTTATCTAGGTATAATGTTCACATTTTTTTTTAATATCTCAACAACCAAGTAACATAGACAGAACTCCTTAACCTCACAGGAAAGTTCTCAGCTAGATGAATAAAATGTTACTGACAGTATGTGTGTAACTTGAGTGGTTGCCATGATATTGCAAGTTGTTTACAAAATATTACAAATGTAATGGTTAACTGTGTTTAATGTGACTTATAAAATTCAGTTTAAGACCTAGAACCTAAAGAATACTACCACTATAAAAGTAGTTTGTGTTGAAGAGTTTGCCATTTATACTTATTTCATAATCCATATGGTTCCAGAGATATGAACAGTTGTTTGAAATATGAGGGCATAATCTGATTCTATCAAAAAGCTGAGGCTCCACCCATTGGAAGTTACAGTGAAAACTTCCTGAGCTCTACTAGAGTGAATGGTTAAAACGTTTACCATGTTGTCTCTCTCTTGATTCTCAGGCACTCTATATATCCTGATATTGTTCCTTCTTGACCTATTTTCAAGATCATCTATCTTCTCCAGGAACTTGTTTTGTTTAAAATGAATTCAATGTTACTTTTGTGTTCTGTCAGTTTACCATCTAAATCAGTGAGAGAGTCTTCCACGGATGATATCTGAAGATTTTTTCTGTTTAACTAATTATTTTTTTTAATTATGTCTGCTTTTTACAATCTTCTTTGATTGTGTCTACCTTAGAGTCTAGTTTATTACATTTTAACAATAAGTCCTGATTATACCATGACCCCCCATTAATATTCTGATTGGCCAGCGTTAGCATTCGACTTATACTAATGGAAAAAGGTCCGATCGCCCGGACTTTTTCCATTAGTATAAGTCTTTTTAAAAACACTGTCTCGCTATGTTAAAGGAGTTTAACATAGCGACACAGGTTTAAAAAAAGCAACAGAGATTTCCGTTGCTTTTTTTAAAGCTGTCTCGCTATGTTAAACCCCTTTAACATAGTGACACAGTGTGTAAAAAGCAACGGAGATCTTGCTTTCTCCATTGCTTTTTAAAAATGGGTTTAACATATGAGAGACTTTGGTAAAATAAGCAACGGAGATCTCCGTTGCTTATTTTAAAGCTGTCTCGGCATGTTAAACCCATTTCACATAGCGAGACAAGTTTAAAAAAAAAAGAGAAAGCAAGATCTCCATTGCTTTACTTGTTAAATGGGTTTAACAAATAAGCAACGGACATGTCCGTTGCTTATTGTTAAACCCATTTAAGATAGCAAAGCAATGGAGATCTTGCTTTCTCCGTTGCTTATAACCACAGCTCTGATGTACCGCGAGGCATGCTCAGTACATCAGAACTGCTGGATACCAGACAGCTGCGGAAGGGCAGCAAAGAGGCATTATATAATGCCATTATTTAAGAAAAGTAATTATTTCTTTTCTTGATTTACCCACGGTTGTCTTTGTTTGGTCCCTCGGCTTCACCCTCGGGACCAAACCACGCCAACTGTGGGTAATCCTCATTTACCCCACACCCAGTTATCCCGCTATAATACTATTGATGATAGATTGTAGCTCCTTCTTCACAGTGACTTATTAAAGTGTTGCCTTAGAGTGACTCATTTTTATTTGATATTTTCAAGCTGAAATTTTGATAGGAAACTTTTAAAAAAGAGCATATTTTTTTTCACCAGACACGTATAGGAGAAGCAGAACAAAATTCTTGTGCTGTTAACTGCTTGGCATCTCGGCCAAAATATATTGTTTAATTTTGTTGAGATTTTCTCTTTGGACCTCCTCTGAAAAGGGATACTTTACCCCATCAAACTTTTCTGATCAACAAATGCAAATAATTAAATAAATACATTTTGTGGCAGCACCCTGTAACAATAACATCCTGTTCATAACCTGTAGTGTATTCTGATGTCAGAGACTTCGTGGCAACACTTTATAATATAACAAAAAAGCACTTTGGAGAAACAGTGCTACATTATGATGTCTAACTAGTCAGTTTGTGACAGTGTTCTGTAACAACAAAGCCTTTTGCAGACCCAGTATGGATTATGATTACAGTCACTTGTTCACAAATAGTATGAATCAAAAAAAGCTTAGTGTAAAACTAGTACTGCATTATTATATCAGTTGGTTTGTGACAACATTAAATAACAATAAAGTCTTGTGCAGAACTACTAGTACTGCATTATGATGTCAGTTAGTATAGAACTTAAGGAGGGCATCTGTGCTAGAAGCTGGGTATATACTGAGTAAGAAATGTGTACCTCCAGTGCATTTTATTTATGTGCTGGTGAAGACTTAAGTTCCTTATTTTGGTATCAGTGGAACTAATTAACTTGCAAGCATGCAAGAAATCAAGGTGGATGGGGTCTCAATGGAACTCAATGCAAGGCATAGATCGCCATGCCACAGCATAAAGCATGAGCATAAAGATAACAATTCAAGCCTTTTCTGGTAGATGAAAGACATTAGACCAAGGCTCTTCATGGTTAAGAGCCTCTGGGACTTGTCCAGTTGCTTAATATGACTAGAAATGTGCATCCCAAAAAGGGAACTGTACTCAATAAAGGGTCTAATTAGGAATGCATACAGAGGGATGACAACTTCACTTAAATTGGATGATATGCATTTAGATATTAGTTGGGGCTACACAGAAAGATTTTCTTACTACTTCTGCTACATTGCAGTCAAAGGTGAGGGTAATATTGTCCCAGGTTCCAAAATTCCATAACAAAAATAGTATTTGAAGGAGAGTTTGGCATACTGAATGCTGATGGACATACATGTTTCTCAAATATAACAGTACTACACTTTGTCACATTTAATTTAGTCCTTTTTTCTGCACCACTTCTTTACTAGGGTTAGTTCCTATTGCACTGAATGGGTATAGCAAGAAATTTTGACAATAATACCCAGACTGTAGGCATGTGTGACTAGTTCTGCACATAGCCATCTGTAACAGCAAAACTCTGTACAGAACTACTTAGATCAGCATTGTGTTGGAATGTTTATGGCTCCCCTAAAATAGAGTCTGAAGGCCTCAAAAAGATGACCTTTTTGCTGTGCCATATCACCACTGTTAACCTA
The DNA here is from genome assembly GCF_019279795.1 of Protopterus annectens. NCBI lineage: Eukaryota > Metazoa > Chordata > Ceratodontiformes > Protopteridae > Protopterus > Protopterus annectens. Next base: position 1,860,088,071 of record NC_056733.1, read on the forward strand.
AGCAACTCCTGTCTGTCACTATTGTCTGGCAGACATACATTGCTAGATTCGTACTCCTCCCTCTCAATCTCAGCACTCTGAAGAACTATATATTAGCTGATTCTGCAACAGGAGAAGTTAACATACAGGGCATACTTCAAGGTTTATAATAAGCAATGTTTTGAATGGTCATGTATCCCTTAAAATATCTTTTGAGGGATCAAAAGGCTTTAGACATGTTATTATCTACACATCTGTTAGTAAGTTATATCACCAGCTGTTGGGTGAATCACTACCACTTGTTGGGCGAGTCACTACCAGTTGTTGGGTGAGTCACTCTTGTTCATCAACATTGTTTACATATGTACATTGCCAGATATGAACAACTGCCTTACTCCACATGTTGCATGCACCACAGGATAAGTCTTACCACAAGGGTCACAGAACATCTGTTTTAATGTGTTGAAATCATTAATGTGTTGAAAGGCTTATGTTAGACATAAAAGAGACTGAAAGAGTTTGTGAGAATGTTATTATAATAAGAGTGTTTCATGTCAGTTGAATCACATTATGTTGGCTTCTCTGGATTTGATCAGCTGCCTAGATAAGTCCACAATTAAGAGAGTAGTATATTAAGCACATGTGCTTCAGGCTAACTTTTACTACAATTGTGAGTCAGAGCATATTTGAAGGCATGACATCATTATTGTGTTGTAAGGCTTGTAAGTGGGTGGCAGAGTAGTTTAAGTTTTCTCCCCTGCGTCAATATCTTACTTGAGTAGAGTTATTCACACCACATGTTTTGGGTAAGCCAGTCATCCCTGTGACCATAGTAACACACACTCACAATATTTAGAGTAAGCCAGATTCAAATGCCTGTCTACCTAATTCTACAAGTTATACAGCATCACATCAGTACCCAGAACCACAGGAGAAGTCTTACTACAAAGATGACGTTAAGCACATTTCAATGGATGGCCTCATCAATGTTTTACAGAGAAGACATTTTATCTAAAAGGGGCTGACTCCTCTCCTGGTGTAACTCTACACATCAGATCTGTGTGTGAAATCAGATGTACCTATTTGTACAATCATACAAGTAGCAATACAAGTCATTGCTGGAATTGAACACATACCTACCTAAGTACATAAGCTAGACTACATTGAATAAACTGCAAGTGCCACAGTAGAAGTCTGACTGCAATTCTGAGATATAGAATATTTGAAATAATTATATCATCATCATTTTGCAAAGGACAAATGTGTGATAAAAGTGATGGGAGAGGCCTCACCTGGTGTAAATGTTCCAATTAGACCTGTGGGTATAGCCAACACTATCTAGTACTAGAGACACATTGACACTGATTCTAGTCTGTCACTGCTGGGATTGAATGCCTAACTTTCTAAGAACACAAGCTAGACTGCATTATATCAACTGTAAACACCACAGGAAAACTCTGATTACAAGTGTAAGAACACATTTGAAAGGATGACCTCATCAGTGTGCAGCAGAGAAAATGTTTATGCAAAAGGGGGAGAAATTGATGGGTAGGCATCTCCCAGTTTAAATGTTACTCCTCAGTGGAATTATATACATCATATCTGTTGGTGAAGTCATCCATACCAAGCACTATAGACACACAAATACTCATACTGGTCAGTCATTGCTGGAATTAAACACCTACCCAAGTACAAAATCAAGCATACATTGTATCAAGTGCAAGTGCCACAGGAGAAATCTGAGTACACATGTAATATAATGTACACTTGAAAGGATTACTTCATCAGTGTTTTGCTGAGATGATATTGTGTATCACATCTTGGTTAAGAGGGAATATGTGTTGCCAAACAGGCAAAACAGTAATGTGCTGATCACAAGTAATTACATTCTGCACTGATAAATCATATATCCTTTCATTCATGGGCATTATAGTAATGTAAGTAATATCTAGGTGTGTCATATTATTATGTGTTGACCATGAATGTGATAGATGGCAATCACAGTAAGTAAACAGTAGAGTGACAACCCGGCATATATGATAGTTCAACTCAGGATCATTGTTTGCAAATCTCCATTACTTCTTCAATCTGCAGTGTAAAAACAAAATGTACAGGTCACATATATGAAAGGACATTACTTCATACCACTCAGCAAGTATGCACCCAAAGGTCTAACAGCATTGTACATCATTTGCAAGTGTAATATATTGGAGTTTAAAAATAATTTACATTATGTAGTGTTTAGAAAGGATCACAGTGAACGGATTATTTCTTGATTACAATGAAAAAAAAACATGCTGGAGGGATAGGTTCCTGACCCAGAGACTCCCCATACTCTGGAATAGACTGCCCGTACATGTCAAGCAGAGCGCCTCCTTGGCCCTCTTCAAAAGGAACCTTGATGATTGGATGGGAGATAGGAAATTCACCCCGGGGATCACATCAGTTGCCCTGCTAGACAGGGGTCCATGGAAGTAAATACTGTGGGAAGAAATATCCAGGGAATTGTTATGGCTAGGCTTGTATAGGCCCTAGGGCCGATAACCTAGTAACAACCTATGAACAACAACACTTTAAAACATAAACAAGTAATACAAGCTAAATCATAAACATGTAATAGAAGCTACTGGCATTAGTTGATTTTTTTTGCTTACTGAAATGCACTGCTAACAATCTCATCTGTGCAATCAAAAGCAAAGTATTAGCACATGCATAAGTATTTTTGAGCTTTTAAACTTAGAATGAGAATTAGTATTAGTCTATACCAAACTCCATGCAAATAATGACTACAGACATATAGACAGTTCTGATTCTGAGCCGTTTATAAACATGTGCAATGTTAATATTTCCTGTGTCATCGTTTACGTGTGTCATGATCATTACAGTAAAGTATTCATTATATGGATAATACAGCAGCATATTTACACTATTCTCATATTTGCTGTGCACATGTTTAAGGGCTATTGCAGTCTTCATAGGTTCATAGGTTCATAGGTAGGTACTAGGCTATTGGCCCAAGGGCATAAATAAGCCTAGCCAAAAGTGTCTTGGCTTTCGACACCCATGTAGATTAAATTCCTGCTCTTCTATCGAGTATAGCCACAAACGTGATCCCAGGGGTGAATTTTCTATTACCCATCCACTCATCAAGGTTTTTCTTAAAGAGTGCTAATGATGAGCTCTGTTTGATGTAGACAGGAATTTTGTTCCAGAGCATGGGAAGTCTCTGGGACAAGAATCTATCCATCCAGAATGTCCTATTTATTGTTGTGGTGAGGTTTATGTCCCTAGAGCATGTAGCTTGGGGAGATTGGAATTTCTTTAAGTGGAGCATAGCCATCAAATCTGGGTTTGACATAGCTTTGTATGTCAAACAGAGATCTCCCCGGAGTAAGTGGTATGCGACCGAGTAGAGTTGGAGTTTCTTGAGTTGGTCGGCATAGGGCAACTGTTTGAGGCCAGCAATCCTCTTGGTGAGGTACTTCTGGGGCCTCTCCAGTTGTTGTAAGTGTCTTGTGAGGTACATCCCAAACAGGGCATTGTACTCAATGAGGGGTCTGATAACTGATGAGTAGAGGGGGACAATGACTTCCTTTTTTCTAGATGTGAACCCTTTTGTGATTAGGTGGACCATGTAGAAAGATTTTCTGACCACTGTGGCTATGTGATTATCAAAGGAGAAGTGACTATCCACCTGGGTCTCAAGGTCTCGTATCACACTTTCTGTGTTAAGTGAATTTCCCCCTATTTGGTAATTCGTGGGTACCGTGTTTTTACCAAAGGGGATGACAATGCACTTTTTGGCATTTAACTTGAGGCCATGATTTTGGCACCAGGTATCTGTCTCAGTGAGGCCCTTTTGCAGGATGTCTATGTTGGCAGGGGAATCAATTATGGCACCCAGTTTGCAGTCATCTGCAAACTTGGTTAGCCATAGACTTTCAGTGTTTGCTTGCACTTTGGAGAAGTATATACTGAACAGGAGAGGTGCCAAGACTGAACCATGGGGCACTCCACTTGTCACTGGCTTGCAGTCGGATTTGGTGTCTGCGACTCTCACCATGTGGGTTCCGTCCATGAGCCAGTTGGCCACCCATCTTGTGATGTAAGGGTTTATGTTTAGGTTGGTGAGTTTATCTATGATTCCTGAATGGGGGATGGTATCGAAGGCTTTAGTGAGGTCCAGGTAGGCTGTGCGGACCACCTTGCTCTCGTCCATGGCCTTGGTAACTGTTTCAAAGAAGTCCACCAGGTTTAGGAGACATGATCTACCCTTTACAAATCTGAAATGTGTAGTATCCAAAGTGTGGAGGTTACCAATGTCTTTGTTTATGAGTTCCATGATGATGCACTCCATGGCCTTGCAGACCAGGCTTGTCAGACTAATAGGTCAATAGTTCCCGGGTTCTGTGGTGGTACCTCCTTTGTGGAGTGGGATAACAGTTGCTGTGCACCATTCAGTAGAAACATAGCCTGTGGTGAGGCTGTGATTGAACAAGGTGTTTAGGTGGGGGCTAGTTCATTTTGGAGTTCATTTAGGACGCAGCCTGGGATGTTGTTTGGTCCCATGGATGCATTGTTTTTGGTTTTAGAGAGTGCCATTTTTACCTGCATGTTTGTGATTAATGGGGCTGTACAATCATATGGTATAGTTATGGGTCCTTTGGGGGTTGAGAGGGGAGTAAAGTTAGTACTGAACCTATCTGCCAAGATGTTGGCAATATCAATTGGCTCTGTATATTTTGTGCCATTCTGCTGCAGCTCAGCGCAGATCTGGGTGTTGCTATTGAGATTCTTGACATAGCTAAAGAATGACTTGTGGTTGTCTTTGGAATCTGGCAATTTTTCTTTCAAAGTTCGCTTTGGAGGATTTTATGATTTTATGAGGAATCTTAACTTCTTACTGAGGTCCATCAGGGAGTTCCTCCATTCTTGGATTTTTACTCTCTTTTGCAACAGTTTCTTCCTTCTGTTGTAGAGTTTGTTAATGGCAGGGGCTCACAAGATTGGCTTCCTTTTTATGGAGGATAGCATCTTGGTTTTGTTAGGGATAGCATGATCCATGCACTCATGCAGGTGCTTGTAAAGTGCATTTGTGTAGGATTCAGCAGTCATGACTGCATTGTCCATCTGCAGGGGCATCGCAAAGTTAGCCACCTCTGTTTTGAGTAGTGTGAAGTTCACTTTGGAGAAGTTTTTTACAATGGTTTCTTTGTGTGAGGGTGGTGTCGGGATGTGGATATCAAGGGTGATTAGTTTATGGTCTGATCTAACCAGCAAGGAGTTAATCTTGGGAGTTGAGCACCAGTCACCCATGTTGGTAATGACCAGGTCCAGCATATTGTTGCCCCTGGTGGGTATGTTGATAAGTTGATCCAGGGCATTAGAGTTTATAAATTCCAGGAATTTTTGAGTAAGGGGATTAGTACAAGAGTAGTTTTCCCAGTTTATGTTAGGGTAATTGAAATCGCCCATTATTAGGGTATTTGGTTGGACCCTCATTTTTTCCAATGTCTCCAGGAACAAGGAGTGTAGGTCCTGGGTCATGGTGGGGGATCTTTAACAAGCTACAATTTGGAATGCATTTTGCCCAGGTTTAGTTGCACTTGGATTTTCTCAGAAGCATTGTGTTGTGCAACTAGCCTGGAGGTGTGGATATCTTTGATGAATATGGACACACCTCCACCCTTAGTGTTTCAGTCTGGGTTTTGTGGCTGAAACGTGTGGTATGAATTTTAGCCTGGTACTTCTGGGGTACTCACAGCAGCCTTGAACCAGGTCTCAGTCACTGCACAGATATCGATGTTCTCCATTTTGAGGAGTGCCTCGAGTGAGTGCATTTTGAGGTTTAGACTCCTAGCATTGAGCAGCATTACCCTCCGTTTTTTGTCACTTGTCGTTTTTACAGTGGTGGGTTTGTCTTTTGAGCTTTGCCTAAAAAAGGCACTATAGGGTGGCAAGAGCCTTGGCCAATATATGGAATCCCAGGGGTGACAGGTGCAGGCCATTTTGGTGAAGCATCGTGGCCTGTCAAGCATGTCATCCCAAGTAGACAGATACTGGATCTCCTTTAAATGACACCAGGAGCTTAGCCAATTGTTGAAGTTGATCATTTTATCTTTGTACTGTGGTATCATTCTTGGTGAAGGCAGGATGCTACTCAGGGCTAGGGTCATACCTGTCTGGGCTACAAGACTGGAGAGCTCTTCCATGTCTCATATCATGCAGTCCAGGGAGGTACGTCTCAGGTCATTCACACCAACATGGACATGACAGAGTCATATTTGTACTTGCTTTGTAGTGACCTGGGTGCATGTGTTGTGTGGCAGATTCTGGCACCCGACAAGCAGCTGACAGTAACCCTGTCTTTGTCCAGCCTGGTGAGTGGGACATTAGTGTGCCTGACTATAGAGTCACCTATGACTAATGTGTTGGGTATGTTGTTTTACATTATGGGCTGTGGTTGTGTGGCACACCAAGTTTGTGGGCTATATGTTGTTTGGGATGTGTTGGTGGGAGGGGGTTACTTGTGTGTTTGCTTCAGAGGTCTCTGTTGCCTAGGCAGATTTAGATTTTTATTCAGAGCCTCCATATATGTCTTGGTGTTTCTATGTGTGGGTTTTGGAGGTGTTGGTTTAGTAGGTCTATGTGAAGTGAGTGGGGTGCTGTGTGTTATTACCTTCTCCTCTTGACTGTGTGTTCCAGTCTTGGTTGGAGAGAGCTTTAACTCTAGATTGGCTGTATAAGTGCATCTCTCGCAGGTATTAGTGTGTGGTGGTAGGAAGAGAGGGCTGTCTGTGTACATGAGACAGTTGTAACATTGCTTCAAGATGCTTAGGTTCATCAGGTAGGCTGGAGAGTACACTGGGAGCTGTCCCTTGGGCATGCCTGAATAAGTAGTAGAGACTGTTTTCTTTTAAGTGGGGAAGTAGTAAAGACTGTTTTGGGGTTGAGAGCTGGGGGTTATTTAGTGCTACAGCAGATTTAGAGCAAGTGCTGGGCTAGAAGATCCGAGTGTGAGTGCTTTGGCTGAAAGACTGACTAGTTATAAGGGAAAAACTGAAGAGCAGACTTTGTGGAGCCAGGGATAGTTAACCCTAGTTAACCAGTGCTGTGTGGTGTGCAAAACCGCACAAATGCAGTTTTTATAACAGAAAGATGAAAGAGATAGAAATTAGCCAAAAATGGCCAATAAACTACAAATGCTGAGCTATCAGGGACAGATAGGCTGCTCAAAGCTCCCCACTCTCACTGGTGAACAGAGAAACTTCCTTCTATACTAGTAAGGTATGGGGCAACACAGAAACTACAATACAGCCCTGGATTCAGCAAACTCTGAAAACTGGTCTCTACTAGCTTCAGAAAGACGGGAATCAAGTGTAGATCTAGTTTTTTTTTTTTTTTAAGAAGTTTAAGGCAAATACAATAAAATAAGCACTTTAAAGCACAGTAAAATGGCTATCGCACTCCAGTGTGTAGCATACAACAGTTAAAATGTTTAAATGCTCACGGAAGTGATTTTAAAAGTGCAACTGCATTCATTTCAATCACATCAATGAGTACTAAAGTCAATACATGAGTACTAAAGTCAATACATGATATATATATATATATATATATATATATATATATATATATATATATATATATATATATATATATATATATGTCCAACTTCATATACTTCAAAAATGCATAGTAATACTAAATATGTATTCCTAGCACCTTCTAACTATATAGGAACAATGAGTACAGTCTGTGCCTAGTGTTTTCTAATCAGTCCCCCATTAATTCTTGCTTTGCCCAGATATATTGTACTTATAGTTGGAAAGGAATGAGCAAGGTGATGATAACTGTGAACTACAGAAAGGAACAAGCATGGTACGACTTGTGTAGTAACATTTGTATCCATAACTGAACAAGGCAGAGTTTCATGGCAAATGCTATTGTTCATAGCTTTTACCTGCTGCTGGATTCAAGTACTTGCCAATCTGCATCAAATGTCTAATCACACCACAAAGAAAATCAAATGTCCATTACTTAAACACACAACATTGAAGGGACAACAAAAACATTGTGAAGCAAGGGAGTATGTGTGCATGTGCATCATACTTCATAGCAGTCATGACAATTCAAGCATCACATGTAGTGTACATCAACCATACATCCTATTAAACATATGGGCATACCTGTCTTCTCATAATGCTATCAGTTTGTCTTTCCATAATACAGTGAGGTTAAGCACGGTAGCATGAGGGAAAGGAGACTAATGTGGTTGAAGGCCAAAATTCACAGGTTTTATGACATAAGACATTAACTGTTATGTACAATCAATTACTACTGCAGTCATTGTGGAACTGTAGAGGATAAAGACCGAAAAAGCAGAAGGGGGTGGCAGAAATAGGGAGACATGAAAAGTTATATAGAAATATTTTTGTTTATGGGTCATCTCTGGCCATCTTTGTGTTGAATCTTACATTTGTCATCAGAATTCATCTGTCTTGCTGTGTACAATAAACTGTTTTCAATAGGGAGAAAGCAGGGGTAGGACAACAGATCCATGATTATGACATAATGACATAAGCAAGATACTTGTCGGTTAATATCATATGTAGCCAAGACTTCCACATATAATATTATTATGAGAAAAACATTAAATAATGTTGATATATTTCTGGATTCAAACCCTTGACAATATGCAAAAGCATTCTGCAGACCTGAGAAATCCACACAGTAGCTCATACTTCACTTAGTGAAGATAATACATTTGAAGTAGCACAGACAAACCACTGAAGCAGGTGAGACTATAGGCTTCAAACCTCATCACAATAATGATAACTGTAACATCCCATAATGTGTTCATTATATTAATCATTATCCTGCAGCCTAATAAACATACAAGAGTAAAGTCTTTCTTTTCACAGTGCAGTGAGGCTAAGCACAGTTGCAAACCGATAACCGTAATAGTGCAGTCAGAGGAAAAATCTTTTATTTTTGTCATAAAATGAATAATCATTTACCTGCATTTTCTAGTGGTGCATGATGTCAAGCATTGTACAAATGCTGATGACAAAAAAATGAAGGGCCATCTCTGCCCATGTGCATTGTGTGTGATTCTACTTTTTGACCAGATTAAATGTGTGAAAACGGATTGATAGGACAGTGGTGAAAAATGTGGCAAACAGAGGGTAATACAAAGGGGAACGTATAGAAGAATGTGGAGGATAGTGCTGGGAGAGCACCATAGCTATCCACTTCTTCCAAGATAAAAGTAGAGTTGTATGCATAATTTAATGAATCTGAATAGTCACCGCATCGAGAGTGAGTATCAACAACTGAATAATGTTGTATGGCCTATTGGACCAAATCAAGTGTGTCACACATATTCATAGGTGAAGTGGAAAGTCAGGTGTCCATTTTTCTTCTTTATTTTTGGAAAGAGGACTGTTGGGGAAGGTGGCTAATAATGAGAGGGTTAGGCAGGTATGGTAGGTTAGGTAGCTTGTGCAGACATATAGGACATACAAGACACACTGGGATGGAAATGGACAGAAAAGGTTGGGGGACACCATGTTTGGGAATAGGTTGTGGACAATGGAGGTGCATCTGTGTCCAGCATGATTACAGTGCAAATCTAATCCTCACCCTCAGTACTGGCAACACTGTCTCTTATCTCAGACATCAGGGGCAGTCCTGGATGGGGCACTAGTTTGGCTATTTTATGCAGGACTTTCTCAATTCTGACAAATCTGGCACTGAAACCCTTCTCCATAATGTCCTTCATTAGCCCTGTCAGCTCCTGATAGGTGACAAAAGTGCCAACTAGTTTTCTCCCAGTGGGTACCACTGCATCAGCCATAGGACACAGATACCTGATGCAGTTAGAGCAGGTAGTGCAGGAGTTGTGGAGGCAACACTGACAGGTTGGGATCCATATGTACTGGATGTCTGTGCTGCCTGTAGTGATGCCACCACAGCTACCTTTGGAGGTATGGTGGTCTGAACCCCAGTGGTTCATCTGGCTCACCTTCCTGAAGGGAATTTATGTTGCAGCAGGAATTATTTCACTCCACCAAATAAGAGAGAGAGAGAGAGATAAGGGGGGGGGGAATAAAATTCCATCGATTCCATGTCATTTTAATATTTCAAAATGTATCCAAATTACACATCATGTGGTTTCCTTTGGCACATCCAGATATGAATGTGAAGCCATACATTTATCATAAAACACACTCATTGTTATTATAGATATTGGGTAAACAGGTTACTATGGCATAAATCATATTTATTCCAATTAAATACATCAGTTTACAAAGATAGATAGTTTAATTTTAATTAATGATTACAGAAAATAGATATTGTATATTATTCTGTAATAAAAGGTAATTGCTGCTGATGCTTGGAATTGCACCCACACACAGCTAAGTTCATTTACACATTGTCTAATGCAGTTATCAAGAGTTATTGGAGCAGCCATGTATGCTTGATGTATAGGTAAGGTATGTCTACTCAGTTGTATTTGATTCAAGCTCACATGGACTAATGCCCTAAAACTGGGTATATTTATCGACATTTCTAATGCATTATGATTTTGTTTGCATTCATACCTGAGTTTTACTTACCCTGTACCTCTCTGAGGCATGGCAATCATTCCTGATGCACCTCCCTTTTCTGGGCTATCTCTTCAGGAGTTATACAGAGCAGAAAATGGAAAAAGACAGCATATTAAAAAAACTACCACCCATTGGTTCAGGAAGTTCTGCTTGCACCTTTTCATGTCACTATAACGCCACTTGCATTGCTGACAGACTTAGCCAAGCTATTCCAAGCCTCAGCCTTGCACTGAGACCTGGTATTTTCATCCTGCAGAAGCCTACAATTGTAGTGCCTTACAAGGAGGGCCAATGAAGATCCTGGACTCTTCCTGACAACATTTATGGGCTCTAAATGAAGGAACACCCTTACCATTGACATCCATGTTTTGTCAAGGATATCTGGAAATACTGCAAACCAAAAAATAATCTGATAACCAAATGCACAACAAAGAAACAAAAGCCAGAGGTAATGCCAATACATTATTTAATAGATATTTTCCCTAAGGAATACTCAGGAAGTCTCACTAGTCTTTCTCTATCCCTTCGTGCCTCTCACAGTTCTTGGTTGCCATACTTACCTGCTTCTCTGATTGTTTTGTGTTGGTGTTTCCACACTTTCTCTGGGTGTAGCCCAGATTTGTTCACCCTTGCTTGTCTTGGGTTCACTTCTCTCTCCTACCCTACCCCTATTCCGACCCACCCACACTTCACTAACTTTTATATTCTCTAGACACACCCCTTCCTTCCCTCACATCCAATCATACTCCATTTCCAGCCTGCAACCACTCTCAACTATGCACGTATCACAATATATTACATCATTTCCTATACTCAATTTACACCATTTAACCCAGATCTTAAATTACACTCTTTACACCTCACAGTGCAGCACATGTACACTGCCATCTCACTTCTTATATTCCTTTCAGTCTTAACCTCTTATCACACTAACCTCTCCCACCCATACATACATTCTTCTACCTCATCCACTCCTAAAATAATTAGTACTCCTCACTTGTTTATAACCTCTGCATGTATTTTAACATCTCTAACATCTGCCTCCAGAAATTTACTCTTTTTCACTACAACCCTGTCTACTGCAAACCCAAACAAAAATCATATTATTTGTACACACTGCTTACCCCACTTAATCTTTTCACTAGTAACGTACTTCTCTGTGGGGACATCCACCCCATCCATGGCTCCCTACTCCTGCCCCCAACCACACACCCTACAACTCTTCCTCCACTTCATCCCCTCCTATTCACCAAAACCCTGCCCACTCCTCTATTCATCTCATCTCTTCTCCCAAAAATCTAACTATCTGCTCACTAAATATACAAAGTCTTGTTAACAAAATCACTGAGCTCCACACCTGGATAGCCCATACCTCTCCTCACATTCTAACCCTATCTGAAACCTGGCTAAAACCCCATATCACTAACAATGAAATACTACCACCTGGCTATAACATTTACTGCTCCAAGAGATTCCCTAAAAAGGCAGGTGGTGTTGCCATCCTCAACTCTGACAAACTTAATCTCTCTCCCATAACCATCCCCATTCCCAGCTTCCACCCAGCTGAACTAATCAACCTGAACTGCCACCTCAACTCACACAAGAAATTTGCCATTGCCTCCATATATATCCCCCCAGGGAAAAACATTCCAACTCTTGAACATATTCTGTCCTGGTTGTCCAGAGTATAACTTATTAAACTCTCATCCTTGGAGACATCAATATTGTCTGATCTGAATTAACAACTGACTCTCCACAAATCAGCATCAACCTACATGGATTCCACCAACTTGTCTTATCCCCCACCCACATTCACAAAACCTCATCTTCCAATCCTATAATTGACTGGATCCTCACTAACTCCCCTAACCTCTATCACAGCCCCTGTACCTTACCCAACACCTTAAGTGATCATCTTCCTACCTCCATCTAAAGACATTCTGCCCAACTACCCAAATCATACTCTTATAGATACTGCCATAAAGTCTCCAACTTTAGTACAAACAGATTTAACTCCATATTGTCTAGCATTGACTGGTCCTTCCTCTGGCAGTTCCCTCTCAACAAAGCTGTGCTGCAATTTGACCACATGTTCCTAAATCCTCTCAACTGCCTCTCTCCTACCAGGAAAATTTAAATTAAAGCTAATTATGCCTCCTTGCTGTCTAAGGAAACCCAATCCCTTATGCACAAAATAGATAATGTTTGGAAAGCCTGGGCTAAAACCAGGGCACCATTCTTGTTCCAAAGTTCTAAAGGCCTCAGGAACCTTGCCAAAAAACAAATAAACAATGACAAATAATTCTACTCCAACTCTCCCCAAATTGACTGTAAATCCAACCCATGAAAATTCTGGGCCACTCTTAACAAAATTCTCCAACCTGGTTGCCATTCCACTCCCTCCCTTTCCCAAATAACTCACCTCTAGAAACTGCTACCCTTCTCAATAATTATTTCATTGATACTGTCCAAAAACTGACTCACACTAATCACATCACAAAACCCTCTCCTAATCCTTCCAAACAACAAAATAAACCCCCCTTCTACCTTCCAATCTGTTTCAACTGCCTACATCAGATTACTCTTGTGTAAGCTCAAACCCTGCTCTCCCTCCACAGATAACCTTTCTTTTATCTTCCCCAAACTAGCTGCTGAATCCACAGCCTACCCTGTATCCCTGATAATCAATAGATCCATTCAAGAAGCCACAGTCCCTGACATTTGGAAATCCTTCTTCACCATTCCTTTGTATAAAGGGGGTAATTCTACTGACTCATCTAACTACAGACCCATAGCCATCCTTTCCCCTCTTTCTAAAATACTTGAAAAATGTATTAATACTTAGCTGCTAAATTATCTCCTCCAGGAAAATCTTCTAACACCAGCTGAACATGGCTTTTGGCCAGACCACAGTACTGCCACTGCACTCTTATCATTTACTCATATAGTAGCTGAGGCCAGAGATAATAACCAACTTGTATCCTGCCTTTTCCTTAAACTCTGCAAAGCCTTTGACATTGTGTCTCATCCTATTCTTTTATCAGAATTGACTAACCTCAATCTCTCTGCTCCTTCCCTTAACTGGTTCTCTAGCTACCTCTCCAATAGGCAACAATCTATCAAATGGCTCACCTCCTGCTCCCCCTTCCTTCTCATCACATCTGGTGTACCCCAGGGATCCATCCTGGGCCCTCTCCTGTTCAGTATTTTACCAATGATCTCCACACAGCTTGCAAACAATCCTCCCTTATTTAATATGCTGACAATTCCACACTCATCTCCATTTCAAACAATATCCCAGACCTCTATGCCCATACCCAAGGCTCCTTTCTATCCATTGAAAAGTGGCTGTCAGACAATCATCTCATCTTAAACCCCCAAAAACCAAACTTCTGCTTTTTCTACTTTGTTCTCTCTAATCATAAATCAACCTTTGTCATCACATCTGCCGACAAGAGCACCATTCAACCTGAACCCCACTGTAAGCTCATTGGCACCATCATAGATGACAAACTAAAATCCAACTTGCATAGCCTTTAAAGTATTAAAAAAACACCAAAAACTTGAACTACTTTACCAAAATGAAAATTTATTTCTTCAAATGCTAGACTCTCCCTGGCACAGGTTCACCTCCTCCCCTCCTTCCTCTATGCTGTGCCAATCCTAACTAACATACAGTCTACAAACTTATCAAAACTCTAATGCGCATACCACAACATAGCTAGATTTGCCACTAACTCCCTTACAACTCTCACCACTGCCTTGCACTTGACTCTCTTCAATGGCTGGAATTCCCCCAACTGCTCCTACTATCACAATTTCAAATCGCACATGCAATACTACACAAACCATCCACCTGCCCATCCCTCTCCTACATTGTATCCTCTTAAATCCCCACTTGTCCCCTCCCCACATCCAACCAGCATCTCCTAGATATTTATCAACCTCAGAAAATATTGGTAAACTACTATATAAATGCACTGTAGCACAAGAGTGGAATAAACTCCCTTTACATATAAGATCCATTCCCCAGCCAAAACATTCAAGAAGGAACTTAGACTACACTTGTCTAACACCAAGTCCTGACCCTGTCTGAACCCTACCTAACCTTCTACACTTTTGTAATATCCCTCTTTCTACACAGATATCTCACTCCACCATATCTTAGTTTTATCTCTCTTTACACATACTCTCACTAAAAGTTAAACACTCATTGGCTCAACTTCTACATCACATGTATATATGTATATATTTTTCTGCTCTACTTTAAACTCCTCTCTCTATTAGAATTATATCTCTTAAAACAGTATCATTGTATTTGAAAATTTGATTGCCGCATGATCTATATACAACCCTCAACTTTATTTTTGTTGTACTAAAGAAAGAAAGAAAAAGGGCAAAATGTTTATGTTCTCTACTCAAAGGCGTTGTAGCTTATGTACTGTAATTTGATAATGTATTTAAATTGTTTCTGTACTGAAGCTTTTCTCTGACAAGAAACACTGGATACAACCACCATAAACTGAACAAAAACACCAAATTCACAAGAATGAAGGAGTCAAGCAATAGGATGAAAATAATTTTCCATTTAATGCATCCGTCCTGGTACCTCGGCAATTCGCCTTCAATGGAACAAATAATCATACAAACACATCCTATTTTTGTATGATCATCAATTAATTCATTAGATTGTTAAATCATTACATAATTAACCCTTATAATGCCAACAATTAGAATAAATACAATTTTTCAACATATCAAATTTCTAAATACAAAATACTAATTGCATGCCATTATTAAATATTAAATGCTGAACTCTGGAAACATGAATATATAATATATTCAAATACATATAAAGTCATATAAATTCATAAATATACTTAATCATAATTTTTAACCAAAAACTACACTAAAGTGTTCACACTATAATGCCACTATCTAAATTCATTCTCCTGGGTTATAATGTATGATACCCAAGAATCATTCTATGTTCTAACCTACTAAGTTCAATCTTAAAATTACCTGCACTAAAATGTGGTCTGGCTAGTACACTCAAAGTAAACCCATCAATGTTACCATTATGTGTTTTAACAAAATGGGAAGCCACAGGACTGTCCATATTACCCCTCCTGATATCCCCTAAATGCTCCAAAATACGAACCTTTACCTTCCTGGTAGTTTGTCCTATATACCATAAGGTTGTGACACAGTCACATCCTAAAATGTATACAACCGAATATGACAAACAATCAAATTTCTCAAAGGCCAAATACCTTTTACCATTTATTTTCATTCCATGCAGATTTTTGGCCTTATCACATACCAAACAGTGACCACAACATAGCATGCCAACATTCATATCAGTCGAATATTCCAATTTTCTATTTAATAATTCTTTCAAATTATTGTACCTACCATATGAAAAAGTGATACGCCTAGGGAACAGATGTCCAATGTTTATGTCATCACAAACAACATGCCACAATTCTTTAAGAATTTTCTCAACATTTATCGAAAAATAAGAATGTCTAGACACAAAAAATATGTCTTCCTGTTCAGATGCAATTGATGACTGATAACGATGGCTATGATAACCACCCCGTCTTAAGGCTTTACCTCTACATAACCTGTTCTTAATACCTAAGAGTACAGCCCTATCATATCCTCTGGATGAAAGCCTTGTAAAAATTTCATCACAAGCTTCATCCCATAAATCCGGGTCCAAAGTGTTCCTTAAAATTCTCTTAAATTCCCCTTCAGGTAAGGCCTTAATCAAATGAGGGGGGTGCATACTGCTTGCATGCAAAAAGTTATTGATAGCAGTTGGTTTTCTGAAAGGTTTGTGTTGCACCAAATTGTCCTTCCCTACATATAATTCTACATCCAGAAAGGGTATATTGTTATAAGAACTTTGTACAGTGAATTTTAACCCATGTGTGTTATTATTCAAATGTTCCATGAATTTTTCAAACAAAGAAACATCACCCCTACAAACAAAAATGAGATCATCAATGTAACATGTATAAAAGACAACATTGTTCACAAAAAATTATTTTGAAACATAAATTCTTTTTCAAATTCACCCATATATATTACTGCGTAGGTAGGGGCAAAAGCTGCACCCATAGCGGTCCCCTTAACTTGAAGAAAGAAATCCTTCTTCCACATAAAATAATTATGTGTCAGACTAAACTCCAATAAGCACAACAAAAACATAGTATGTGGGCTTTCACCCATCATCTTATTCATGGCCTCCAAGCCTCATCTTTTGTTGATATTCGTATATAAAGATGAAACATCAACTGTCGCCCAATAAAAATCATCTTTCCATTCTACCCCACGCAGTACTTTACACACATCCTCAGTATTTCTCACATGAGAACAAACTTTGGAACGATATTTTTTAAAGTGCAAATCCAAGAATTTGTTCACCCTTTCAACAAAGGAACCTATGCCAGAAACGATGGGTCTTCCTGGTGGATTTGTCATACTTTTATGAATTTTTGGAATAACATAAATGTACGGGTGACAAGGTTTCTTAACTATCAATTTTTTAACATCATGACTGGTAAAGAAACCTAACCTTTCACCTCTTTCTAACAATTCCATAAGTTCATCTGAATAAGATTTCAAAGGGTTACTATTCAACTTGACATACGTGTCTTCTCCCAACAAAGTACTAATAATATATTCATAATTATCAGTATCCATAATCACCCAGTTTCCCCCTTTATCGGCTGGCTTTACTGTTACTTTATCTAACTTAGTTCTCAACTCTTTTAAAGCCAACCACTCATTTTTACTAAGATTAAATTACCTGTTTTTTCTACAAAAGTCATGAAATGCTTTTTCAATGTGAGAATATGCTACATATTCAAACGCATTTATGGCTGAGGAGCATTTAGGAGGAATAAAGGTGCTATCGCTGGGAAAGCTAGGCATGTCCATATGCCCATAACCCCCCCAAAAGTTTCATCCACACATAGGTTACCATCATCAGCAATATGGATGTTGTCATTTTCATTAAGCAATACATCATCATAATCATAAATACTTAAATTCATCAACTCATCATCTAACTCAATGTTGTTATCTATTTGAATATTTGAAACACACTGTCATTTGGAAAAGAACACCCTTAAATTCAGTTTACAAACAAACTTCTGAACATCCACTAAAATATCAGCTAGTTGAGGTAATCTGGTCGGTACAAACTTGGTGCCTTTAAGAAAAAATCTAATCATGTCATCAGACAAGGACATGCCAAAAAGATTAGCCACATTTAAATCATTACAACAGAAATTCTCTACAGTTGTAAAAGTATCAGCAACATTGTCCGAAAAAATATCAGCAACATTGTCCAAACCAGTATCAGCAACATTGTCCTGGATAGTCTCCTAACAATCCAAATTGGCATCGACTAAATGATTACAGTTATTAGATGCCAATTGTTCAAGAGAATGTAAAAAACTTACTTCTGTTTTTTTGGAAAAGACGAGGAGGTGGGGGTAACAACCAACTTCCCCTGATTCCTTTTAGACCGAGTTTGCATACTGGAATTAAACTTCCTGACGTTCTGTTCACCTCTCCGATTTTCCACACCACCAATTGAACCGTTCAGGGCAATGTCTTCAAAAGATACACTTTTCCGACTTCCACCAGTTTCAGCAGACGAACATGAAGAAGCATCCTCACTTCTAGTTGCATGTCTCCTATATTTCTGATGAAAACGACATCCCTTCTGTGGCCAATTATACAATTCCTTCTTTGTATTTATAAATTTGATATGTTGAAAAATTGTATTTATTCTAACTGTTGGCATTATAAGGGTTAATGATGTAATGATTTAACAATCTAATGAATTAATTGATAAGCATATAAAAATAGGATGTGTTTGTATGGTTATTTGTTCCATTGCAGGCGAATTGCCGAGGTACCAGGATGGATGCATTAAATGGAAAATTATTTTCATCTTATTGCTTGACTCCTTCGTTCTTGTGAATTTGGTGTTCTGAAGCTTTTCTCCTCAGGTCTCCACTGAAAATGGGCTCCTGGCTCAGATGGACTAACCCAGTTAACAAATGTCAAATAAAATAAAATAAACAATAGCATGCTGGGACTTCATCAGATAATTCATCAAACCAATCAAGATATCTAATTAAACTAAAAGCAGACATTGTCAGATAACAAAATAAAACCAAAGCATCTCAATAATGATTATACTAGTTTAAAAACACTGTAGCTCAAATCCAAAAACAAAACATATTAAAAACTAACCATTTTATAAATAAATTTAAATTACATATGGAAAATAAAAGATACATTTAAAAGTAATTATTTAAAATATTTGTTTTGAATTCCTTAATTTTAAAATGTAATTAAAATACACCAAAAAAAGCACTAATAGAAATCATTAACAAAAATGCTAATGAAAGAACTGAAAGATCATAATAACCATTAAAAATTACTATGTCTGAAATATTCATAGATATAAGCTGTAATAACTTATTTAATTAATTATATCATTTAGGCCTATGTGTTGTCTGCATTCACCTTTATTTGTCAATGCAATTCCTTAGTTTCAATAGTTGCTCACCAACATTCCCCCTCTCAGGAAAGGAACTCTTCCCAATACATAAAACAGCATTTGTTTTTAAATTGTTACATATAATTAAATGCTTATATAATGTGCAAGATGAGTGTAGGAGCTCACGCAGGCAATATGTCTGGCGTGCGATGCAGGAACAGCCGGCAGGAGCGAGCACGAGAGCTGCTAAAGCTAGTCTTGCATGGACAGCATCATGGTATGCAAATTACCTCATTTTCTGGTGAAAGCCATGCAAATGAGGTAAATTTGTGATCCAGCAAACACTAACCTGTCCGTGGAAGATTAGTGTTACCTGCAGAAATGTACTCCGTTGGTAATGGAGTACATTTCTGCAAATAGCTAAACGGAGCTATGACAGCTCCAAATAAAGGATGCATACAGTTGAGGAAGCATGCCAATGGCCAAATATAAGGTCATTGGCATTGCAAAATGTTTAAAAACATAAAAATTTAACTTTTTTTTTCCCCGATCTCCGATGTTTAAGCATAGCGCAGCACCGTGCAAATGTGCGGCGCTTTAAAAAACAAGAAAATCATTTAAAAAAAACAAAAATAGGCATTTTCACTAAAAGTCTTATTCTGCCATGCAGGTGAATGGCAGGCTGAAGACAACATGGCTGCTGACTAGTGGTTGCTAAGAGGGCGAGCTCAGTGTGAGAGATGTAACCATGCATTACTAGGCAATCCTTTGCAAATGAGGATAAGGATAGTGAATCCCAATTTTCCCCAGCATGTGAGGCATGTCCCAAGAGTGTAAGATTTGGAGTAGGTGAGTAGAAGACTAGAATATAGGTGACATCATGAGTGGGTGTGTCAGACAGGCTGTAAGCTAACTGGAGCACAGTGGCTTGTGTTGCCCTGAGCTGCTCAGGATTGCAAAGAGACTTGTCTACATTTGTCCTATTTGAAAACCTCAAACCCAAGGTGCACACTGTTATAAGATAGGAAAGTCCTTGCAAACATGCACACAGCATGTGCGCGCGTGTGTGCACGTTTGCACTTGTTTGTGCAGTGCTTCCCCCGGGTGGAAACAGAAAGGCAAAAGGAAGGAAAAGAAGTAGTAGGAAGTTAACCAAGGAGAACTAGCAGAGCTGCCAGATGAAATATATCAGAATCAGCCAATAACACAGGCAGCAGACTAGCCCAGTCCAGCCCAGCACTTTAAACTCTGTAAACATTATTCCCCCCTGTTTTTTCTCAAGAAATCGGCAACACTGCAGTATACAAAGAGGGAAAGCTTAAAAAGCTTAAGTCAGACAAAATGTTAGGGGTTGCTCTTGCTATCATAAACCAACATGTGCAAGGTGCTGAGGGTGGTGATGTTGTGAATGCTGCTGAGTAACCCACAGTGAGGAGATGGAGAAGAGTGTACAGACCCAGCGTAACCTACCAGGGGCTACATGAGCTGGAGATAGTGGAGCACTATAGGGTGGACAGGGACCTCCTACAGAAAATTGTTGAGCTGTGCAGGCCACGCCTCACACACAGAACCAACAGAGGAGAACCCATCTCAGTAGATACCAAGGTATGTGTTGGCTTAAGAATACTAGCTACAGGTACCTTCCAAAGACCAACTGGTGATATGATGGAGATTTCACAGGCATCAGCATCCAGGGTACTCCACTAGTTCCTGGATGCCATGTCAGCACATGTCGGTGACCACATATATTTCCACAATTCCCGTGAGGCATTGGCCAGCAATATGCATCTTTTCCACCAAATAGCAGAATATCCTGAGGTAGTGGGTGCAATAGACTGCATGCACATATGCATAAAAAGCACCACCCGGTGAGTGGGGTAGGGTCTACATCAACCGCAAGGGCTTCCCCTCCATCATCTGCCAGTTCATGTGCAATGCCCAGGGCATAATAATGAATGTGTGTGCTGGATGCCCTGGAAGCTATCACGATTCCCACATTTGGCATCTGACCCAGCTGTAGCAGTTATTTGCCAGTGGGGACATTCCCTTCGGTCACCTAGTATGGGGATGCTGGATACGCACTGGAGCCATGGCTGATGACACCCATCAGAAATACACACACACACCTGAACAAGAACTCCATAATGAGACACACGAACAAACAAGAATCATAATTGAGCATGTGTTTGGGATGCTCAAGTCACAGTTCCGGTGCCTGGACACATCTGGTGGAGCCTTGCAGTACTCACCAACTACATGTACCCAAATTGTCATGGCATGTGCCCTGCTACACAATATGATCCTGAGGAAACAGCTGCAGCAGGAACAACATGGGGCAGGGCCAAACAGCCCCCCACCATTGCCAAGGCCTGCAGAGGCACAGCATGACTTGGAGGAGGAACAACCTGAGCCTGCCCCAGTAGGCAGAAGGAGGCATGCCCAGTATGCCCTGGCCTTGGCAAAGAGGTAATGCATAGCACATACACTGACTCAGTAGGAACCCTGGAAATTACACCTCTCTCTGACTCGCACATACAGTAAAAGGGATGCCTAACTTGATACTACCTGTTTTCAAACATGTATAGGGAGTGTACTATGTGCATCCGATATAGGCAGCCCTGCAGCACCACCTTCAATACTGGCACAGACAGAACTTAACTCACTCACACATACCAGTTGGGGGGGGTCACATACCTAACAGTCACAGCCAGCAGGACAGTTGTAGACAAACGCAAACAAAAACAAATGTTGTATCATGCCCTCTGAAGAGGCATATGGCTAACCTCCCCCCAGGCCTATGCAGACAGATAACAGCAGGCCAGGCAGTGTGATGTGGGTTGGGTAGGCTATGAAGTCACAGACTAATATGCGTGTAATTGGAAGCTAAGGTCTGTAGCACAGTGGTATGCCTCAAGCCAGTACGATAGGCAACAGTGCAGAATGAAATGAAGTACCTGACATAGCAGTGCAGGCTTTGCAAATGTGTATAAGTGTCAGGTGTACCCCTCATCCTATGTACACCCACAGTAACACTCAGGTGTGCCCCCCGGGTAGAAATGTACAAATAATAGCTGCCCCCCCTGTATGTAGAAATGTTGATAAGTCTATGCAAATTGACTCATGGAAGCCTTGCAAGCACAGCGTGCTTCCTGTTGATGTACAACACAAAGGTGAGCCCTAAAGTAAAAAACAACTTAATTTTTCACACACATATAGTATATATACCCATAGTGGGCATGCTCACACAATATAGCAAATTTCAGTCAACAACATACTGAAAGGTCATACTGGGCATGCTCACACACTTAAACAAATGAAGCAAATGTCAGTCAACAATATACTGAAAGGTCATACTGGGCATGCTCACACACAAACAAATTAAGCAAATTTCAGTCAACAACATACTGAACGGTCATACTGAATATGCTCACACACTTAGGCCATATCTGAATATAGCAGTGGGCCACACATATCTGGCAGTTGCAGTTCTTACTCCAGACACATGTCACTATTCACCAATCCTGCCTTGCGCACACAGTGATATGAAAACAGATCCATATAATATATTGGACCCCGTCGTAATCAAACTATGTAATACAAGTACTTAAGTTGTTCAAAGAAAGTTAAAATCCAAAGAAGATCAATAAATCTCCGATCAGTATAATCAAGAAACAATGAGCACTCCTAACATTATCCAAGCCAAGCTCTGCCAAATATTGCCAAAGTTTCCATAGAGAATCATGAAGCTTTCTTTAGCTATGTCATAAATATCACTGTAAACTCAAATATGTTCTGAGTTAGTGCAAAGTGCAAATTAATACATGTACATGACTGACATTGCCAACATATTGTCAGACAGGTTCATACATATTTATCCCCCTCTCACTGACAAAAGGGCCCATTACCATACCTGGAGATTGTGAAAACCCAGAAATCGCATATACAATGGTTAAACAGCTCTATCCAAACCTAAAAACATGGCGTCTATGGGATGACATGGTGTCCCTGGCTGTGTCATATGTAAACTCCAAAACAAACAGACCCTGCACCTGAACAGTCTGTTGAGACTCTCCCTCTGTACAGGATATGAAACTGTTGAATGGGTTACAGTAATGTTTGGCACACTCCACAAGTGTTGGTGCACAACAGACCATGGGAACTATTGTCTTATAAGCCTAATAAGCCTTATCTGCAAGGCCATGGAGTCCATCATTATGGAACTCATAAATAGAGCTATTGGGAGCCTACAAACACCGAACCCTACCCATTTTGGTTTGGTCAGGGGCAGATCATGGTCCCTAAACCTGCTAGACCGTTTTCAAGGCAGTTACCCAGGACATACATTAATGAAATTAGATCCATACAGCCTACATAGACCTTGAAAAGCCCTTTTCCAACATCCCACAAACATGTCATATCCACAAAATCAACAATCTGTGCATAAACACATATGTCATCTGATTGATTGCCACCTGGGGCACAGATAGATCCCACAAGGTAAGAATTGTGGTCTCCCTGTTGGACTGTAAGTTGGTAACAACTGCTGTCCCCCATGGCTCAGTCCTGGGACCCCTCCTGTCTGGTGTATAATTTTCAGAAGTACAGTCAAACACATGAAGGCTATGGTTAGCAAAGTTTGTGGATGACTGCAAAAAGGTTGTCATTATTGATGTTTGGGACAACAGAGACATCCTTAAAAAGGGTCTCAGTCAGACAGATGTGGTGTCAAAATTATGGCCTCGAGCTACAGTCATACAAATACCACATAGGTGCCAACACTCTAAATATGGAGGTAATAATAAGGGATCTATGGACACATGTGGATAGTCATCTCTACTTTCAGAAACACATTCACAAAGTGGTTAGAAAATCATTCTATGTGTCCCCACAAATTGCCAAAGTCTTTGCATGTAGGTCAAAGGAGGTTCCCTCTACTCATCAGTCATCAGACCCATCAAAGAGTACCACAACACACTTGCGATGAATCTGACTAGGCACCTTCAGCAGCTGGAAAGACCACTGAAGTACCTCAACAAGAGGATTACTGGCCTCAAACAGTTGCTCCATGCAACAAGACTGAAGTAACTCAATCTGTACTCTGTTGCATACCGTCTACTCAGGCGATCTCTGCCCTACATACAGGTCCATGTCCAATGCAGAACTGATATACATGCTCTATCTGAAGTAAACCCAAGCTCACTGTGCCACATGCTCTAGGGATATAATCATCACAACAATAAATAGGACATGTTGGAGGGATACATTACTAGCTCACAGACTTCCGTTGCTTTGAAACAGGCTCCCAACCTACATTAAGCTGAGTCCTTCACTGACACTCTTCCAGAGGAGCCTTGATGAGTGTATGTGAAACTGAACTGTCACAACTATGCAGAGGCATAGGGAACTAACCCCAGGTGTGGTGATAGCTGCACACTCTGGCCATACTAATATATGCCTACAGGCAGATAGCCTATTACCTACCTAACTATGTACCTATATATTTAGGGGGAACACAGTATAATAAGCCAAAGATAGATGGGCAGAGATGTGTGTAAGTGGGTGACCATGACAAGGAGCCACCGAGAACTGTCCCTTCCAGCACACATCCCAGTGGCACAAAAGACATGAGGTGCACATCTCACCCACTGTACATAATAGCCACCAATATTTGTAAGCATTACAATGTATGTGGTGCATGTGCCTGCTGTACAACATGACTGTACAATGAAGTACACATCTACTATCTGTAGACATGTACCTGTCACATAGGTTCATAGGTATGTAGTAGACTATCTTCATGAAGGCATATATTAGCCTAAGCAAGTTGTGCAGCTTTCACCACCCCATTGGTTAGTCTCCTAAGCCTTAGTTCTAATAGTTAGTACCCTAAGCCCCTTTCTTGTGGGGCTGCTGATGTGATCCCTAGCGTGAATTGTCTGTTTCCCATCCACTCATCAAGGTTCCTATTGAAGAGTGTCAGCGAGGGGATCTGTCTGATGTACATTGGGACTCTGTTCCACAGTAAGGTGAGTCTCTGGGATGGTACTCTATCCCACCAGCATGTTGTATTTATTGTTGTAATGAGGTTTATATCCTTGGAGTGTGTAGTGCGACTCAATTTTGTTTTCCTTAGATGGAGCATGTTCAACAGTTATGTGTTGGACATGGCTCTGTATGCTAGGCAGAGTTTGCCTCTGAGTAGGCGGTAAGCAACAGAGAACAAATTTAGTTTTTCCAGCTGTGTTGCATAACACAACTGTGTGAGGCCAGTAATCCTCTTGGTGAGGTACCTCTGTGGTCTCTCTAGCTGCTGGATATGCCTAGTCAAGTACATCCAAAATGGTAAATTGTACTCAATGATGGGTCTGATGACTTAAGAGTAGAGGGCCATCACTACTTCTTTTGATCTTGATGCAAACCCTTTGTTGATTAGGTTGGCCACATAGGATTTACTAACCACTTTGGCAACATGGTTGTCAAAGGAAAGATGACTATCTACTTGTGTCCCCAGATCCCTTATTACCTCGTCAGTTTTTAGGGGGTAACCCCCATGTGGTAGTTTGTGGGTACTTTGTTTTCCCCAAAGAGGATTACTATGCATTCTTTGGCACTGAGTTTGAGGCCATGATTCTGACACCACACATCTGTCTCATAGAGTCCCTTCTGGAGAATATTTGTGTCATCTGGGGAATCTATTATGGCACACACTTTACAGTTCCCAGCAAACTTAGTCAACCACAACCCTCCTGTGTTGGCATGTACTTCTGAGAAGTATATACCAAACAGGAGGGGCCCCAGGACTGAATCCTGGGGGACACCAGTTGTTACCAGTTTAGAGTCTGACATGTAGCCAGCAACTCTTAATTTGTGGGATCTATCTGTGAGCCAGTTTGCAATCCATCTTGTGATGTATGGATTTATGCCCAGGTTGGTGAGTTCATCTATGATACCTGACTGGGGAATGGTGTCAAAGGCCTTAGGGAGGTATAGGTAGGCTGTGTGGAGCTCCTTTCAATCATCTGTAGCCTGGTTATCTGTCTCAAAGCAATCCACCCAGTTCAGGAGACATGATCTGCCTTTGACGAAGCCAAACTGGGTGTGCTCAACTATGTGAAGGTTCCCAATGTCTTTATTGTTGAGTTCCATTATGATGGGCTCCATTGCTTTGCAGATCAGACTCATCAGGCTCATAGAGCGGGAATGCCAAGGGTCTGTTGTGGCCCCACCCCTGTAGAGTGCAACATTCTATGGGTACATATTCTCTAGAGAGGATGTAGAGAGAGGTGTAGGTATCCTTGATGAATATGGATACATCCCCGCCCTATGTACTATGATCCAGGTTCTGATGCCAGAAGGTATAGAATGAGTAGTATCCTGGTAGTGCTGGTGTGCTCTCTGGAGCCTTGAACTAGGTTTCTGTTACTGCACAGATATCAATATTCTCCATACTGAGAAGTGCCTCGAGTGTGCATTTGGAGGCTGAGACTTCTGGCAATGAGTAGCATTTAGCTCATTTTGTGATTATTTGTGTTGGTCATGGGGGTTGGTTTGTCCTATGAGCCTTGCCTAAAAAAGGTAATATGGGGACAGCAAGAGCCTTGGCCAGTATTTAGAAGCATAGGTGTGACAGGTGCAAACCATCTCTAGTGAAGCAACAAGGCTTGTCTATCATGTCATCCCAGGCAGACAGAGACTGGATCCCCTTTGAATGACACCAGAAGCTCAGCCAATTGTTAAAGTTTATCATCTTTCTGTTATATTGCAGTATCATGTAGGTGAAGGTAAGATGCTACTCAAGGTCAGGGTCATACCAGCCTGGGCTACATGATCATAGAGCTACTATATATCTCTTGTCATGTTGTCCTGGGAGGTATGTCTTAGATCATTCACACTGACATGTACAAAGACCGTGTCATATATGTACCTGTTCTGGAGTGATGTAAGTGCTTGTGTTATGTGCGGATCATAGCACCTGACAGACAACTGACAGTAACCTTCCCCTTGTCCAGCCTAGTGAGTGGAACATCTGTGTGCCTGACTATGGAGTCACCTATTACTAGTGTGTTGGGTATGTTGTTTTGCCTTAGGGCCTGTTGTGAGGCACATTGCTTTGGTGTATTATGTGTTTTCTGGTGTGTGCTTGGAGGTGCATGTTGCTTGCTTGTCTGCTTAGGAGGATACTTTCTCTTTTTCAGATTAATATTTGTATTCTCCGAGTATGGTAATGTGTATTTATGTGTGTGTTTTGCTGGTGCTTATATTGTAGGTCTATGTAAGACTGTTGATGCTGTGCTTGTATGACCCTACTCCTCATGACTGTATTGTCCAGTATTGGGTTGACAGATCTTAGCCATCAGTTTGACCCTGTGTGTGCCAGCATGTGGTGCATCACCCCATATATGATATGGTCATGGTCTATGCATGCAATACACTCACAATACACCTAGTATGATAAGCCTGCTGAGGTTAGCAAATGTGAAAAACCCCTTTGGGCAAACTGTCAGCGAGTAATGTCTGTATTGCACCCTGTAACTCCATATTGCTTGCTGAAGTGTAAAATAGTATTTAGTTTGGATTAAGAACCCCGCACTTGCCAACTGTGTATGTGTGTGTCTGTCTCTCCCTGGGGAGAGAGCAACCTTTTTGGAGACTACTCACACCCCTTAAAAGTGATATACTCATCTTTGTCAAGTCTGATGATGTCACCAGCCTACAAATATACCTGTGGGAAGGTGAAATCCTAATCATGTGTATAGTGCATTGTGTAAATGCATACTTCTCTACTAGCATAATATAGTTAGGTAGGAGTTTGAATCCTGTACTTGCCAACTGTGTGTCTATCTGTCTTTCCCTGGGTGGGAGCAAACTTTTTGGAGACTACTCACATCCCTTAAAAGTGATATACTCATCTTTGTCAAGTCTGAGGATGTCACCATCCTACAAATATACCTGTGGGAAGATGAAATCCCAATAATGTATATAGTGCATCGTGTAAATGCGAACTGCTGTGGTATCATTATGTAGGAGTTTGAATCTTGCACTTGCCAACTGTGTGTGTCTGTCTCTTCCTGAAGAAGGAGCATCCTTTTTGGAGACTACTCACACTCCGTAAAAGTGATATACTCATCTTTGTCAAGTCTGATGATGTCACCATCCTACAAATACATCTGTGAGAAGGTGACATTCCAGTAATGTGTATAGCCTGTCATGTAAATGTGTACTGCTGTAGTATCATAATGTAGTTAGGTAAGAGTTTGAATCTTGCTCTTGCCAACTGTGTCTGTCTGTTTTTCCCTGGGGAGAGAGCAACCTTTTTGGAGCTGTCTCACACCCCTTTAAAGTGATATACTCATCTTTGTCAAGTCTGATGATGTCACCATCCTACAAATATACCTGTGGGAAGGTGAAATCTCGGTAATGTGTATAGCATGTCGTGTAAACACTTGCCACCTGTGTGTCTGTCCCCCTCTGGGAAGGGAGTGACCTTTTTGCAGACTACTCACACTCCTTAAAAGTGATATACTCATCTTTGTCAAGTCTGATGTCACCATCCTATAAATACACCTGTGGGAAGATGAAATTTCAGTAATGTGTGTAACGCGTTGTGTAAATGTGTACTGCTGTAGTATCATAATGTAATTAGGTAGGAGTTTGAATCCTGCATTTGCTAACTCTGTGTGTGAGAGTGTGTGACACCAGTGGTCAATGTGGCATGGGTTTTGATTTTTCTAGTGTATTACATATCACAGTGACAACTGTATGTGCATAACACATGGAAGGTAGCTGTGGGGCAAAGCCATATACATACATGTGACCTCAATTATTTCATAGGTGGATACTATGCTTTCTCCATTAAATCATCTGTTAGCCTTGCCAGAGCATGCTGGCACTTTCCAGACCTTAGGTTACTTCCGTATGTTTGTGATAAGCTCAGCCACTGCAGTGATCCCTGGGCTACGTCTTCTGTTTCACATACACTCATCATGGTTTCTATTGAAGAGTGTGAGTGAGGGATTATACTTGAGGTATATCTGAATCCTGTTTCAAAGCAAGCAAAGTCAGGAAAAGATGGCTAATCATTATAGGTGTGCAACAACCTCTGCTGATCTGCATGCAAACCCTTTATTGCTTATGTGCTCCACAGAGGGATTTCCAAAACCCTTTGGTAATGTGATTATCAAAGGAGAGATGACTAAACACATGGCTATATGTATACATTAGTACCTGTTCCACATTTTGGGGGCTACTACCTATGTGGTAGTCTGGGGATACTTTGTTTTCTAAAAGTGGATAACTATGCTTTCTTTGGCTTATAGCTTTACATCATGATTTTGACACCAGGTATCTGTCTCTATGATACCCTTTTGGAGGATGTGTGCGTCATCTGGAGAATAAAGTATAGCACACAGTATGCATTTTCATCAGATGTGGGCAGACATATCCCTACTGTGTTTGCCTGTACCTAAGAAAACTATATGCCAAACAGGAGTGGTCCCAGGACTGAGTGCAGGTGAATACCACTTGTTAGTGGCATATAATTGTACATAGAGGCTGCAAATGTTACTATGTGCCCTACATCTGTGCGTCAGTTGTCAGTCCATCATCTAACAGTCGTTTATGGTCAGTCTGTTAAGGTTATGTATAATACCAGAATGTGGGATGGGTATGAATTGCTGGGTGAGCTATAGCTTGGCTGTGTGGACCTCCCCTCCCTCACCTATAGCCTTGTTAACTAGCTTGAAGTCTACTAGGTGTAGGAGCCATGATCTGGCCTTTAAAGAACCTAAGTGGGTATGGTGCAGTGTTTGCAGGTTCATAATGTCTCTATTAATGAGTTCCATAATGCTGTTCTCCATAGCCTTCCAGGTAACATTTGTCTGGCTTATAGGTTGAGAGTTTCCAGGATCTGTTGTAGCTCTACCCTTAATCAATTTATGTTAACATTTGCACTGGGTGTGGCGAGGGTGGACAGGATTAGGAATAAGTATATTAGAGGGTCAGCCCAGGTTTGAAGGTTAGTAGACCAAGCCAGATATGCAGGATTACACTGGTTTGTACATGTGCTGAGGAAGGATGCAGAGTATATTGTGAAATAGATGCTAAGGATGAAGCTGCCAGGTAACAGGAAAAGAGGAATGTCTAAGATAAGGTTTATGGATGTGGTGAGAGAGGACATGCAGGTGGATGGTGTGACAGCACAAGATGCAGAGGGCAGGAAGAAATGGAAACAGATTATCTACTGAGGCGACCCCTAATGGGAGCATCCAAAAGGAGAATAAGAAGAAGTTGTAGCTCAACCCTTGTGGACTGTGAACACCATTACTGTGCGTCATTCCACAAGTATGTAACCTGTATAGAGGCTGCATCTGAACAGAGTTTAGGTGAGTGGTTACTTCATATGTCAGCTTGTGTATGACACAACCAGGGACACTGTCCAGTACCATTGCCACTGTGGTTTGAACTTTGGTAAAGAGATGTTTTAACTAGAGTGTCTGTGAATCATCAGGTTTTACATTCTTCAGGTCTGGAAATGTGGCCCTTGTGTAACAACAGGGTGGTGAAATCCGAATTTAAACTGTCTGACAAGATATTGGTAATGTCATCCAGATAAGTTGACTTTGTGATCATTTACATTAACTCTGACCCAATCTGAGATTTCCCCTCTAGATTATAAACAACACTAAAGAAAGCTTTAGTGTTGTCTTTGGAATCCTTGCCAATTTGTATTTTGAAGCTTGCCTTGTATGATTAATGAGGGCTTGTATTTTCCCAATGATACTGACCAGAGAGGTTATCCCTTCTTGGTATGTAACTCTTTTTTGGTACAACTTCACACCTTCTATTGTATATTTAGTTTATGACAGGGGTCCATGAGACTAATGCACTTTTACTGTATAAGTGAGTATTTCTTGTGTTTATGATAGCACGGTCCATGCAACCTTGTAGGTGAACAGTGTGCATTACTAAAGGATTATGTAGCTGGGACAGTGTTAACCTTAGTAATGCAAACCATTGACTGATAGCAACAACAGCATCACCCACAGCACAGTGTCAACCCACGTCATACACACAGATGCATACTCAAGTTCCAAAATGCGTGTAGTATAATGCATACTGGCCACCAATAGAAACTATGGAGTGGTAACACAGGCCAATACAGTGCATGTCACCCTCCCCATGTGTCCAATATGCATGTACATGCAGACAGTGCACCCCCACCATGTTCACAAATGGACACCTGCAAACCTGTGTTGCACACACCCCACACTTACTGTCCACTGTATAATGCATGCTGACACAACTACACACATCAGCCAAGTGGCACATGGGCAAACAAAACAGAATTGGAATAAACACTTGTGAAAACAATACAACATTGCTAATTACAGCTTTAATGCATCATGCCTGCTCAGCTACACCTTCAAGGATATCATTACACTTTACTGCTGACAACATGCTACACATCCAAGCATTGCTATACTTTATTAAAGTCACTCTGTGCATCAGCACCATGTTAGCCTGTTCCTGCATCAATGTTACGATGACAGGAGGTGGCACAGGTTTCATCATATGCACAGGGTGTGTTGTTGGTTTGCCAGAGGCCTACACTGAGCCATACAATCAACATGTGTGTGAGTGTGTGTGTGAGGGCCATGAGTACTGTTATGGGCCAACGTTGATGTCATGTGTGCAGGTATGTGTTTGCCCTAGGTTTCTGGTTTATGTGTGTGTGTCTGCATGCACACAATTCCACCATGTAGCTGCCATATACGGTGATTTGTGAGACAGCTACAGACTGTACCTGGCAGGCTTTACAGATCACCATTTCTGGTCACGGATACAGAACCTGTGCCTGGCAGGGGTGCTACAGACAGTATCAGGTACTAATCCAGATTGGGTACTATCCTCAGAGGTTGACAAATGTCCACTGGATCCAGGTCCCTGCAGGGACTGGCCAGAGCCACATGTATGTGATCTGCTAGGACGGTCTATGGACAGCCCCCCCAACATTGCTGGGGCTGGTACTGTACTGGCACTACAGGAGCTGCGGTGACTTGCTGGACATCCACGGTGACCTCCAGCTGGAGATGTTGCTGGCATACGTCCACATCGACATCTCAACCATCCCGCACTGTCCTGACTCATGGACATGACATTGTGGAGGACATCCAATGTCTCACCCCAACGTCTATCAATGACCTCAGTGTAGTTATGTATGGCACCTGCTAGGTCATGGATACTGTCATTTAGAGAGGTGTAATGAGCCCTCTGTGCCCTTAGCCCCTGTCTGGTGTACTGCTCCATTCGTGTCTGTGCCTCCATGACAGCCCGGAACATGTGTGTGGTAGAAAGAGGTGTAGCATGTCTGCCAGGGGCATGATGACCAGCAGTGCTCTGACGAAAACCCCTGAGCATCTGCCTGTGTGGTACCATTCCAGACATCTGGCTATGGCTGCTATGTCTTGATACATGTGCCATAGATACCACACCATCCTGGCCAGTGACAACTGTACACTGTCCCTCAGCTAAGGGCAATGGTGATGATGGATGTACAGGCAGTATGACTGTGTGCATGGATGGGGTGGAGACTTGTGTACTGTCAATTGGTGGCCCAGCAACAGACCCTGACAAACCTGCCTGTGCCTCAACACACCTATCCTCATGATCACTGTCTGTCTCGGTGAAATCATGTTCCCTGCTGTACTGAACCAGCCCCACCTCACCACCTGTGAGAGAAAAACAGTTAACACACTTTAAGACCTGAACATGACTTCAGACCACATGCACACATGCACACACACAAAACTACACTCCTCCCAAAAGCAGACACACACAACACCAGCAATCACAGAACATACACAATAGCAGGTGATGGTGGAGTACAGTATCACAAGCAAAACATTCATATCACACCTATCAGCATGCAGGACATGTGTTGCTCAACAGCATGCAGTGCAAGTGTAGTCAATCCTTGTCACTAACAGTATACATGGCTTTGATGCATGTGTTTTGTTATTAGGTGATGACCATCCCCCTGGAACACAATGCATACATGGACATAACATTGCTGTGCAGGTATTCATAACCCTGTGATGTACTGTGCACCATAACTCACAGGTGTACATACCATTGCTGGCTGTGTATCTGTGTGTCAGATAGGTATCCAATGCTGATTACAGCCTCTGTTTCTTTAGCAAATAATTGTGGACACGTGTTAATTGTGGACACGTTTTTAGCACATGCATGATGAGTATTCACACAACATAATCAGTGGTGCATTGATAACTGATAAAATACCATTCGGCCACATACCCAATGTACGGTACTTATGGTGAGTGTAGATCATATTGTGGACATGCCAGTCTCATCCATGATATGGCATGCTAAAACACGACTGCATATTTAAACACTACACATACCCAATATGTGTCGTATGACCTAGCCACTCAATAGCATCAAAAGACATATATGTGTCAGTTGTGCAAATGATGATTGGTATGCATTCTGTTTAGAGGTGCATATGTGTGCACACACGCATCATTATGGTGTGTAGCAATGACAGCTATGGGTAGTACTGTGGTTACAATAACTGGATGGGGTATAGTACCATAGGCCATCATCATGAGGCATCAGGTGGTCACTCAAGGCTACAAATGTTTCACAAACCAGCACAACTCATGCTGTGCTGGAACTGTACTACCTTGGCTAAATTCACCATTTCACAACCAGTTGTTATGTGATTTTGCATGGAGGCCAATAAGGAGCATTCCCTGGCATGAATGTGTAGTGTGTTGCAGACTGTTTAAATGCCCCAGGATAGGCCTCTACCACTCAGGTATATTCTGTATAATGTGTGGATGAAATTTTGGATTCTGGAGTGTGTCTTTACAGAGGGTTTGTGTATCCTTTATGTGTAGCATGTTAAAATGCTCTGTGTATGACAGAGATGTGCATGTTATGTGCATGTTGAGTATCAACTGTGCCTATCCAATGGTCACTACAGTCTAGCCACATTTGTTTGAGATGGTCTGGATATTGCATGTGTTTGAGGCTGCTAATCACATCAGTGAGATGTACGTGGTTTTACACCAAACATGCACAGCATGCATTATGGGTAGGTGTGTTACATG
Organism: Protopterus annectens; assembly: GCF_019279795.1. NCBI lineage: Eukaryota > Metazoa > Chordata > Ceratodontiformes > Protopteridae > Protopterus > Protopterus annectens. Next base: position 1,860,122,321 of record NC_056733.1, read on the forward strand.
TGTACATGGACATGCACTTTTTATTTCCAATAATAAATATAGAACACATTCACCAGCATCTGTCCGCTGCCTTGACGTCACCACAGAGGTACCTGCATAGAGATGAGACAGTTTGTCAGTGGCTGCAACTGTGGCATTGCTACTGTGTGTTTGCAATCTTACAGTACAACAACAGTTTACATTCACAAGGCTACAGATTATGTTCCAAATGATCAGTATTGCACAACAGGCTCCACATCTTTGAACGATACACTCCACATCTCACATATGCATGATCTACCAATACAGATAACAGTAGTCTACAGATATGCCATGTTACCTGCATGCTCCATGTGTGCTTGCTGGGTGGCTCCAACCTCCATCATGGTGTATGTCTGCTGCTGTTGTTGTTGGTCAGGTGCCACCAGGCTCATGAGCAGCTCCTCCACTCTGGTGAGGCAGAGATGGATGCTAACACCACCCCCTGTTGCAAGCTGTTCCGTACGCACAGCAGCGGCATGCTGATGGACATGTCGGAGAGGATCACTGCAGTGATGGCGTACCTGCTCATATGTGCGGTTATACAGGGCTACCTCATTGACCCTGCAGACAAGATCTTGCCACATTGCAGTACGCTCCTGCTGGTCCTGGCTGGATCATGAAAAGAGTAAATGGTTGTGCTGAATCATAATGCTAGTGATGATATCATCTTCATCCCTAATGTAGGTTGGGTTCCTGTGGTGGGCCATGATCCCTGGAAGACATAAATACAAAAATATGTCTGAGCAAGTCATATGGCACATTTAACATTATACAGTACAGATATCACTGAACTGCTATATATATATATATATATATATATATATATATATATATATATATATACTTACATACATAATACAATATGTTGTACCTGAGCAGAGATTACAATAATTACTCACACACATACATCTACATGTTGGAGTACATTTTCTATAGTGTTGTATGATTGTACTGGATGTTATGTTTGTGAATACATAAATGATATGTATATCTCAGATGGCTTAGTGGCAAATCACATATGCTGTGATGTGAATGGTTGTGGGTTTTTTCCTAGTAAATGCTTTTTATTTTGTTACTAGCCAAAACAAAGGTCAGGGGCTACAGACGGAATAAGGCACATTTCGGCAGTTGCAAGTGGGTTTTCAGAAGGGTAAGCACAGCTTATGAAAGTTTAGCAACCTATAAGCTAACCGAGAGTGAAACACTGTAACTGCCACTTATCACTGCTCACCCCACAACTGCTTGAAAGTGCCTTGCTCACTCTCTATCCAATGAATCATGTTCTGCACAGCAACAAAATAAAATCACTATATAAGACTATAAAAGAGTACCTGGCACACTGTATGCAACACGATGCACCACCTAGCCACAGCAGATATACATCAAGCTGATGTGTAAAGAAATATATCATCCATCACAATCAGTGTAAGGTCCAGTAAATGTATTAATATTATACCACACAACTTGTTAATGCCAAACCCATGGCCAAAATATGTGCACAATTGGGAATATAGGTCACATACTGCTGTAGTACACTATGAATGTTGCTAGATACACATTTATATGTATTACCACACATATGTCAAAGGACATGCTACAGACATACCCACACACACATCAGACATAATTACAGGACACAAAGGTATGACAACCCAGATAAGCTTTCAGTGTGTACTATACATTATTGTGTGTCAGTACTTACACAACCTTAATCTTGAGAAATGTAATCTGTAATGAATACAGGGACCACACAAAACAGGAGATGCAAGCAATGTGGACATACACCATACTTTGCTGTACAGGCCCAGAGCTTCACTTAGTACTACAGTACACACAGGATTTGCTTTCAAGATCGGTACCAATCAATAATCATAGATGTTGTGCTTTAGCCTCCAATGACATACCCTAGTTAAAACCAAGGGACTTAATCACACTGTATGCAATAGCACTTGTTCTGCCTAGGAACAGAATACACAGCTTTTGCTAGGATCAAAGCAAGGACCCAGAATACCACTAAATAAACAGTTTCCCAGTAAGCTATCCCACAGATACATATCTTTGATGTATTCACAAACATATTGACCATCACAGTCAGTCAGCAGTATAGAGAATCTATTGCAACAAATAGATGTAGGTGTGTATGAGTATATATATATATATATGTGTGTGTGTGTGTGTGTGTGTGTGTGTGTGTGTGTGTGTGTGTGTGTGTGTGTGTGTGTGTGTGTGTGTGTATGCATATATACATATACACATCAATTTGTCTATATATATATATATATATATATATATATATATATATATATATAGGCACATATACAATTCACCTTTCATAGTGAGAATATCAATTATACAAAGGATGTAAGGTGTACAGTAATGTAATAACATCGCACAGTCTTGGGATAAATGCATTGAAGGTGTTCACAGCCCAGGTAGCTTTAGCAGGCCTTACTGGCTTCAACATTGCAAACTGAATGAACCACCCACAGTGTTTAACCACCACATGTCATATACAAGCACTGTATGCTGTCTTGTTTGTCACACACTAAAACCTACATACAAATATGCGCATACTAACCTTCACCAACATATATCCCTTCGCAAACAGTTGCAATATGTCCCCTGCTCTATGCACATATACAGATGTGAATATGTATGACACATATATATTTCTCTGTATGTGTGTAACATACACACACATGATCCACACTGTTGAAGTCCCTGGCCCTCACAGCTGAACTGCTGGGCCTTGCTGCAACACAAACAGGTGTCACATATCAACACAGACTATCATTAGAGGGGTATATATGGCCACAGTTGCTAGATAAGCATAATAGACTGCTACAGCACTTGCCAATGCTAAGCTACACTTTAATATGACTATCATGCATGTGTTGTTCTGTCACACCCATGTTTATATAATGTCAGCGCTAATCCCCCAACAGCCATTGGCCACACTACTGTACAGAACACAGATAACATGGATCAGATCTTTGACATTTAATGCTGAGCTACACATTTCACAGGTATGTCCCACCGCCCACAGGTACACACAATATTGTCCATAGCAGTAGTTAAGCAGAACATCTGTGCAGAAAGAAGTACTGCTGCCACATATGAATGTTTCACATTATGTAGACTATTCTTCAGTAACATCTACTACATGCCAGTAAATAAATATGCGTCACATACTTTTCCTTTGTATAATTTGGTAATATGTCTTTTTCCTTTTCTCTCTCTCTCTCTCTCTCTGTCAGTCTCTGCAATAGAGTGATTGAGTTCGTTGGCATAGATTGCAGCGTGCTTTTGTAGGAATTGCACATGAGCATGTGATGGCCTCTGCACCAATTAGTGCCCACCATTTGCTAATTGCATGCAGCCTGCTGTGTAGTAATTGAAGTAATCACTGTCATAGCAACCCAGTACTATAAATTGCTGACTCATGTAGGCGTGACCCTTTCAGCTTTCCAAGATGGAGATCATCCTTGTTTGGTGTGGACATCATTGTTTAAGACAGAAGGTTGGAAAAGTTCTTATATCAGAAGCCAAGGTTGTAGCCAGAGATTTACATTTTGTACTCAGACCTAATGTTGCTGCTTCCAGTACCCACTTGTCAGTGTAAAAATGTACACACCCCTCAAATTGCTACCCCAAGATACATGGAAAGATGTACTTTCTTTCCAACTGTTACAATTAACTGCCATACAAAGCTAGTTATAGAGATGTATTCCTTTGGCACAAGAATTGCTTGTGAACTGCTATACTGTGAATATTCATTTACACAGTTCTAAAGATGTTGTGCTTTTTTAGTGTTGACATTAGCACGAGCTGCTCAGAAAAACTGGACTCGTTTCAGTACAGTGAGTATGCTTACCTACATCCTTGGTAGACACTGCACACACAGGTAAATTCTACATTTGGGTAGGGTTGCAGAAGTACAGAGAAAGAAAAGAAAAATGGGGAGATAGGAAAGGGATAATAAAGGGGCACAAAGAGGGAAAGAAAGTATGGAAAATAGCTTCGTATGTGCAGGACGGGTGTAGGGAAGGACCATAGCTGCCCATGTCTTCAACAGCTGTGCATATGCAATAAATTTGGAGGTAGATATGAACCCTTCAACCCCTGAGAGAGGGGTGAGGACAACAAAGTATGTTGTAATACCAATTAAACAACATTTCATGTGTCCAGTGGACATGTGTGCAAAATGGGCAGCTATGTATGGGGCGTAATTTTTTTTTGGGGGGGAACAGATTGCCCTTTGTTTTTTCTCAGGTGAGAGTGGAATGTGGGGTAGGGAAGTAGGTATATTTGGGGAGGTAGGTTGGGGAGGTAAACAGACAAGACAAACAAGATGCATACAGGGGCGGTATATGACACATGTGGTGGGTGAACACCCTTGACAGGGAGGGATGTTTGGAAATCGCAAGCCCATGAGCCCCCAGATGGAAACAGTGGGACTAAGGTCCCCACCCATGGGCAGCCAACACTGCACCTTCAGGGCCCAGAAGGTGGCTGTGCTGGTGGCTGTGTAGGAGGGGCAGGCTGACCCATGAGTTGCGCCACTCGGGCCTCAAGCTGGCATAGAGGTTCTGCAACAGAATGTTCACTCTCTCTACGCACCACAGCCTGGACCGTACGGATGGTGAAAGGTGTCTCTCCACCCACACTTGCACGGGGGGCTGAGCCCCATCCCCTGCAGTGCTTCCACCCAAAGGTGGTTCAGGGCCAATGGAGGAGGAGGTCCTAGGCTGGGCACCGGATCTGCTGGTGCCAGGTGCCATGGCCAGTTGAGGTGGGACAGGTGGGTCCGCTGGGACCGACCTTCCCATACGAACTATGTTTTGGAGAGTTTAATAAAGATATCGGTTAGTAACTGTCAACAGCATTCCCAATTAGTTATAACAGCATGCAGAAGTATTCCCATTTACCCAACACACCAGATTTTCAACAGTTAAAAAGCAAGCATAACACATGCATATATAGAACAATAGTGGACATTACAACAGCATGCAGGTTTAATTGATGGCCACAGGCCACCAATATTGTGGTATTTTAACGGGGCACATGCACAGAAATAAATGCAAATGTTTATAAACCAATAGGACATATGTCCCAACAAATGTTTTGAGATTAGACATACCGCTTGAGGTGTGGAATTGCATTTTTTATGCACATGCATTAGAGTGGAAAAAGATAGCTCAATTAACAACTTATATATCCTTCTAGTTTTCACTACATTCCTATTAACTGCAGTTATATGTCCCTTACATGTATTATTACACTACCCAATGTCCTTATATTGTGCAACTGGATTTTGCTAGATCATTATATACATGAGCTGTATCTTACATACAAACTGTCCAAGATGCAGATGTTACTGCAACATATTTTGAGAATTGCTCACACACATTACTGCTAAGATGGTACACTGACAGCTCTACTTTCATATAATTATCTAGATATGTTCAGGTGAATGTTATATGTTAACAGCTCCCTACATTTCTGGCAGCACACTAACATTTCTGGGAAACACAATACCAAGCTACTCATGTGCCAGATTAACCTGTACATGCTGGGCATGAACCAACAGTTGAGGGCTGTAAATATTCATAAAAGCTACTGGCACTCCCTTCATCCACGTTATATGGTCCTACCCAAGTGTGGGTTGACACTGCTTAATACAACACTACTATTTGTAGAATGCAACAGTACAACAACATATCAAAGAAAATGACACAGACACATTCCAGGAATTATACATTTATTAAAGGATTATTACACCTTTATTTATTGGGTTAAAACATTTTTTGAAGGCTCTCTCATTTATTTTGTATAACAGTACATGCAGAATAATTACTAACCTGCCTCATGATGCAGCCTTTGCAGCCTATCTTCATGGGCTTGCAGATTCATAGCCCGGTCACCTGCAGCTGTGAAGTAAATGCAGTGATATTGAGACATACCTATCCATAGCATAGACAAGCATGGCAATTCTTAACTACTTAATACAATGGCTACTTACTCAGTACTGGAACATTAGGCATCCTACGGGATTCCTGGATCCACCAGTCCAGTTCATCCCCCCTACGCTGCTTCAGGTCAGAATATTGGTGCCTGACCTGCTCACCAGTCCGAGGAACACCAGTGGCACTGGTGAGATCATGGGCAAAACTGTTCCAGGCCTCCGTTTTATATTGGGTACCCTGGTACTGGCCTTGCAGGAGTCTTTGCTCATGTTTGTGGATGAGGAGCCAAACCATAATTTTGGACTCCTGGATGCCCCAGCGTTGCACTCTAAATTGAGTGCCCTCACTTACACCAGCCATGCTGACTGCAGAAAGAAGCTACAACCAGTTATAGCAAGTATTCCTGCCTGTGGAGATTAAATATGCCTCATTTCCCGCACTTATTTGTGATTGGCCAGTTTTGGAATAGCTCAGCTGTGGGCACGCCTGCTTAGCTGATGTTGGCAATGTTTAAAATCCCTTTGATAGATATGTCTCTGTTGAAAGTGCATGTTTGTGAAATGCTATCATGGCTTAGTGGTTAAGTACTGTGATTATAGTGCACAGTATCCTGAGTTCAAGCCCTGTCACTGCTTTTTATTTTCCTGCTGGGCAGAACTGACTGGTTAAGGAACAGTAAAGCAGGTGGGAGTGTGTTTACCCGACTTTGCCTGAGTTTACCCGATGTTGCGCTGCTTAGTGCGGAGTTGCGCGAAGGTAATCAGCAGTAACGTGCGGTGAACCTGTGTTACTCCTCCTTAGCATAGCTTAGCTACATGCAAATGTATTTAAATATGCTTAATGCTGGTAACATGTGGTTAGCAGTGCTTTATATTGCTTAAAATAAGGTACTCATGCCTCAGAATGCATAAACATTTCACCTTCATATATATAATTCATGCACTACTAAATTTAACATTTCAATGCTTTTTACAAAACTTATACATAACAAAATGTCAGGAAATGTTTTTGTATACAGATTTCCCACAGAAAATGGAATGTGCAGTAGTGGGACTCGAACTGGGAATGCTTCCTCTTTGTGTGAAAGCTCTAACCACTATGCTATCGCTATGTTGTTTAACTTGCATCTTTTTTTCTTGTTATCCTCTTCTGGTGTCTAAGCTGCTGTAACTGTAGCTAAGCAATGGGCAAACCTGCGCAATTACGCGCAGCTATATTGGAAGATAAAAAAAAACTATTTTTATTTTTTATTCTGTTAGTTGTTTAACATATGGGGGAGTGCAGTGTTACATTGTACACATGTGAGTGGACTTGCTCATTTAAATGTGAAGTTGCGGCATTTCTTCATTGCAGGAGCATGGATATTTGGACTGCTCAGCAGTCTGTAAATCCGGGGGAATGTGTTACTATTGTCCTTAGATTTAATGGCATGACAGTGCTCAGAAATCCTTACATTTAACTATCTCTCAGTCTTTCCAATGTAAAAATCGCATGAAGTACATAAAACAACATAAACATCACCCTGAGTTTTACAATTACATTTTGCATTATTTCTAATAACCCTTGCATAAGTTTGAACCACAACACTTTTGCCTAAGCAAATACATCTATACAGAGAACAGGATTCATATTTTACCATACTATATTGGTTATTACTGACAGTTGGCTTTTCCAGAGTGTTTTTCGAGTTCCTACCTCTCTTATAAACAAAGTTAGGAATTACAGATTCACTCCTGTGATATCTGAGAATTCCATCACTATTTTCCAATTTTTGTAACAAGATGTTTAACCTGTTCACTGCAGTTTGAAATGTAGGTCCTGTCCTCACTGTAGACATATTCATGATGGCAACAGTGCTATGGTTCAAACTTGTGCAACGGATTTTAGTAATAATGTAATGTAAGTACCAGAATGTTGTTTATATTGTATTATGTGGGTCATGTGATGGTTTTTATATTGGAAAGACTGAAAGACATTTAAAGGTAAGGATTTGTGAGCATTGTTATGTCATTAAATCTAAGGGTGACACTAACATGTTATATAAGCATTCAAGGATATGAAACAATTGAAAACAATTATTTTATGTGTTGGAAAGAGAACCTATTTCTGAGAAGGGGTGTTGTCTAGCAACTACAAAAGCTAAGGAATTGTATTGGCAAATAAGATGAATGCAACACAACCCACAAGCTTAAATGATAGAATTAATTTAAATGGGTTTTTACAGCTTAGATCTATGATTATTTGAGAAATAATAATTTTAAAGGTTTTTATTATCTACCACTTCTTTCATCAGTGTTTTTATTAATGATCTCTAGTAGTGTTTTAGCAGTGTCTTTTTAATAATTTTTTTTAAATTAAAGCATTCAAAAGATTTTAAATAAATCTTTTTAAATATAGCCTTTATTTTCTATATGTAATTGACATGCATTTGCAAAATTGATAGTTTTTAATATGCTTTGTTTCTGAATCTGAACTACAGCATTTTTAAACTAATATATAATTATAATTATTATTCAGGTGGTTTTATTTTGTCACAAGACAATGTCTGATTTTAGATAAATTTGATAGTCTGGTTGGTTGTTCCACCATTCTCTTGAGATGAAAGTTCTAATTAATTAAGTAGTTTATCACTATTACCTCTGGGTTTTGTTTCTTTGTTTTTTTTTTTATGTCTGGAAATATGGCAAAGAATTGGAACCCAACTGTGATCTCAGCCTGAGTGCAATGATAGACAACCTTGCCAACTATATTTGTACAATAGAAAGCAGGCAAATGACCTGGCATTCAAATTGATTGCCTCAGAGTATACTTAATGTGTGAAAAATGGCACTGAGACTTGGCTGTGTATGATGCTTAGGGTATTTACACATGTTCCACTCTGAAATCATCACATATTTTTTGCTGATCATATCTGAGTTATGTTTGAAATTATATATTTTCACTTCTCGACAAGCTCCTTGGTATTGTGGATGATAATCATACATTTACTCTTGTGGCAGACAGGTAAGAAATGACATTTTCTATAATGCTGGTAATAATTAATGGTGTTAATAGATACAGTTATAAAAACTGGGGCATGTTTTATTTTGTTATTTATTTATTAACATTTGATTGCAAGGAAAGTCCAACTGGGTAGGTGCCCATTTTCAGTGGAGACCTGGGTGATTTACAAAATCATTTTAAGAGAAATCATTTTACAATCTTCAAAAAATGCAGAAGATCTACAGTTTAAATAATTATACAGAATTAGACATAATGTGAAAATATTGGTTACAAATAGACACAATTCATGCAATATGGTAATGATTTATTATTTAGAGGCATTTCAGCCAGTTTACAGAAAAATTGCAGGTTAGTTAGTATTAGAGAAACAGGAACTGCAATGTGAAGTGAGAGAAAAAAACACGGTTATGGCATATTTAGAAAGAGAATCAGGAGTGAAAAACTGGTTGAAGTAAGAAAGTGAGAGAAGAAGGGAGAGTAAGGAAGTATAAGGTACAAATAGGTACTTGTACATATTTTGAGATATAGTTTATCTTGGTTTTGAGCAAGAACAGAGCCAGATTTTGGCTAGGAAGTCTTTTACAATGGTTTTAAAGGATGGGATGGAAGATATTGACCTGATGGATATAGACAAGGAGATCAAGGCATAATATAAGTACAGACCATGCTCAATGAATTTGATAGGTTTGTGACTAGAGAGGAGTTTTTGTTCATTGGTTCATAATGACCAACTGGGAACATAGTTGTGTATATTGATATTTATTGCTGGACAAGCAGATGGATGCTGAATAATTTTGTAGGTGGTAAGAAGCTGTATGTATGTTAGTTGATTAAATAGTTCTAACCAATTTAGGTGTTTAAGTGCTATACAGTGGCATGTTCTGAAGATTTGCTGCATATTTAGCCATTTTATAACATTGCTCAAGTTTTGATTTTTGTGATGCTTGGAGGTTAGTAAGGATGTGAATGCCAAAAAGTAGTGAGAGGAGGAGGGAAGTATGGCAAGTATAGTTTTAGTTGCCTTGGTGATAAAATAGGTGAGTCCCTAGTTTTTGGAGAGTTTATTTATGCAATACTGTATATGCAGGTCAAATTTAAGATTATCATCAAATATCATCCCCGATAATTTGCTATGAGAAGTGATTTCAATAATTGTATTATTAAGAGACAGGATTTACAATTTTGTTTTTTCATGAAAGAGTGATTTGAGGAACAAAATAAGTAGTTTGATTTTTGGTGGATGAAAATGAGTTGTGAGTTACAAAGCCATGTTCCAGTGGCAGTAATTAAATCTTCCTAAGTAATTTTTGGAGATTTGCTGGAATGTTTGATGTTCATATGAGTGTGGAGTCATCTGTGTATCATATTAGGAAGGTCTGTTGTGTGGATGTGTGGAGGGTGCCAGTGAGAATGTTAAAGAAGCGAAGACTAATGAAAGAGCCTTGTGATACACCGGTGGTGACTGGGAGGTATGGGGAGAGGGTGGGATGCCATTTTACTGACTGATACCTATTGGACAGGTAGCTTATGAACCATAGAAGGGTGGACCGAGATAGACCTAGGTAGGACTTTTGAAGCAAACATTTACTGTGACAAACCATGTCAAAGGCTTTAGACAAGTCTAGAAATAAGGAGTCAGGATGTTTTCCATTAGCTCTAGCATTATTGACATTATTTATAAAGGTTAGAAGTGCAATGTTGTACTGCGGTAGGGATGGAAGCCATGTTTTGTGGTTGATAAGAGTTCTTCTTGCAGGAGATAGTTTAGCAATTGTTTTTGAATACATTTCTCAAGTATTTTGGATAGGGGGATGAGATTACTATACATCTAAAGTTAGTAATGTCTGTGGAATTTCTACCTTTGTGTAGAGGGATAATGTGTGTGTGTGTCTGTGTGTGTGTGTGTGTGTGTGTGTGTGTGTGTGTGTGTGTGTGTGTGTGTGTGTGTGTGTGTGTGTGTGTGTGTGTGTTTTCCCCAAAGAGAGTTAACATGAGATTCCCAGACTGACCAGTTTATAAGGACTGAAACAGGATAGGCAGTGCTATTGGAAGTTCTTTTAAAGTACTCACTTTGAAGGTCATCAGCTGAAGTAGAGCTTAGTTTGAGTTTGTATAATAGTAGATGTTCTTTGTCTCCCATTGCTGCAGTCCTGACATAAGGGTATTCCGCTGCCCACCATCGGACTGACATCAGTACGTGCCGCGCATGACCGACGCCATAACCTCAGTCTTTCTTGCCGCATGGTCCCTAAGCAGAAGCAGCATCTGGAATTGTCGGTTTGAGTTTCAGACCGAGACCAAGTTGGGCTAAGTACCCTTTGGGGACATTTTTGTCTTTTCTTGCCTCAGTATTGACGGATGTCAGAAAAGTTAATAACTGTATTTTGTGGAAACAGATTCCTCATAGGGATTACCATTCACTCTGCATTCCTTGTTTAGGGCCTGATCACGCGTTGTTGGGTGTCGCTTTGTGCTACTTTTAACAAGCGTATTAAACGTCGGTTAGACTGTGCTAGGCTAGTGTTTGTGTAATTATAACATGCCGGATTCTCCGACGACTGGTTCTTCTAAGAAACGCAAAGAAAGTCTTTGCGGTCCAAACAGGATGAGGCGGCCACCCAGACGCGGTTCTGTAGTACCACTGGCTACTTCAGCGGCTCCTTCTGAAAGTTTACCTGAGTCTCAAGGGGAGCCTTTGTTACTGCAGGAAGTGGCTTCTCCTGTGTTAGGCCAGGCTGAGGGTGCTTCTCTGATGTCAGTGGTTCCCTCCCCTCATAGGGTAGTTAGGCCTCCTCCTTCTCATAGCAAAGCCCATTCTAGGTCTAAATCTGCCCCTGTTGGTGCGTGTCCCCAGGGTCCAGCTCCTAGGAAGTACATGTTAAAGATGGCTGAAGATTTGATTACTTTAATTAGGGTTCTATGCCCCCCAGGCCCAGGGTAGAGCCAGAGTTGGAGGGTTTGGTTCAGTCTTCCAATGAGTCAGATTCCTCTGTAGAAGAACTTCAGGATTTCCCTCCCTATTCTGATTCGGAGGCTGAGGACTCTACTCCTCTGCCCCTTCAGAAGATTTTTCTTTCTCTGAGACTTTGCATTCCATGAGGGAACATTTCAAATGGGAGGGCCAGGATTATTCTGATTCCGTAAAGACTGAGAGAATTCTTGTTTTTGCCTCAGCATAGGCCCTTGGCTATTCCCCCTGTACTGGATGTTGTTCAGGATGTGTTTTCTGAGGCTGCCCTTAACCCAGATTCTCTGCCTCCTGCCCCGGTTAAACCAGACAGATACTACAGGGTTCTGGAAGCTCACAAGTACTTATATAAGAGTCCTAGGGCTGATCCAGAAACTATTACTCAAGGCCCCAAAGGGGTTAGGGCTTCTGTGGTTAAGAATCCAGTTCCTCTGGACAAGGATGCTAGGGCCCTGGATAGGTGGGGTAAAAAATTGTATACCTCTTCTACTTTGGCTATGAGAGCTTTAAATTGTCAGTTTCATATGCTTGGTATCAAAATTATTTGCTGGGCCAATTGAAATGTAAAGTAGATGCTTTAGCTGAAGGTATTGAATGTAAGGAGCTTCAGGATTTAGTGCATGCTTCAGACCAAGTTGGTAAGCATTCTTTGCAGTGTGGTTTTGATGCTTTACAAGCTTCTTCCAGGGTGGCTGCTACTAGTTCAGTCATTCGTAGGCATGCTTGGCTTAAAGATCAGACCTTGTCAGAGCATGTTAAGGCTCGAATTATGGATGCTCCTCTACAATCTGATGTTCTTTTTGGTCCTCCAGTAGAGTCAGTTTTGAAAAAAATGGAGGAAAAAGCTAAGTTTATGCAGACAGTTAAGGATTTTACAGGTTCAGCCCCTAAGTTCAGTAGGAATTGGCCTGCTAAGGGTTGGTCTTTCTCCTCTTGGATTATCAGTCTAGGGGCAGGTCGAGGCGGTAGGGCTTCCTCTCAGGGCCCTGTTACTTCTAGGTCTTTGAGTTCTTCTACCCCTTCTGCTGGGAGGGCAGGGGTCAGTCCTTTCGAAACAGACCCAATGACCCGTGTCTTCAGCTGCCGGACTCTGCCTTGCTGGCAGCCCTCTGGGAGGAAAACTGAGATTTTTCAAAGGAATTGGCATTTGGTTACCCAAGACAAATGGGTATTGGACATAATAAATCGAGGCTACAAATTTTATTTTCACACATTCCTCCTTTCAAAGGTGTGCCGGATGTGCCTCGTCAGCAAAACTGGAAGCAGACTCAAATTTCTTCTCTGCTTCAGTTGGAAGCAATACAGAAAGTACCTTCTGCAGAAAGAGGCAGGGTTTTATTCCGTCTTTTCTTAGTGCCAAAGAAAGGAAATACTTGGAGACCAATTCTGGACTTGTCCATTCTAAATACCTTTCTGGAAATTCCAAAATTCAAGATGTTAACACTGCAACAGCTGTTACCTATGCTGGGCAAAGATCACTGGATGGTGACTCTGGATCTCAAAGAGGCCTATCTTCACATTCCTATCAGGCCCAGTTGCAGGAAATTCCTGAGGTTTCGGAATGGGAATTTGCATTATCAGTTCTCTGCATTGCCCTTTGGCTTGTCTACTGCCCAGGGTATTCACAAAGTCCTGGCTCCAGTAATAGCTTTTCTCAGGCTAGCAGGAATTCAGATTTATCCTTATCTGGACGACTGTTTGATTCTGGCTCAAGGCAAGCACGAACTTCTTCAACATCTGCAGTATGTAATGACAGTTTTCAGATGCCTAGGGTATTCTGTGAACGAAATAAAGTCCAGTCTAGTACCCTCACAAGAGATGTGTTTTCTGGGTGTGAAACTGAATACAGCTGCTCAGATGGCATTTCTTACCCCGGACAAACAAAGGAATCTTCACCTATACTTCCAACAGCTATCAGTAATGTCCAGGCTGACTGCAAGGACAGTCCTTCAAGCCTTGGGGTTCATGGCATCTTGCATTCTAGTACTTCCCAATGCCAAACTGCATATGAGGAAGCTACAATGGTATCTCAAGAACGTTTGGACTCAACACTGCCACGATTTGGACACTGTCATTCGGATCCTACCTTGCATTCAGAGAGAATTTCTGTGGTGGGCTCAGGAATGTCACCTAAACAAGGGGCTCTCTGTGACCCAACCAGAGGCAAGTCAGATATTAACGACAGACACCTCGAGTCAGCCTGGGGAGCTCATTTCAGAGGAAAATGGATTCAAGACCTTTGGGCCCCAGAGCTACTTCACTTGCATATCAACATGAAAGAGATGCTGGCAGTTCAATTTGCCTTGGAGGGATTCAAAAGCCTACTTCAACCAGGACTGGTGTTGATTCGAACAGACAACACGACGGTCATGTGGTACATCAACAAGCAAGGGACTCATTCTTACCCTCTTTGCAGACAAGCAATGCTGTTGTGGGAAACTGCTTTGAATCTGCACATCACTCTTCAAGCACAGTTTCTGCCAGGAGCACAAAATTCTTTAGCAGATGTTCTGAGCAGACAGATTGTGGATCCTCACGAATGGAAATTGAACCCTCAGGTATTTCTTCAGTTGACAATGGCTTGGGGAACTCCGGACATAGATCTGTTTGCTTCTCCTCTGAATTTCCAACTGCCACTGTTTTGCACAAGGCTATTTCATCCGAAAGCCTGGAAAATAGATGCACTATCCTTCAGTTGGAGCAACCTTCACGTGTATGCTTTTCCTCCTTTGCCTCTTCTTCCACAGGTGCTGTTGAAAGTCAGGAGGGACAAGCCTTGCATGATCCTTATAGCACCGGATTGGCCTCGTCAGCACTGGTACCCTCTGTTGAGGAGCTTGATTCATGTACCACCTTGGCCATTGCCACAGATTCCTCATTTATTGCCTCAGGAGAACAATCATTTTCTCAATGTCAGGGTGCACTCCCTGTGCCTGACAGCCTGGCGCATTCTGTTTTAGAGAAGGAGGACCTTCAGCTCCCTCAACAAGTTTTGGATGTTATTTTGGAAGCCAGGCGTCCTAGTACTCGAAAAGTTTATGCTGGTAAATGGAAGAGATTTTTTCTTTGGAGTTCAGCTAAAGGCTTTGATGTCGAATTGCCTAATTTGAGTTGTACATTGCAATATTTGACTGCTTTATTGGACAAGGGTTTGTCCTTCTCTTCTGTAAAAGTGCATGCTGCAGCTATTTCTGCTCACTGTGATTGTGACCCTCCTTTATTTTCACATCCATTGGTTAAACAGTTTCTTAGAGGGCAAAAATATCAGACCCCACGGAGAGCTCCTACTCCTACCTGGGATCTTAATTTTGTTTTGGAAAAGCTGACTCTGCCTCCTTTTGAACCTGCAGCTACAGCTGAATTGCAGTTCTTGTCTTGGAAGACTGCTTTTGTTGGCTATTACTTCTGCTAGAAGGGTATCTGAATTACAGGCCCTCATGGCAGTGGAACCTTTTCTGATTTTTCACAATGACAGGGTTTCCTTACGTACTAATCCTACTTTTCTGCCTAAAGTGGTTTCTAATGTGGCATTGAACCAGTCTATACATTTGCCTACTTTTTATGCTAACCCCAAAATGACGTGGAAAAAGTTTTGCATTCTTTGGATGTACATAGGCAGTTGAGGTATTATTTGAGCAGAACCAAAGAGTTCAGGAGTTCTCAACAATTATTTGTTTCTTTTGCTTTGACTTCACGAGGGAAAGCTGTCTCGAAACAAACTATTTCCAAGTGGATTAGCCATTGTATTGCTTTTTGTTACTCTCATCATGGTGAGGATGTTCCAGTTGGGATCAGGCCTCATTCTACTAGGGAGAGGGGTAGCTACTAAAGACATTCTAGAAGCAGCTACTTGGAGTTCTGTACATACCTTTACAAAGCATTATCATTTACCTCTTTTTTCTAGGTCTAGGGCTGGGTTTGCCATTGCAATCTTACAGGGCATGTCAGCAGCTCCTCCTGCTATTTAGTTGACCAGCCTCCCTTTTTTCCGTTGCTCTGGGATTCTACCCTTATGTCAGGACTGCAGCAATGGGAGACGAAAAACATAGTACAGTTTTGTACCTACCATAAATGTAGATGTTCGAGGATCTCCATGACTGCAGTCCAATTTTCCCTCCCTCCTTCCCCCTTTTTCTTTTTAGGTTGAGGTTTGGGTGGTGTTTTTTTTTTGCATTCTGACATCTGAGACAAGAAAGACTGAGGTTATGGCGTCGGTCATGCGCATTTGTACTGGCACGTACTGATGTCAGTCTCGAGCGCCGATGACCGACGCCGGTTCTAGCCCTTTGGTATTCGGGCCGATGGTGGGCAGCGGAATACCCTTATGTCAGGACTGCAGCAATGGAGATCCTCGAACATCTACATTTATGGTAGGTACAAAACTGTACTTTTTATATAGGATGCAGGTGCAGGATTGAAGGTAAAAGTGGCTGTGTTGATATGTTGCTGCATGGCATGCTTGGGACTGGATGCTGGGAATGCTTGGTTAGGGATACTATACTATCTGTAAAATAAGAGTTTAATTCTATTGTAATTTTGAGTGATGAGTAATTAGGAGTGAGGCTAGGGTTGGATTTTTGGTTGGGATTCAAGTTTTCTTTAATGGCCTATCAAAGTTTTTTAGGGTTGTGTCTACTATTGTTCTGAAAGTTGTTATAGTATAGTTTTTTCTTCATTTATTTGCTTTTTATTATGATTACAGAGCATTCTGATGTTTTTCCATTCTTTCCAAGCATTTTCTATATCATGCATTAGCATTCTACTCTTTTTTGATAACCAGATTGCATTATTTGTTTTTAGCCTCTTTCTTCTAGGAGGTACAAGACTGTTTAGGATATTTAAGAAAACTGTATTTAATTAATTTACAGCATCGTCTAAGGGGAGGATTTTTAGAATATTCTGCATAACAGATAACAGGGTAGTATTAAATATTGCTGGGTTAAACTTGGACAGCTTATGAGTTGTTTTATAAACATGCCATTTAAGTGGATGTATGAGATGTCTGTTTGTATAGACTGGGAGATGGTCACTAAGACAGTCTTGAAATTGTACCTGTGGTGGTGAATCTGCTAGGGTCCGATAACTAGGATCCAATCTAATAAGGAATTTGATGTCTTTCTATAATCTGTGGGGCTATTAATTAGTTATGTGAAACCATATGAGTTAATGCTAGATACTGGGGAGCTACAGGTTATGTTCAATTAACTGATATTGACATCACTTCACTTTTCTTGTGAAACTGTTATGGATATCCAACATAGGTTATCTTCCAGTGTGGCTGTATTGTTGCCAGGAGGAATGTAATTAGCAGTAATATAATACATATTTGTTTATATTTGTTTATTTTCAGGAAAGGAATAAGAAGTACTGCTGAATTGAATTTTGGTATTGGTTTGTTCTAGGTGGAAATGTGAAAGTTATGGGGAAATATTAAAGTGATGTCACCACCCTGCCTCTGTATACAGTAATTACAGATGATATTATAGCTGTGGGGTGTAATTACAGAGTCAGTTATGTTGGGTTTACTCCAAGTTTCAGTTATAGCAAGAATATCAGGGTTGTGTTGGATAATACAGATATGATGTTCTGTGCTTTTATTTCTTCTGCTTCTAATAGTTGTAACTGCAAAGTTAGATTACCAGAGCTGGGGATGAACTTGTGGGATTTTAGTATTTTGTAGAAGAGAATTGTCTTGATGTTGGCTGAGACAGGTGGGACCAGGACTGGGGTGAATGTCTCCTCCTAGGAGGATTTTAGTATATTGGGTATTATTGATTCTTGCTTTGGATAGTATTTTTCCACTTAATTTTATTTTGACTTGTGGTGAATTGGAGTTAATCAGTCTATATCTGGGATAAAGGTGAGAGGCATCATTAAATAGGTTTGCTGTGATGTTTGGAGATTTTATGGAGGAATTATGAATCGGTGGTTGGGACAGAGTTGGAGAAATATTGAGAGCTACTATTGAGCCATGGTAGGATGTGAGATATCTCAGTAGAAGAAGAAGAATAGAGGATAAGCTGAGGAGTGGCATGCTTAAGTAAACAAATCTGTATTTCAGTGATGGCAGGTAGTGGAGGTAGGAATCAATAAAAAGCAAGAGGTTGTAGTGCTGTAGAATATTTAGCAGTGGTGGGGTCTGAAAGCTGGCAGAAAGTACGTAGGAGCAAGTATTTTCTATTAAGGAAGAGAGTTAGGTTATCGGGTATCATCCTTTATGTCTCTGAAATGTGAGAAGTAGAGGGGTTTGAAAGGACAGAATATAAGGATTTAGTTAAGACAGGAAGTAGTGAAACTTTATTTGGGGAAAGTAGAAGTAAAAATGTAGAATAATAGGTACTGCTGTGCAGGGGTCTGAGTATGAATGGATAGTGCAAGGCAGTGCAGGAGAGAAAGTTTGTTGGGAGTAATGCTAAATGTTAGATATGAAAATACTAAAAGGAGTTTGAATGATAGTAGTAAGGTTGCAGTTGGGTGGATTAGAGAATTGGTATCACATGTGAAATGTGCATGTTTGATGTATCATGTTAGAATAAGTGTGGTGGGTTGGAATTGAGGTTATGATAGCGGGTTTCTCACTCTCAGGTCAATTATTACAAAGAGCAATCAGTCTATAGCCAGTACAAAGTAATTAAAAAGGAGACATAAAAAGTAAATCAGGTTTTCTTTCATTTACTGAATGCTGGAATCAGGAAGCTAGGGAGACTATGCAACTGGCATATACATGTAATCTACTGGTCATTAAGAGGTACAGTTGCCAACTGACCTAGTGGTCTTTAGAGTGCAAGGACTATTTCTTTGCAGGGAATATCACAACCACTTTCCAGCACAGGGCAGACATGCATTTGAGTAGTTAAAATTAATACACAGCAAGGCTCTTTGTGTTAAACGTACTTATATTGCACGATGACAAAGTTCTCAGTGAAAGCTGTTGAGAGTTGAGCCTTGTGGCAGAACTCCTGCAGTATCAGGATCAGGACTGGATGTAGTGAGCACAAGAACTGGTAGGAAAGAAAAAAGAAACACTAAGTTAAACTGTAATACTGTATTGTGACAATAAAGCTGATACTTATTCTTAGAGCTGGAGGAAGTACCACAGTTGAGTCAGAGCAAAAGAATATGGGGTGTTGTAAAAATAGAGAGATGGTAAGTAAGTTTATGAATGTAAGGTCAAAATAGGTTTAACAGGAGATATACTGATACAGAATCACAGTAATACAGTGTATAGATCTCTGTAGAGCAGATTATCACAACATAGCACTTGACTGATAAGCACAATATAAAGCCATTACTTAGTAAACATTCACTGGACTAACCGGTACATCAAAATAGTGTTATATATTCCAAAACACTAGCAACCGACATTACATACATACATACATACATACATACACACTTTTTAAAGGGCACAGGCTCAACATACATAAGGTGTATCTGACTTGAATGAAATCAATATATATATATATATATATATATATATATATATATATATATATATATATATATATATATATATATATATATATATATATATATATATATGTGTATAGGGAGATAGATATACACAATACATTTTCATTGTTCATGGGTTGATGTGACTCACAGCACATGTGAATTAAGTCCATGACAAAAAAAATGTTGAACTGCTATATTTTGTATTAGCTGTTAATGTCAAAAGAGAGCTAGCATTTTTATGTTACTGTACTTATGCAGTTATTTATTTCTGTAAAAACATTTAAATTGCATTGATTTTAGTGATACCAATAAACTATGTTGAGGAAGGGGCCAATTCCACATTATATGACATATTGTCTACACACCTAATGATGATAATTGTAATGAGACATACTTTATCCCAAAAAATATTGGCAAACTTATACATCTGCAAGTGAAGTTTAAACTGACTATTATCACTGTAATGCTTAACACACTTTTCACAGAGTATAGTTAACACATTTAGAATTCATTACACATAGCTGTGCTGCAACTTTCATTTTGCAACCTGACAGCCATAGTTCATGTTCAACTGCTAACTAAAAGTCAGTGACAGTAGTTATTCTGACCCCCTCACTAAAGTTATCTGTAATCAAATGCTGCATTATTTCTGCTGTTACACAGAGCATATTGCATTAACACATTGAGACATTAAGAAATTTACAAAGCAGGTATATTTTCTGCAGTCAGTATATCCAGAGTGCTGACTGAAGTACAACAACACTAGTCTTATTTATGCTACTGATGGCTAAGTATGCAAATAAAGAGTTGTGTTTTTGGCTTCAGAAGTTAATTGTCATTCACTTCTAGTGACTGCTGACAGTCAGTAGTGTACAATGCCAACCATTATATAAAGGCATAAACTGAAAAATATATATAAAATAAAATAAAAAAAAATCAGGAAAACATTCTGCAGTGTTGTGATTTATTCAGGTGGTTACCTTCTAAAATATTGAGCTATGAACCCTTCACCTATGGCATTACCTTGAAATATTTAACATTTTACTAGTGTTTGTCACATGGTAACTTGCATTTCTGTTACAGATTGTCACGCCATCATGTCATAAGACATGTTGAGGAAATTGACATAGTTTTTGGTGTCATTCTAGGGAATACAATATTTGTCAGAATGGGATGACATTGTTAACTGACCACATTGTTTTGTCAAGTATGGCCTGCACTTGTCCATTCCAGTCTTTTGAATGTTGGCTAAAAAATCGTCGTCCTCATTGACCCATTTTTAGGCAACGCCAAGCTGACAAACCGTCCAACATATCAAAATTCATCGAAGGATATCTAAAGTGTTACTGCTCAGTGCCAGGAGTCCAGACAAAAAGCTTTACTCTCTCCAAGGTCTCCTCACCTTGGAGGATGTGGACATCTGTGCAGTTACTGAAACACTATTTAAAGCTGCAGAGAGTACCCCAGCAGTCCATGGCTTCAGAGACGTCCACACATTTAGACCAGCAACTGCACAGACAGGGTCTGAAGATGAAGATGTCTTGATCTGCATCAATAACAAGCATACCTCTAGGTTGGTTAAACAAGGTGACACACTCAAATTCCTCCATGTCCAGATTACTATGGGCAAAATCCCATACTATATCCTAGCAAGCTATAGGTCATCCTCTATATCTTCTGACACCCAAAGCTCATACATAGACCTAGTGGAGACACCCATCATTCACCCATATACAATAATCAAGAGGGATCTTAATTATTCCTTTATAAACTGGAACTTCTACAGGACCCCAGATGTGAAGGCACAAAGACTCATAGACTGTGTAAACACAAACAACATGGACCAGTTTGTGCGTATGCCTACTAGAGGTGCAAACATATTTAATCTGGTACTCACAAATATGGGAGAACAGTGCATCCTCAAGTGTTATGTCCTTTGTGTTAAGGTCAGACTACAAAGAAATTTCCTTCAAAATAAGAATCAGTTTCGTAACCCCAGCAAACTGTTAGAAACTACTCCAAGGCAAAATACCTTTTATTAAGTGGTAACCTGTCAACATTTCTAGCCCTTCCAAACCCAGATAATGCAACAGCCTATGTAGACTTATTCACATAAGCTCTGTACAACCAAATCAGTGATTGCATAGGGGCTGATGTGCCCACCAGAAGTAAGCCCCAAACTATTTATTTATTGATAATCCGTTACCAGGACAGTCCGACTGGGTCAAAGTACCCATTTTCAGTGGAGGACCAGGGAGAAAAGCTCCATTACATAGAATTAAAAGAAAACATTATACAGTTTAACATTTTACAAGAAAAGAGACAATACCTTTGAATGAAATAATATATTGTACTATACAGGAAAAATACAAAACTTATTAATTACATTTTACAGTAACTAACTCAAAAAAAAACACTAGTTGAATCCAAAAGTAAACAGGCTGTACAATGAAAAATGCAATAGCTAAAATAAGGAAAGATAACATCAAAAAAGATAACTCTCACATCAGAATTAATAGATCACTAAGACGACTAATAAGTGCAACAAACAAATTTTAAGTAAAGATAGTGTCCCAGGCCAAGGACAACCATAAGGCCTTATTTAGCTATATCCCCTAGGGCAGAACAAAACAGAGACAGCTGAAATGTCGGTAAATGGAGCCATATTTATGAAGCAGGAAGATATAAAAAATCTTCTGGCTGACAAATTCATTTCCAGCTTTACTCCCCTCTCACTCCAAACAGCCTCCCAAGAAATACCATCTAATATAATCCTTCCATCCATCAGTAGATACTTAGATGTATTCTCTAAGGCCAAAAATACAGCTTCAATGGGCCCTGATAATATCCCAGGATGCCTCCTAAACAGCCTGAAATAAGATCTATCACAGTCTCTGGTATCACTATTCAAGTATAGCCTCTACACAGACTTTGATCCACTCGAATGGAATGTAACAATCATCCCTCTGCATAACAGTGGGCCATCAATGGACCCCAGCAACTACAGACCCATTAGTCTGACTACTCTCATTTGCAAAGCCATGGAAAGAATTATCATGGAAATAATTAACAATGACAAAGGAAAGCTTCAGCCACATGACACATCAAAGTTTGGTTTTGACAAAGGAAGATCATGCCTACTAAGCCTGGTGAACTTATTTGAGAAGGTCACAATAGCAATGGATGAGGGCAAAATGGTGCATAGTGCTTATCTTGACCTAGCTAAGTCAGTTGCTACATTATCCCACCAGGCATTGTAAATAAATTTATGGAATTAGGCATAAACTCCTATGTAACTCATTGAATAGCCAGCTGATTCACAGACAGGACACCAGGATTGGAGATACCACCTCTACAAAGAGGCTGGTCAAGAATGGAGTCCCCCAAGGATCTGAGCTGGGTTCACTCCTTTTTGTCATCTATTTTTCAGAAGTCAAGACCAATGTCAATGGCTTCTGGCCTCCCAAGCTTGCAGATCATTGCAAACTAGAACCCCCCCAAGAAACTAACATTTTACAGGTAGGTCTAATACAGACAAATGGCTGTTGCCAAAGTCACAGCTTAAACTCAATGTCAAGAAATTCATAATAGTACATTTTGGGATGTGAGCCACCCAAGGAAACACCTCAGTGATAACATAACCCCAAATCTAGACACAGTAGTCATGGATTTGGGGCATGTAGATAGTCACCTGGCTTTTGACCAATGTGCATCTAAGGTTGTAAAAAATCTTTCTATTTCATTCAGTTTATAAGAAAGGGCATGACATTTAGGTACAAGGAGCTCATTCTAACACTGTGTTCAGCCATCTTCAGACCCATCACTTAGTATAATGCCCCCTTCGCAATGTACCTGACTAGGCACATGCAACAACTGGAATGTCCTTAGAGGTTCCTCAAAAAAAGAATACAGAGCATAAAAACAATGTTCTCTGCAGATCACGTCAAAGCACGATTATACCCTGTTTCCTACAGACTGCTGAGAGGTGATTCATGCCTGGGATACAAGGCATTTGTGCATCCCACTCTTAAAGACTTTCTGCATATCCACAAAATGAACAACACCAGAACTAAAAGATCTAGCAATTTAAACTTTGCTTGTGACTTGAGTAGGATTTGCTGGAGTGACTGGCATGTATCTGAGAATATCCCCATTCTCTCGAATAGGCTTCCCATCCATGTGAAATAAAGGCCTTCCCTAACCCTATTCAAGCTCAGCCTAGACCATTGGATGTGAAATTGTCACCCTGGTCTGACACCATTGTCACTGATGGACAGAGACAGCCACTAAATCAGGCCATAACTAACATACACCACTTAAAATCACCTCTAAGGCACAATAATCTGTGGGACATCTTTAGGTTGCATGGCTAGGCTTATAACAGCCCCAATGGTCTTTAGCTTAGTATACACCTATGAACCTATATTGGGCCACACAGGAGCTTTTATAAGGTCATGTTGTACACACCACACACAACTAAAACTTACACCTGTGTTAATGAAATTAATTAATGTAATGAGTACTTGTTCAGACATGTTTACAGTGATTTTGATTAAGGATACATATTTTGCAACTATTTACTTTGTTGTTTATACTTCCTCACACTTTCATCCATGGCATATTGATACATCATGCACATAAAAATGCTATTACTATAAACAATAACAAGAAGACTGCAGGTGCCACAGATCAAAGTGTTGTTGTTTAATATCCATTTTACACACTTCTTTTGTCACAATCAAAACACTGAAAACTATAATTTAGTTCAGGATTCAGAACACACAAATATCTTTAACTGTGAATATTAATTTCAAAATAGCCAAAGCTGGAATCAAACCCTGCATTATTGTTGCAAGTATTCAGAACTTATTGCATTAAAACTTTGAGCCAAATAAAAGGTTCCACAACAGAAGTATTTTCTGCACTCAGTACTGTCCAGAGTGATGAGCAAAATGCACTGGTGCCATTCTAAGTTGTGCTATTGATGGCATTTCAAATTAAATTTATGAGTTTCTATCCTTGGAAGTGAACTGTCATTCACTGCTAGTGACCACTGGCAGTCACCGACATGCAATGCCAAGCATCACACAGGTTGAAGCCAATTTTTTTTTTACAAATGTCTGTGTGTGATGATTTCTTAACTCTGTGACCTTGTACCATTAACATGTGGAAATTAAGGCCTACTAATTTCATGCAGTCACCACCCTTTCTAGAAATGAATCATGAAAACATGCCATTATCATAACATTTTGACAAGATGATCAGTTTTTGCCACATCAACATATACATTATGAGGCAGAGAAAGCATAGCACAAAAACTGAGCTTTGTCATTCTAAAATGTTATATTTAGGTAGCAATATACCTGTGTTCTCTTACTTGCTATTTGTCATTTCACAATAGAAGTGTGGCTGAATATGATGTTTGCACAACCTATGCTACTAAATCATGTTACATTACAAGCACAAGTATGCAATGCAAGAGTGTGTTCTTCCCTTTTGTTTGTGACCATTAGCCACTTCTGATGTGTTTGTAACACAATTTCTGTTTGTACGTTTTTGTATGTACTTGATATTACTTACAGACACTTTTTACTCAGGGGCATAGTTACCTGTTAAGCATATTTTTACAAAGGTGGAATAAAGTTTACTTTCTAAGTCACTCAGTGTAAACACAAACTTTGCTATGAGCCTTTTTTCCCTGACACATCTTCTGTAAGTATACATCATAGTAGCAAAAGTGTTAAACTCTTAATTTGTCATGCTGAACTGTTAACAAATCACACTCGCAAGCCATTTTCTAGCCACTGCTCTAAATACTCACTCTTGTACTGAATTTTACTGCTAGGACATGTGTACAGCACAATGTAGATCTTCACACCATGTTTACCTGTCCAGCAGTTAGAGAAAATTGAGTGATTCATGAATGAGCTGACACCTGATTTACATATTCAATGTGTCCATGGGGTTTACCAACTCAAGATACCACTGTCTGATTGATTTAAAAGTGCAGCAACTGCATTCTTTTTGGAGAACATTATTACAACACCTGTGAAAGTATGTTGTGCCCAGGCCTTCTGTCATGCATCTTATTGAAAACCATAAACTGACAAGCCTTTCTGTGATTGTGTCTAGTGGCAGGTGATTGATGATGTGAATGATGTGGGCAGCCAAGGCCATGATTACCCGGCATTCAGTTATTGGGATAGTGAAATGAACACCAAGGCAAAAAAGAGAGCAAGTGCTGTTGCATAAGAATGGAGGGCTACTGTGGGTGATCCTGATTCTGAACGACTTTCACTGAGATAGAGGAATTGTTTTGACTATAAGGGATCCACTCATTCATAGAGGAGTTGCCCAGTGCTGTAATGGATGTTGGTGCAGAGGTGAAAGACAACCAGAAGGTGTCTACTGATGGTGCTCCAGGTGTACCATATATATATATATATATATATATATATATATATATATATATATATATATATATTGTCTTTCTTGTGTCATGATCTGCTTGATGCTTATGTTACATCTATCCATATCCATTTTGTTGATCTGGAATAGAAGTTCTATGACTTTGTACAAATGGTATGGGCATCATTTTTTATTTCTTTTCACATATATGTTGATCTTTAAAACTAATTGAGGGAATTTTTTATTTGCACTTGCATCTAGTATTATTTTCCACAGGGATACAAAGCATACTTCTGATTATATTTGCTTGTATATCTCTTTCTGTTGTGATTCATTGCTGTAATCACAGCTGAGCCTACCACCAGTACTGTGGAGCTGCTGCCATCCGATGTCAGAGATCAGTAGCCTCTGATGATGATAGTGATGATGAGGCACAGCCTGGTTGTGGCTCCCAAATCCACCTCCCACAGTTTGGACACAATTAACATGCTTGCATATACTTATGACACAGAGCCCTCAGAGGTAAGACAGGTTGAGGGTGACACAGTTGATCAGGGTAGTGTGGTCACACCAGCTAAAGATCTGGCAGAGTGCATCTCTAGCCATCATGAGGGTGAAGTACCACACAGGGTGTCTGTAGAGGTGGTCAGAGGAGGCATGTCTTCGAACTTACTCCTGATGTTATTGTATCAGTAGGTGCCGCCTATTGTATGTGAAACTCTATTGTGGAGGCACAAAAGAGTTCCACCAGAGCCTTGGAAGAGATAGTCAGAATACTTCATGTCATGCATTCTGGTGGGCAAGTCTGCCTGAACCAAATGGGTGAGTCCTTGGACCAGATGAATGACACACTGCATCATGCAGTGTATCTAATGGAATAATGCTGGGGAAGGCTCAGCATCTACATTACCAAAGAGCATCCACATTTTCAAATTTTAGCTGACATGGCTGTGCCAGATCCTGCTTCTGTAGTGGTACTTCTTCCACAGCTCCATCAGTAATTGAGGTGTCCACACCCAGATGTGGCAGACCACATGGTCATGGTCATGAACATAGTCATGATGAGAGCTCATCCAGCAGACATCATTCATCTTCAGGTAGTGCCATGACTTTTAGCCAGGGTCATAGAACTAGCAGTGCAATTGTTGGCAGAGGTAGTTCATGTGATCAGGGGCAGTGAAGATAAACTTAATTGTCTACCATGCACGGCTTACACCTGTCCAGGATTGCAGGATTTAGTGCTAGCACAACTGCTGTAGCTGTATTCCTGCAGACCTACACACAATACACCTCATCTTGCCCATGCCACCACACATACACACACACAAATACACACTTACATAAATCATTAATATTGATGTCTTTGCATCTTTTGCTACTGGCACTGAGAATAGCATACTTACTGTTAAACTGATTTTACAGCCCCCCCCCCCACACACACACACACAGACTTCTTTGGTGTCAGGCTTATCCTCCTGTAACCCCCCTCCAACCCTGTGCAAATGATGATGATTCTGCCCTGCCCTTTGCACATTTCTTTGTGACTTAGAGTTGCCTATATCTGATGAAGAGAGTGGATAGCTAATGCTTGTTTAGTCACATGCCTGCTTTTATAGAATCATAGAAGGTTACTAGGCTAATGGCCCCAAGGTTTTTACAAGCCTAGCCAAGTTCAACCCATGTTCCCAAAGGTGTCTGGTTCAAGCAGACACTAAAATCCGCCCATATTGCCCCTGTCTAACAGGGACACAGGTGGACCCCCCCTTGGTGAACTTCCTGTTACCCATACAATCGTCCAAATTATGCTTAATTGGAGCCAACAAGGGCCTTTACTTAATATGAAGAGGAAGCTTGTTCCAAAGGTGGGGCAACAAGAAATCTGCCTCTCCAGCAAGTTCTGTTGATGCCACATACCAGGATAAGATCCTCTGAACAAGTGACATGAGTGCCATTTGACTTGTGAATGTGCAGCATTTCCATTAAAGCTGGGTCAGAGACTGCTGTATATGCATGGCGCAGGTCGCCTCTGAGTAGTCAGGTGACAATGATTTCAGTCTGTCTGCATAAGACAGATTTTAAATGCTCTGAATTTTCTTTGTAAGGAACCTTTGTGGTCTCTCCAATTGCTGCAGGTGTTTGGAAAGGAACATACCAAAGGGACTGTTGTACTCTATTATTGGCCTGATGAGGGAGGAGTACAGGGGGGATATAACCTCTTTATTTTTCCAGAGGCAATGCCCTTACTTATGAGATAAACAATATAAAATGCCCTTCCTACCACTGTGGATACATGGTGATCAAAGTTAAGGTTGCTGTCAAACTGTGTTCCCAGACCTCTCACCACTGATTGTGTGCTTAGGGTATTGCTATTGATGTGGTAGTTTGCAAGAACATCACCCTTGATGAAGGAGATGATAATGCATTTTTTGCATTAAGTTTAAGACCATGACTTTGGCATCAGTCGTTAGTCTTCATAAGACCTTCTGTTGACAAAGCTAGGATTTCAATGACCACTCCCAGTTTGTAGTCAGCAGCAAATTTTGTCAGCCACAGTCCTTTTGTTTTAGCCTGTACTTCAGAAAAGTAGATTCAGAACAGTAGGGGTCCCATAACTGAACCCTGTGGAACACCACTGGTTACAGGTCTACTGGAGGAAGTGGAGTCCCCTATTTTGACTGTATGAGTTCTATCAGTGAGCCAGTTTGCAACCCACCTGACAATATATGGGTTGATACCCAGCTGGGTGAGTTTATCAGTGATGCCTGAGTGGGGGATTGTGTCAAAGGCCTTGGCTAAGTCTAGGTAGATCATATGCACAGATTTATCCTCATCTAGGGTTTTGGCGATTGTCTTGAAGACATCCACCAAGTTTAACAGGCATGATCACCACATGACAAAGCCAAACTGGGTGGTTTTGAGTGTTTGTAGATTTCCTATATCTTTGTTAATATGGCCCATAATGATTTGTTACATGGCCTTGCAGATAAGACTGGTCAGGCTAATGGGTCTATAGTTCCGAGGTGGGTGCACCCCCTTTGTGCAAAGGGATGATGGTAGCTGTTTTCCATTCCACTGGGATGAAGCCAGGGCTTAGACTGTGATTGAAAAGTGCACCCAGTGTTGATGCTAATTCCTGTTCTAATCAATGTAGAACACAGCCCAGAATGTTGTCTGTTCCCACAGAGGCTTTGTTGTTGGCCTTAGAGAGGGCATTTAAGACCTGCTTCTCAGAGATACTAGGTGGAGAACAGAAATTAGGGATGCTTTGGGGTATATATGGCAAGGACAGGGAAGTGAAGTTTTCACTGAACCTGTCTTCCAACATGTTTGCTATATCCACAGGTTATGTATATTGGTACTATTAACTACAAGTTCAGAGCAAATCTGGGCCTTAACTTTAAGCTTACAGATGTAACTAAAGAATGCCTTGTGGTTATCCTTAGTTAGGGAAGCTAGTTTGGATTTGTAGTTAGCTTTGGATGATTTTACTAGGAGTCTCATTTGTTTGTTTAAGTAGAGGAGGGAATGTTTCCAGTTTTGAGACCGTTTCTTCCCACTGTTATACAGCAATTTCTTTCTCCTGTTGTGTAGCCTATTCATGGCAGTTGTCCACTAGGCAGGTTTGTTTTTCCTTAAAGATATTGCCTTGGTTCTATCAGGTATGGCAGAGTCAATACAATTGTACAGGTGCTCATATAAAGCACTGGTGTACAACTCAGCATAGGTGTCTGTTCCATCAATGGGGGAGGGGCTATAAAGCTATTTATGCCCTCACATAAGAGGTTGTGATTGGTCTTGAAGAAGTTTTTTACTCTAGTTGTTGCAAAGGTTGGGGAATCTTGTGTTATAGTTATTTCTAATGAGACTGATTTGTGGTCAGATATCACCAGGAATAGCCACACACTGGGGGTGTTGCAGTTGTCCCCATGTTGATGAACACCAGATCCAGGATGTTTCAGCCCCTTGTGAGTGTGTCAACCAGCTGGTCCAGGGCACTGGAGTTAATGAAGTCCAGGAACCTTTGGAGAAGTGAGTTAGAACACATATAATTTACCCAGTCGATGGATGGGTAATTAAAGTCACCCAAAACCAGGGTGTTTGGTTGTATCTTGATTGACTCAAGTAGATCCAAGTAGTCCTTGGATGTACTTGGATGTCCTGATTCATGGAGGGGGTCCTATAGTTGAAATGACTTGAAGAAAGGTCTTAGCTACAGTCAATTGCAACTGAAGTAATTCAAGGGAATTGTGCTGTTTAACCAATCTAGAGGTGTATTTATCTTTAATGAATATTGATACATTACATCCTTTAGTTCTCATGCCTTTAGTTTGTGGTCTGAACGTGTGGAAGGAAATGTAACCTGGTATAGTTGGGGCACTCTCCGTAGCCTTAAACCAAGTCTCAGTAACTTCACAAATGTCAACATCTTCCAAGGTTAGGACTGCTTCCAGTGAGTGTAGTTTCTGGTTTAGACTCCTAGCATTTAGTAGCATAAACTTGAGGTTGTTTTTAAAGGGTATTTTACATCAGGAATTTTGTTCTTGTGACATTGCCTAAAAAAGGCACTACAGGGGCAGCAAGATCCTTAGCCAGTAACCAAAATCCCAGGGGTGACAGATGAAGACCATCTCTGGCAAAGCATTAAGTTCTGTCGACCATGTCATCCCAGGCTGAAAGATACTGGATCCTGTTTGAATGACACCAGAAACTAAGCCAATCGTTGAAGTCAATCATTTTTTTTGTTTGTATTACGGTATCATCCTAGGTGAAGGTAAAATGTTGCTTAAGGCTAGAGTCATACATGCTGAGACACATAGTCAGAAAGCTCAGTCATGTCTTTCTTCATATAGTCCAATGAGGTACATCTCAAGTCATTCACATCGACATGGACTATGATAGAGTCATAACAGTGACTACTGTTGAGAGACTTGAGTGCATGTGTGATGTGGCAGATCCTGGCACCTGACAGACTACTTACCATGACTTTTTCCTTTTCCAGCCGAGTGAGAGGGACATTTGTGTGCCTCACAATTGACAAATTATGGCTAAGATGTTTGTTTTTGTGTTATGTCTTAGGGGCTTGACTAGTGAGACACTGATGTGTGATATATTATGTGTACTATGTTCTGCATCGGATGTAATATTTGAATCATGCTTGTGTATGTGTTTGATTCTGGTAAGGACCCCACATATGTAGGTTTATCTGTTGTTGGTTTGGAAGGTGCAGGAGGTGAGGTGTGCATGCTAATGACCTGCTTAGTATCAGATGAACTGACTGATAAGCAAGAGAGCCTGGATTCTAGGTTCTTGAGATAGATGCATCTCTCATATAATGAATTTGTGTGGACTAGAAGAAGTGGGCTGTCAGTGTACATGAGGCAATTGCTACATTGCCTCAGGATGCCCATGTCGACAAGGCTAACTAAGAGAAACTGTGTAAGTTGATGTGGTCAAAAAACAGGGAGAGGACAGGAAGGACCGGGTAAATTAGAGGATAGGAGAAGTGAACAAAAAATATAAAGGGCTAGTGGGTAGGATCTGTGTTGGTACCTCAGGAATTTTACTGAATGTATCACCTGTCAGTAAGGGACAATCCCGAGAGCTCAACTACTGGACCACCAGCAGAGTACTAATGGAAAAATTGCAAGCAGAAGTGTTTGAATCTAGTCTATGTTACAGCAAACAAAGTGCAACAATTTCAGAAATAAAAAACAGTTCAAATAAGCAATGCTATGGTAAAAATGCAGTTCAAAAATGCAATATACAGTGGAAAATTCTACTTAAGGTTTGCAGAGATCAGCAGATACCTTGTATTAATCAGACAAATACAGCAGAGCAGTAGCTGGTTACCAAACTCTATAGAGCTTTGCTAAAACAAGCACAAACCCACACAAACATGGCGCTTATATAACACATGAGAGCAAACTGATTTAAACAAATTAACCAATAAAAAAGCTCAAAACTGAGCCGTGTTCCAGCAACCTTCAATCAGATGAGTTCTAACTGCACACTCCTGCCACTAGTGTGCAGGGGAACTATCTCCGACAAAAGATGGCCTGGTTTAGTGCTCAAGTAATACAAACAAAACTAGATTCAGCTTGTCTGAATCTAGTCTATGCTACAGCAAACAAAGTGCAACAATGTCAGGAAAAAAAACATACAAATAAGCAGGTACAATAAGCCTTCGACCAACAACTTCCAGCTTAGAAGGGCAGAGGCTACCCTCTCCTCCTACAAGAGTGTAGACCACAAACCTTCTTAATGTGAAATAACTGGCCTGAAGCCCAAGCTCTTAAACCAGAACAAAGACACTTTTAGAATAACAGACATACTAAGCCTTCAACCAACAATTCCCTACTTAGAAGGGTGTAAGCTACCTTTCCTGCCACAAGAGTGTAGGCTACAAATCTTCTTAATGTAAAGCAGCTAGCCTGAAGCCCAAGTGCTTAAACCAAAACTAAGAGGCTTAGAATACCAGTTGCAATTTAATCAAGCTACTAACAAGCAGTAATAAATGCTGCAGAATAAATGCAATTAAACACTTTTAAGAACAAGCAGCAAAAGCAAAATAAAGTAATAAAGTAGGAAGAAGCACTAATACAGTAAAAGCAGTTGAATAAAGTGAAATTTGTGTTAAGTTAATCGGGAAGGGAGGAAACATAAGATAATTCAAGGCTAAAAAACTAAGGGTGTGGGCCTTCTCAAATGACCTATCATATTTAGAACATATTGTACTGAAACAGCCTTTTTTGTTATTCTGCCAAAGTTCAACTGAGTGTTATTTAAGTTGTGTTCTTAATTGTAGTTGTCATAGTGTTAATAGTACTACAGTCCTATTAATTAGGATTTACTGCTTGCCCAGCACCTTATGCAAATGATGCTGAGATTGTCCCGGTCACTGCTGGGGTGTCTAACTTGGCAACTTTTATGTATGATGACAGTAGTGGCAAGTCAAGCCTATGTGTTTGGTCAATGCATATTTGTTTTACTCTGTTGAATGGCATATTTCTGATTTGTGGCTTGCATACTTATGCGATATTTTCAATTTCTTAAGCATGAATAAGTATGGTTAAGCAAGTACTTATGTGAATGATTGTGAAATTTGACTTAATATTGTGGTGGTTGTTCTGTCATGGGCCTGTTTTGACTCGACACACAGGCTGTCTAGATGTGCTGTGAAAGCTAATTTATATACATTTTAATATCTTACTTGTTTTATTTGTTTATGTTGCATACATCACTCATGAGTTACAGAGCAATGCTTTATTTTAGTGAAGTACAGTACTTACTATGAGGGTAATCATTTATCCCTTCTTTACAGGCTCATCACTTACCTGATACATGTTATCTCTTCTGGGGTTCAGTCTGTCAGATGCTCACAGAACACAGCCATTACATGAGTACATAAAGGCTGATTATATTGCATGCATCAGTGTTACTGTTTGTATGTGCTTAGCTTTTTAACTTTTCACTTAGGGAGAGAGTGCATGGACAGTATTTTCTACCTCTTAGCCAGGGCCATAGCATATTGTGCATCATACCTCTCAACTGTCCAGAATTTTGCAGAATCTCCAGATTTTCCCCTTGTATTTTTTGTCTGTTCCTTGGGTTTCTGGCAAATCACTGGGATGATCTGAGAACAAAAGTCACTAAATAATTACACACATTTGAGTTTCAGACTTCATATCCTTCAGAGAAATGAATACTAAAAAAAATTATGTTATTCTATAAACTTTCTGAGTTTATAAGAGCAAAATTTAAAATCTGTCTCTATTTTGGGGCCTTTGTCCCCCCATTATGTCAGTCTTTTCCAGATTTCTTGTGCTAAGAGGTTAAGAGGTATTCCGTGCATGCCTCCATCCGCCAGGATCATCCCCAGCTGCTGGTTCTTCATCAGACCTATGTTTGTCTCTTGGCTCTGCTGGCCTTGCCCGTCATAAAGGGAACTGTTTTCCTTGGCCTTGTTCTCCCTGCTGTAACTGTTATCTAACAATAATATTATGTAACATGAAACAGATAATAAGTATTTTGGCCAAGATGACTGGGTAATATGGTAGGACACCTACAAATGTATCTAGATGTTGAAAACATGATTTAAGCAGGCCAGCATACACAATATAATATTTTTAGATTGAGCATGTATACTGTTGTAACCTTGTTCTGTGGGGTTGTATGGTATTCTCAAGGGCTTCATGAGATAAGTTTCCAGTGCATAACCTACATTCCTGACTAGATGTTTTTGTGGAAAGTCACCCTGAGAAAACTTAGGTACAGGTTACAGGTGTGCCATGTGTGAGATTTATTGAAACTGCCAGCGTTACCTGCACACACATAATAAATTACCTCTTGGGCATTAAGACACTTGATAGACTAATAGCCTTTTCTGTTACTGTACCTCCTTCCCTGTTCACCAGGTGGGGCTTTTAATTCTGTGTGTGTGTGTAGTTTATGGCCCCCAAGAACCTCAGGGAAATGCACTATGGTATAGAAATGTTGTTTGGTGGTAGCTCTGTTCTCTTGCGTACAAAGAAAACAGATATGCACCTTTACATGTTGCAGCATTGCAGTGAGAAATTAGTGTAATATTCTTGACCTGATGCCTGTGACACCACTAATATGTCCCCCATGGGTCACTAAAATGTGCCTGTAGCTAGTATACTTAATGGTACGCATACCTTGGTTTCCACTGCAATGGGTTTTCCATGATTTCCATGGAGCTTCAGTTGAGGGTGTCAGAGATTGACTATTTTCTCTGAGGTACCCCTGTCCACCCTGTAGCACTCTCTTATTTCTGTCTCACTTAGTCCATGATAGGTCACATGTGGTCTAAACACTCATCTCTGTCTAGGCTGAGTTTTGGTAGCAGCAACACTTCGTATCAAAGCTTGTTGCACATGCACAGATTAATGATAGCTGCAGCAACCCCTAAGATGTTTTTTTTCCTAAGTGTCTTTGTGGCTGTTTCCAAAGAGTATTGGAAGTGAGGGCAAAAGGGAGTGAAGAGTGTAGTCATGAGTTTTTCTATACTTCTGAATCTCTCCACCATGTAGAATTGCTTCATCAGCATGCAGTTCACCTACTTATTCTTTCATTAACATATTCTGCCCCTTACCATTGCTTTGTGGTCGGGCATGACATATTGCATTATTTAATGAATAGCAAACAGCATGCTCAACTCTGCATTCCATAGACACATGCTTAGTGCAAAGTGTAGGCTTTCATGAATCCAGGTTAGGGATATAGATAAAACAGCTATATATATAGGTATATTTAAAATTAGTGAAATACCCAAATGTTAAAATCTCTAATGTCAAGAAAAACAATGGCAACGTCACTACAAATGAGCCTAGTTATAACCTGAGAACATGCAAATAAAAAAAAAAATCAAATAAAAAGTTAAAAACATAGTTTTTTTGCAAGGGGGGCAAGCACCCCAAGGTTCCTGCTAATTTTATACAGTAACTTTGAAATCGTACAATACTGAGGAAATGGCATTAATGCAGCAATTTCACACACGTGTCAACTGTGTATTTAGTCAACCAAAATGTGTCAACTAAACAGATGATGATTTAAGACAGTTGACTAAATTACAGATACATACACATGTAAACATATATAAGCTCCTCCTTAAGAATAATTTGCTTACTGTAGAAGGTGTGATTGTCTTGGTGGGTGAAACCAGATTAAGGAAACCAGATGACCAAGCCATAATATGACAGTGCACAACAGCTGTAGTAGATCAGGTCAAGGGTAATGTCCAGATGTGAGTGATCCAAAGCATTTACTGCATCAGCATTTGATCCTTGGGGTAGATATTTTAAGAAGAGTGATTTGGCTTGGAGTTATTATATGCCATGCAGTATGGTATTTAGGGCAAAGTGCATATCTTCTTGTAGTACTTTTGGCTCAAACTAGGCAGCTTATAAGATAACTCTGAGTGTAAAACTGAGTCAAGTTACCCACATAGAAGGGTACACTGCAGCTGGCACTCTTCAGTCTGACATAGTGGGAGTTAGATGCTTAGGATATCCTTGGTGAGTGCTATATTATTTTTGCTTTTGTTTTCTGAATATTTTATGTGTTCAGTGTTCTTTCTTTGCTTCTTTACTGTTGAGGTATTTTATTGTAGGATGATGTTGTGCCATCTGCTTAACATAGCAATTTGCTCTAGTGACCCTCATTCTTCGTAAGCTTCACTCTAATGTTATTTATTGCTTCTTCTTGTAGACTGCCATTCTTAAGGTGTGTGCGCGCGCGCGTGTGTGTGTGTGTGTGTGTGTGTGTGTGTGTGTGTGCGCGCGCGCATGCTTGTGGTCTTCTGGCACAGATCAAAGGATGCCAAACTCTGCTATTCTCCTGCTACTTTTCAGCCAGGTCTCCATATACTCCTGCTATATTTAATGATTTTCGGTTACATGGATTGTATTTATCCTGATGCACTTGACTTCTAGCTGCAGAGCGCGATAATAATTGGAAAATCTGGTTCAAGACTAAAGAGAGCATGCCCTGCAATGCCAGGCTACAACTCTTACCACACTTTTCGGCCACCAAACCAGGATCAGAACACTAAAGGTTGAGGAGTGTCCATATTCACCAAGGATATTCACACCACCAGGCTAGTTGCCCAACGCAATGCATCTGAAATTCTCCATGTCCAACTAACACTAGATAAGACTGCAATCCAAATTGTAGCATGCTACAGATCCCTCAGCATGCCCCAAGATTCTCACTATACCTTTCTAAACATACTGGAAAATATTAAGATACAACCAAACACCCTAATAAGGGGTGATTTCAACTACCTTGCCATTAACTGGGAAAACTACTCGTGTACCAACACCTTTTCCCAATGGTTCTTGGAATTCATAAATTCCATTATCCTGGATCAACTAATCCATAGTCCAACCAGGGGTGCCAATATCCTAGACCTGGTCATTACCAGCATGGGAAATCGATGCTCCACACCTATGGTCACCCCCTCGTTGGTCAGATCAGACCATAAGCTAATCATCCTTAACATCCACATCCCACTCCCACCCCCCAATAAGGAAACCTCCATAAAAAAATTCTTCAAAGCCAACTTCATGCTACTCAAGTCAGAAGTGACAAACTTCATGACACCCATGCAGACGGGAACTGAAAGTTCGACTGCTGAGTCTTACACTAAGGCACTGTACGAGCACATCCACTCATGCATGAATCGTGCCAACCCAAATAGAGCCAAGATGCTCTCCTCCAAAAAAAGGAAGCCAATCTGGTGGTCCCCTGCCATAAACAAACTTTACAACAAAAGGAAGAAACTGTTGCAGAAAAGGGGAAAATCCCAGGATGCAAAAAACCCAGTTACCAGCCTCAGTAAGAAGCTGAGATCCCTCATAAAATCCTCCAAAGCTAGTTACAAAAATAAAATTGCCAAAGATTCCAAAGACAACTACAAGGCATTCTATAAATATGTCAAGAATCTAAATGGCAATGCTCAGATCTGTTCTGAGCTACAACAGAATGGCATTAAATATACTGATCCCAAGAATATTGCAAATATCATGGCAGATCGATTCAGTGCCAGCTTCACCCCCCTCTCACCCCCTAAACGGCCCATCTCAATACCGGAAGATTGCCAAATTCTGGTAATAATGGCCACACAGGTAAAAAATGCACTCTCCAAAGCTAAGAATACAGCATCCATGGGACCAGATGACATCCCGGGCTGTGTACTACATGAACTACAAAATGAACTGGCACCTCACTTAAGTGTCATGTTTAATCATACCCTCACCTCAGGCTTCGTGCCCACTGAGTGGTGCACAGCTACAGTTATCCCACTCCACAAGGGGGGATCGACGTTGGATCCCGGGAACTACTGCCCCATCAGTCTGACGAGCCTGATCTACAAGGCCATGGAACATATTATCATGGAACTTATAAACAAAGACATTGGCAACCTTCAAACACCAGACCCCACCCAGTTTGGGTTAATGAAGGTCCGATCTTGTCTCCTGAACCTGACTGACTTCTTTGAATCAGTCTCCAGAGCCGTGGACAAGGGTAAGGCAGTCCACATAGCCTATCTGGACCTCGCCAAGGCCTTTGACACCATCCCCCACTCTGGAATCATAGATAAACTTACTAAGCTGGGCATTGATCCCTATATCACTCAATGGGTTGCCAACTGGCTTACTGAGAGAACCCACACTGAACAAGTAGCTGACTCCAAATCCAGCTCCAGACAAGTGACAAGTGGAGTACCTCAGGGTTCAGTCCTGGGACTGCTCTTGTTTGGCATCTACTTCTCTGAAGTACAGGACAACACTAAGGGACTCTGGTTAACAAAGTTCACAGATGACTGCAAACTGGGATCCATTATTGAATCCCTAAATGATGTGGATACTCTACAAAAGGGCCTTACAGGAAACAGATGCTTGGTGCCAGAGCCATGGGCTCAAGCTCAATCTGAAGAAATGTATAGTTATCCCCTTTGGGAAAAAACATGTACCCATGAATTACCACATAGGTGGCAGTACACTAAACACCGAAAGTGTAATAAGAGACTTAGGGACACAGGTAGACAGTGGTCTCACCTTCAATAACCATATCGCCACAACAGTCAGGAAATCCTTCTCTGTGACACACCTCATCACTAAGGGCTTTTCATCCAGAAAAAAAGGAGGTCATTGTCTTACTGTACTCATCCCTCATTAGACCCATTATAGAATACAACACCGCATTTGGTATGTACCTCTTAAGACATCTGCAACAACTGGAAAGGCCACAGAAATGCTTCACTAAAAGAATCACAGGCCTAAAGCAGATGCCCTATGCTGACCACCTTAAAAAACTCCAGCTATACTCTGTCGCATATCGTCTACTCAGAGGCGATCTCATACAAGGCCATGTCAAACCCAGAGCTGTTGGACATGCTACACTTAAAGAAATCCCAATTTCTCAGAGCCACATGCTCTAGGGATCTAATCCTTGTCATCACAATAAACAAAACATGCTGGAGGGATAGGTTCCTGACCCAGGGACTCCCCAGACTCTGGAATAGACTGCCCATACATGTCAAGCAGAGCGCATCTTTGGCCCTCTTCTATAGGAACCTTGACGATTGGATGGGAGAAAGGAAATTCGCCCCGGGGATCATGTCAGTCACCCTGCTAGACAGGGGTCCAGGGAAGTAAATAGTGTGGGAAGAAATAGCCAGGGAATTGTTATGGCTAGGCTTGTATAGGCCCTAGGGCCGATAGCCTAGTACCAACCTATGAACTTATGAGTCTGCAGTCATTGTTCAGTATATTGGTAGTATCATGGGAAACAAGCCTGATTTTTTGTGAGCTGTTTTGACTTCTGCATGTTATATTTGAGTAAATGGCTGATTTATTCAGTTCTTGTCAGTCAGTTATATCTGTTCTGCTACTACAAGTTTAGTCATGGATATGGAACAGTGATGTGTTTTTTTGTATTGCACATGGTATGGTCTTGTTCACTCAAAACAGCGGAACCATACCATTTCCAAGTTTTTAGTAGCAGGTTCCATGGTACTACTTTTTTTACTTTGACCTTTACAGCTTGAGATTAGTTGAAGATGCCATTGGTCACTCCTATAGCAGTTTTGATATACCTATCTGGAAGGATACATATTTATAAATCCGTTCTATTAATTCTAGTTTGCCATTGATTTGGTTATTGTTTACATTGTGTATTGCAGTACTGCTTATTTCATTTTTATTCATTACATTGAGAGCGCATTTGCCCTGAATAATTTAACATGATTTGCAATACCTTTTTATATTTGTTGTACTACTATTTGTATTTTATTAAAATGCTTGCAGTAGTGCTAAGAATATAGGCACACAAAGCTGAAAGTGCAGGCAACCCCTAATTGTTGACAGCAGCCTGACAGTGTGCATTGTTTGTCCACATGAACATTTTTGCATGGGATACCTGCCACCCTCCTTTTACACAGAATGGAGCTTAAGCAAAATGTATCCTGGCCATACAGATGTATGCAGGAGATGTACCAAATGTAATGCAAGGGACTGAAAGCATATATTTTCAGAATTCCACTGCTGGGAAAGTGCAGGAGCGAATGTGGTAAATATGGTTCAGAGAAAGAAGCTTGATGAATGCAGTCAAGTAAAAATAGGGTCTGCATTGCTGAAATAATTCCTTTATCTCAGAATTTATTGTTGTAGAGTCACTTAACTACTGAAGAAATGTCTGTACCAAAATTCTGGACACAAATGGCCCTAGACAGATATAAAAATGGTAGCAGTTTCTATATAAATTTAATTTAGTAGAAATACGTGAGACCATACAATAAAAGATGACTTCTAGATTTTAGTGTTTAAGGTAAAACATAGGGATCTACTTAGAGAAAATATAAAAAGCAAGGGATACTACTAAAAAACATATCGGGCCAGATTTCAAAAGAGTTGCTGTCGGTGTAAATCTGCCCTGATTCTGAAAGACATGCTCTCAGTGTAAGTGACTTTCTTCAGTACAAGGCCTATCTATAAACAGGCTTACTACAGGGACCATTATCACAAGATGGATTGCCAGCTGGCTCACTGACAGAACCCACATTGTGAAAGTAGCAGACTCTAAATCCAACCTCAGACCAGTGACAAGTGGAGTAACACAGGGTTCAGTCCTAGGTCCTCTCCTGTTTTGTATCTACTTCTCTGAAGTACAGGCTCACACAGAAGGTCTTTGGCTAACAAAGTTCACAGATGACTGCAAACTAGGAGCCATAATCAAAATTTCTAACGATGTGAACATCCTACAAAAAGGTCTCACTGAGACAGATGCCTGGTGTCAAAGACATGGCCTCAAGCTCAATGCCAAAAAGTGCATTGTCATCCCTTTTGGTAAAAACTTTGTACCCATGAACTACCACATAGGCGGTCATCTACTTAACACCGAAAGTGTGATGAGACCTTGGGACACAGGTGAACAGTAGTATCTCCTTTGATAATCACATCACCACAGTAGTCAGGAACTCCTTCTACATGGCACACCTCATGACAAAAGGTTTCTCATCCAGGAAAAAAGAGGTCATTGCTCCCCTCTACTCATCACTCATTAGACCCATTATAGAGTACAATGCTCCTTTTGGTATGTACCTCACAAGACATCTACAACAACTGGAAAGGCTGCAGAAATACCTCACAAAGAGGATTACTGGCCTCAAACAGATGCCCTGCGCAGACCGTCTCAAAAAACTCCAGCATTACTCTGTCGCATATCGGCTACTCAGAGGTGATCTCTGCTTAACATACAAAGCTATGTCAAACCCAGAGCTGTTAGACATGCTCCACTTAAAGAAATCCTAATCCCTTTGAGCTACACGCTCTAGGCACCTAAACCTTGTCACCACAATAAACAGAACATGCTGGAGGGATACATTTCTGTCCCAGAGACTTCCCATACTCTGGAACAAACTACCTATCTATATCAAACAAAGCTCCTCATTAGCACTCTTCAAGAAAAACCTTGATGATTGGATGGGAGATAGGAAATTCACCCTGGGGATTACTTCTGTGGCTCTGCTTGACAGGGGCACAGGAAAATAATTTTCTTGGGTGGCAAAAGCCAGGGTACCATTTGGCTAGGCTTATATAGGCCCTAGGGCCAATAGCCTAGTACCTACCTATGAACCAATGAACCTATGACCAGATTCCAAATCACCTGTTCTCAGTCTGCTTTCAGTATAAGCGGTCACTTATACTAACAGGAAGTGTTTTGGAATCAGGGTCACGATCAAATAAAAGCAAAATTATAGGGAATCTGGGTTAAAGTATTGTCTAGATATGTTTTTGTTTTTCTTTTGTACCTAGAATGAGAACATACTAAACTGTTTATATGGAATGAAAAACTCCACAGGACACCTGTAATGGAGAACCAAATAAAATAAAACTAAAATACCAGGAGTGTGATGAAGTCTTTTCTGACAAAAGATCTCACTCTTATTTTAAAGTAATTAAATTATCCGCGTCTGTCTTACTGCTTTTTTAGTTTCATTTATATGGAATATTAATTATGTTTTGATAATTTTCACCAGATCAAGTCAACATAATCTTCCATATTCCAGTAATCTTCCCATCATTTCTGTTTTTTTTTTTTTTTTTGATAAGATGAATTGGCCATATACGATTCAATTAACTGTAATTTATCATTGTATTTGCTTTCAGTATTTCTTTGCAAGCTGTATGTCTATTATAGTTCTGCCACGGTGATGCTCTCTCTAATGGTCATAAAGTTTTCTGATGTATCTTTGTATCTTCAGATGTTGCCATCCATGTGTTTATTAGCTATGTTGAAGATGTAGAGAAGGAGTGTACATTGAAAATATCCTTGAGTATTCGTCTACTCATTGATCTACTAGAAAATAAAATGTGTTATGTTGTCCAGGCTACCATCTGCATATTTCCACTGTAACATATCATTACTGGAGTTTATCATTTCAACCCCTTCACCCACTTCCAGGTAGTCTCAGTTCAGAGAAGAGACCTGCATCCGTCTGTAGTATTGAAGTGTCCAGGAAGAACAGTTTTGTTTCCTTTGGTTATAGGTCAGTATTCCATTGAACTCACAGCTAAACCTGTTTCTTGGAGAAGTTCCAGACATCATAAGCAGTGTAGAATGTTATCGCTTAGATTATGTAGAAGAAGTTTGCCAATAGATTTATACTTATTTCAGTGTCAAAAACAATCTATTTATCTCATTCAGCTAAAGCACTGAGACATAATGAGTAGAAGGAATGATTCACAGTAAAATGTCTGATTTTAGCAACAGTGGAATGACATTAACACATTGATACTGAGAATAAAAAACTACCAACGATGAAATCCTGCAGGCAAATATCACAACTCCTGAAAATGAAATAACTTGTGACCTTATATTAGGATAAAATAACAACTATTGAGAATTATCTGTCTATTGTAGAGTTTGGACTTCAAAAGGATGAATTACAGATCAGTATTCTACCAGAAAAAAGTTAATTTATTGCTGAGAAACTAGAAGACAAAGACAATAGTTACAGAAATAACTACTTAAAGGTTCTACAGACTGGCAACAACTGAGGAAAATAAAGACATGCCCTGTCTATCTATTGTTTTGAATAACCCATGTTTTAACTCTCACCCAGGCATTTATCTTATTCTCTTCAGCAACACACTTGGCGATTTTTAAGCCAAAACATCTAAGACAGAACCTGAATTCAGAAATTATATCATTTATGTTTTTGGATAGATCTCATTTTGAAAATACACAGTCCGAAATAAACTGGAAAATGGTTATTTTATACTCCTTTGTTTACTAGGTAAGTCCAGTGCAGGAAAGTGCCTTTTCAGGGGTGACCCAGAAACTCCGCCTTATTATGTGACTCGCTGAGAGTCCTACATTAGGTAAGTTCTGTTGGCAGGAATAAAACCCTGTAGACTTTTGAAGAGGCGCACTAACAGCTTGGAGCCTTGATCCTCTATTCTAACTCTATACATTTAACCTTTTAAGAAAACATGCAAAGAGAAAATTAGTGGATCCAAATTAAACTCTGAAGTCTAAGAATGTAAAAGCCAAGACCACTTTCACTAACAAATTAAAAGTTCAGTAAAATTCGGGGATAAAGTCTTTCTAAAACATGAATGAAACTGTAACCACCTTTGATAATGAATGTGACAGAAAAACATTTAGTCACAAGAAACTACTATGAACTGTCCTTGATATTCTGCTATGTGGCCAGTGACTGCAGAACCAGCAAAACCAAGACCATTTAAAGTGACATAGCGGGACCAGCAAAGCCAAGACCATTTAAAGTGACATAGAGGGACCAGCAAAGCCAAGACCATTTAAAGTGACATAGCGGGACCAGCAAAGCCAAGACCATTTAAAGTGACATAGCGGGACCAGCAAAGCCAAGAACATTTAAAGTGACATAGCTATGTCTGTTTAAAGCTCACTTAAGATGAAATTGATGAGACTGCAAATAGGCACACATGCAGAACTTGAAGGAAATAAAATTTGTATACAGTTAACTTTAGGACATAATTCAAGTTACTATACCTTGAAAGAAGATAATGAACCATAAATCTGGCTATTTTATGCAGTTTTTTCACGTAGTATGCTTAAGCTGGTCTGTGATGAATGTCATTCCAGTCTTAATAAAACACTACTTACATGCTGCCTTACTTTTGATAATCAAACTTTACAAAAGAACTTGCAAATCTGACTGACCGTAAATGGAGCTTAAACTGCTGCAGCTTATAGTTTATAAAATGTTTGTTTTGGGAACAAAATGTGGTGTTTATTATATCTATACAAAATACTGAACTGTAAGCTCATTTAAGATATACATACATTTTGTAGTAAGAGTCTAACTATGATATAGAATATTTGCCTAAAAAGCTTCTTATTCCTCCTTATTTAGAAAATCCTCAGATTACTTAATTACTATAAGCCTCCCACATTATACTGATTTTTATGGGAAATATTAAATAATGAGGATAATGTAAAATGACACTTCAATAACCATTAACTGTCTCTTATTCATTTACTTTATATACTGCCAGTGACTGCCATAATATACCTGTACAGCTTTATTTTTGAAGATTTAGTTTGGCAGGCACTATTGTTTATTCTAGTGTTGGGAGGAGATCAGAAGTCACAGAAATGGCTCTTTAAAAACCTACCAGCCAGATGGAAATGTTTAATTTCAGAACTCTAACTACTTAATAATGGGTACATGCTTAAGAAGAACCCTGCAATCAGGCAATGCACAAGCAAACAAACTTTGGGATGACTAAATGGGGAAAA
The DNA here is from genome assembly GCF_019279795.1 of Protopterus annectens. Taxonomy (NCBI): domain Eukaryota; kingdom Metazoa; phylum Chordata; order Ceratodontiformes; family Protopteridae; genus Protopterus; species Protopterus annectens. The sequence continues at coordinate 1,860,166,952 of NC_056733.1, forward strand.
GGAGCCTAAAGTATATATCCATTATATTACAAAATAAGCTGATGTCGTGCTTTCAGATGGCTTGCTGGAAATGCGAAAATAACATTTAGTTGGCAGCCATTACTAAATGAAGCCACAAGATGGGGTTCTATATCTAATCTTGTTGAAATGGTACCCACAGTATAGCTTCAGATATGCCTCTCCACAATTTCATTAGTGGAAAGGGTAGAGATGTGCCCTCACACAACCTGATTAGCTTAATGAGTGGATTACCATTATTACAGTACTGCATACCTTATGGCCCTCACAGAAACTAACTGTCTGATTTTATTTAAGAGAATTTGTTATAATACAGGTTTTAGTGCCTGCTGGTTAATCACATTGCTGGAATCTTTTTTCTGGGTTATTAATGTCTGTAGAGAAAATTACAGCAATATGACACATTAATTATATTTATCAACGAACAACATTTTCATTTAATCAAACCTTCATTACTAAATTGAATGCAAAAGATAGTTGAAGACACACAGATATGAAACATTTTAATCACTGCAGCTGGCAGCTAGTCTGGCAAGTATCATCTAAGGTGCTTTTGTAATATGTTTTGCAAATGGCAGAATGTCCTGAATAAAGATAACACATATCAATCATAAGATAGCATAGTTATTAAGCTTCTTTCTACAGGGGAGCATTAGACAATAATCCTGATGCTACCTATAATCCAGAAAAGATGAAGAATAAATGCAACACATATATTTAAGCACCCTTCCCATGACCTGATAAATCTGAAGCTGAGTTTGACTTATTTTAAGTTACTTTAAGTTACCATTGGCAAAGTATGTAGACTTTAATGATGGCCTCTGTACAGAAGTCGCCTGGATGGGAGGTAAGGTGTGCAATATAGAAAGTCCCTTGCATATCCAAGCTAAACCATAACTGCATGTTCAGTAACTGTTAACAGGATGCTTTATCCAACAGATGAATTTGCAATGCTGTTCCCCCACCTTAACATGCACACACACACACACACACACACACACACACAAACACACACACACACACACACACACACACACACACACACACACACACACACACACACACACACACACTCCTAGATATATTATACTACATGAATAGTGAGACTTTGTTACAACTGATATATCTCTGGTGTATAGTACAATACAAGGTCTGACAGAAATATATGTAAAAAAATAAGTAATTGTTTAGCACGTGTTTTTTTTTTTTTCAAAAAACATGTTTCCTTTAATGTAAGAGAAACAAGCTACTGTCAAGCATTACTTAAATTAGTGTAAACCCTACAGGCCATACATACTGCAAAGGGTTCCCTTTAGAATCTCGAAAAACTGAAATACCGAATTTCAGTTTACCAAGATTCTAATCCCGAATGCTCGGAATCGTGAAACACCAGAAGCGCGAAATTCGAAATCCCGAAGTTCAGAGCTTCTGGTGTTGCAGTGTATGAATAGATGTAAGTGCAGGTAAGTTTGTATGAGTGTGTAGGTTATGTGCTGTAGTATATGTTAGTGTGTGTTTTGGTTGTGATGTCTGTGTGCAAGGGGCTGCGAAATGTGTGGGTGTGAGTTGCCTTTGTGTGTGTGATTGTGCGGTCTCGGAGTTAGAATATATAAGTGGGGGGTGTGGGGGGCACAACCCCCCATATGGGGGGGTGCAGTGGGGTGAAGCCCCCCCTTCTTGTTTATAGTGTAGGTTAGTTTTGTTTGTGTGTGGCGGGCAGTTGTGTGTATGCAAGTGTCGGGATTTTGAATTTCACGGTTATTGGCATTCAGTATTGTGGTGTTTCGGCTTACAGGAAATACTAGGAGTTGGAAATGTCTTCACTAAGTAGAAAGTAAAATACCACTGTTTCCACTGACTCTATGCTTTTAAATTGAACTGCAGCAAGTAACTAGCTAAACTTCAACATTTCCAATTGCAATATTACATTTTTACTTGAAATAAATTTGCACATGCAGAAGCCTTGTGAATTTCATGATATATTTATCACTATGTCTTATTCTAAGAGCTATACATGAGCACTAAAGTTATCTAGTGCATAATTTATAAGTCCTTCTTAACTATTGATACTGTTTATGACTCATTTAAAGTGAATTGGACAGCAACTATATTTAAGCATACAAATCAGAGACCACATATTACTAAACTAGTTTTGATCAATACAAAGGAACTAAATCTATGATAATAGCACATGTGGAACTTTAGCAGTCATTATGAGAGCTGATTATGGTGGTCATAGAAATCAGATCAAGACATGATGGAACCAACAATATTAAGTCTGTTAGGAGTTGTGAATACTAAACCCATAGATGCATTCTAATCTGTTTATGTAACAAAAAGCAAGTATTCTTCAGGCAGAAAACCACATATGAGACCGCAGTGTCTAAAATTTTCATTTCAGAACATGTAAAAGTTGCATGCAGCATGTTGGAATTTCATAGGAAATGCTGTGATTTTCAACAATAAACCTTATGTTATGCCACCAGGTCTAAAGATAGTTTTGGCACAAAACATTTGAATATGCAATTTAGTACTAGGTATTGGGGTTGCTAATATGCTTCAATTTCAACATGCCACTTAAAAATGGCTAGTAGAGGTTGTTCATCTAAACCAGCCCTTGATACAAAACTTAAATTTTTTCTGCAAATGCTGAAAGGGGATGCACAGGCCAGTGCATTTCTTTGTGCCAGTCCCAAGCCCGGATAAATGGGGAAGGTTGCGTCAGGAAGGGCATCCAGCGTAAAACTTCGCCAAATCATTTCATGCAGTCACCAATAAACATTTTCATACCAGATCAGTCGAGGTCTGGGTTAACAATAACCGCCACCAGTACTGTTAGCCTACAGGGTGCTGGCGGAAATTGGGCTACTGTTGGCCGAAGGAGGAGAAGAGGCAGAAGACATGGCCGAAGGCAGGAAGAGAGGAGAAAGGCCAAGACTGTGGTAGTGAGGGTTGGAACGTTGAATGTTGGCAGTATGACTGGTATAGGGAGAGAGCTAGCTGATATGATGGACAGAAGGAAGGTTGGTATATTGTGTGTGCAAGAGACCAGATGGAAGGGGAGTAAGGTTAGGTGTATCGGAGGTAGGTTCAAATTGTTTTATCATGGTGTGGATGGGAGGAGAAATGGCGTAGGAGTTATTCTGAAGGAACAGTATGCTAAGAGTGTTTTGGAGGTGAAAAGAGCGTCGGATAGAGTGATGTTTATGAAGCTGGAAATTGATGGTGTAATGATGAATGTTGTTAGTGCATATGCTCCACAAGTTGGGTGTGCAATGGATGAGAAAGAAAAATTTTGGAGTGAATTGGATGAAGTGGTGATGACTGTACCCAAGGGTGAGAGAGTGGTGATTGGAGCAGATTTCAATGGGCATGTTGGTGAAGGGAACAGAGGGGATGAGGAAGTGATGGGTAGGTATGGTGTTCAACAAAGGAATGCAGAAGGTCAGATGGTAGTGGATTTTGTGAAAAGGATAGACATGGCTGTGGTGAATATGTATTTTAACAAGAGGGAGGAGCATAGGGTGACATACAAGAGTGGAGGAAGATGCACATAGGTGGATTATATCTTGTGTAGGAGGGCCAGTTTGAAGGAGATTGGAGACTGTAAAGTGGTAACCGGAGAAAGTGTAGTTAGGCAGCATAGGATGGTGGTTTGTAGAATGACGTTGGTGATCAAGAAGAGGAGGAGGAGTGTGAGGGCAGCACCAAGGATCAAATGGTGGAAATTGAAAAAGGGTAATTGTGAGGTGGAGTTCAGGGATGAGTTAAGACAGGCACTGGGTGGTAGTGAAGAGTTACCAAATAGCTGGGTAGCTACAGCAGAGCTAGTAAGGGAGACAGCTAGAAAGGTGCTTGGTATCACATCTGGACAGAGGAAGGACAACAAGGAGACATGGTGGTGGAATGAGGAAGTACAGGAGAGTATACAGAGAAAGAGGTTGGCAAAGAAGAAGTGGGATTGTCCAAGAGTTGAAGAAAGTAGACAGGAGTATAAGGAGATGAGGTGCATGGCAAAGAGAGAAGTGGCAAAGGCTAAGGATAAGGCATATGAAGAGTTGTATGAAAGGTTGGACACTAAGGAGGGAAAAAAGGACCTGTACTGATTGGCTAGACAGAGGGACCGAGCTAGGAAAGATGTGCAGCAGGTAAAGGTGATAAAGGATAATGAGGGAAACATACTCACAAGCAAGGAGAGTGTGTTGAGGAGATGGAAAGAGTACTTTGAGGGGTTGATGAATGAAGAGAATGAGAGAGAGAGAAGGTTGGATGATGTAGGGATAGTGAATCATGAAGTACAATGGATTAGCAAGGAGGAAGTAAGGATAGCTATGAAGAGAATGAAGAATGGAAAAGCTGTTGGCCCAGATGACATACCTGTGGAAGCATGGAAGTGTTTAGGTGAAATGGCAGTGGAGTTTTTAACCAGATTGTTTAATGAAATCTTGGAAAGTGAGAGGATGCCTGAGGAATGGAGAAAAAGTGTTTTGGTACCGATTTTTAAGAATAAGGGTGATGTGCAGAGCTGTAGTAACTACAGAGGTATTAAATTGATCAGTCACAGCATGAAGTTATGGGAAAGAGTAGTGGAAGCAAGGTTAAGAAGGGACGTGATGATTAGTGATCAGCAGTATGGTTTCATGCTGGGAAAGAGCACTACAGATGCGATCTTTGCTCTGAGAGTGTTGATGGAGAAGTACAGAGAATGTCAGAAGGAGTTGCACTGTGTTTTTGTAGACTTGGTGAAAGCATATGACAGGGTGCCTAGAGAGGAATTGTGGTATTGTATGAGGAAGTCAGGAGTGTCAGAAAAGTATGTAAGAGTGGTACAGGATATGTACGAGGGTAGTGTGACGTCTGCGGTGGGAGTGACGGATGCGTTTAAGGTGGAGGTGGGGTTACATCAAGGATCAGCTCTGACCCCTTTCTTATTTGCAATGGTGATGGACAGGTTGACAGACGAGATCAGACAGGAGTCCCCTTGTACTATGATGTTTGCAGATGACATTGTGATCTGTAGTGAGAGTAGGGAACAGGTGGAGGAGACCCTGGAGAGATGGAGATATGCTCTAGAGAGAAGAGGAATGAAGGTCAGCAGGACTAAGACAGAATATATGTGTGTGAATGAGAGGGAGGATAGAGGAATGGTGAGGATGCAAGGAGTAGAGGTGGCGAAGGTGGATGAGTTTAAATACTTGGGGTCAATAGTTCAGAGAAACGGTGAGTGTGGAAGAGAGGTGAAGAAGAGAGTACAGGCAAGATGGAGTGGGTGGAGAAGAGTGTCAGGAGTGATTTGTGACAGACGAGTACCTGTAAAAGTGAAAGGGAAGGTCTACAAGAGGGTAGTGAGACCAGCTATGTTATATGGGTTGGAGACAGTGGCATTGACAAAAAGGCAGGAGTTTGAGCTGGATGTGGCAGAATTAAAGATGTTAAGATTTGCACTGGGTGTGACAGGGGTGGACAGGATTAGGAATAAGTATTATAGAGGGTCAGCACAAGTTGAAAGGTTTGGAGACAAAGCCAGAGAGGCACGATTACGTTGGTTTGGACACGTGCTGAGGAGGGATGCTGAGTATATTGGGAAAAAGATGCTAAGGATGAAGCTACCAGGTAACAGGAAAAGAGGAAGGCCTAAGATAAGGTTTATGGATGTGGTGAGAGAGGACATGCAGGCGGTTGGTGTGACAGAGCAAGATGCAGAGGACAGGAAGAAATGGAAACAGGTGATCTGCTGTGGTGACCCCTAACGGGAACAGCCGAAAGAAGATGATGATGATGATTCATGACAAAGCTCTCTCAGTTTCACTGTGTTGAGCATTTCATGTAGATCTCACAAAATAGAACAAATTCTTAGTAGCTCCTGTTGCTGTGTATACCAAATGATAATGCACATTAGTAGTTTGGCAACTGCATATGAAGAATTGTCCCTGGTTTCCATATACTCACAGAATTCCACAATTGCAATAGTTTTTTGTGGATAAGTACATTTTTCAAACTTTTGTTTCTTTTGTGCACAAATATGGGTTTATAACCAATTACTACTAATTTTTCTCCACAATATCAGAATCACTAATTAATATTCTAGTATTTTTATAGCAAGTCTAATACCACAGCTGTAAAATGAATTATCGCAAGAGTTATATCTGTTACATACATTGCCTATTTTTCTGCCTCATCCAAACTTAGTTTTCTTAAGCTGATCCACTAGCAAGTTATCTGTGTGCATTACTGGTGACCTGGGTTCAGGAATACACTTCATGCACTACAAAAGTGAGCCAGTGGTTTAAGATGAAGTAGCCATTGGCCGATGATCCTATTTCAATAGTACATTTTTGTGCTTCGCACTGCTTGTGTGAATTATGGTGGGGACCAGTAAATATGTTGACTGCACTGTGTAAATGAAGGTCTATGACTGAATATTCAGAGCATAACATGGGGTGCATTTTATTCTCAGTGACATCATTGCAAGTTGCTCCCTATGTTACACATCGGCACTAATCACTGATAAGTGATGACAGCTTTCAATTCTTGTCTGTGACACCATGTGTGACTCGCCATTCCCTGGCCTTAAGAATCAGTAGCTGTAAAGCTCTGCCCCCCCCCCCCAAGAAGCTGGGTGCCCACCCAACAAATGGGTCTGTTTGGGATCATCTGAAAATGAGCAATGGAGTTACTGAGGATGGAGAAAGAGAGAGATAGAGGCAAATATACAAACAGGAAGTTATCAGTGGTCACATGGGGAATGAAGGTGAATAAAAATACTTAGTTAACCCAAGTGATGTTTCTATGAGTTTTTCTAAGATTAGGCTAGTGATGCCTTTCACTGTTGCATTTTGTACATTTATAATTATATTATTAGATGCAGAATCATGCTGTAAACAGTCTGCATAAATATAACAACCTAAAGCTTACATGATACTTGATGACTGTCTAGAACAGGTAAAGTAATACTATATGTTGTTTATATGCATACTTATGCAAATGTCATTATTCTTGTATTTCTCTAAACATTTCAACAATCAAGCAATATAAACAGAATTACCTGGCTTTGTATATAAGCAGCTCACAAATGGGTAAGCAAAACTGCTGCTGAGTCTGTGTGTAGCCAGAATGTTTATTTTACAAATTATTAGAAAAATTAAGACTTACAAAATTCAGTTTGAGACTTTAAATCTAGTGAATGATAACATTGTGAAGATGTGTGCGCTGAATTGTTCTGCTTTTTATATTTCTAAAGTACCAAATATAAAAATTTGTTTGTACTTTGAGTTTATAAATCAATTTTGTCAAAAGGCTAAAGATTCATTTAGTGGAAATTACAAGATAATTTACCAGAGCTCCTTTTAAGGTAGTGAGTGACATGTCGATATTTTAGCCTTCCTTTCATTCATAATATCTCTGCCTTACTTTTGAATTTTGACCGCCATGTTGCTTCCGTTGTACGGAAAGCTTTCTACATGACCCACCTCATAAGTAAGGGCATCTCATCGAGGGACAAAGAGGTCATAACATTCCTGTATTCTTCCCTTATAAGGCCAATTATTGAGTACAACTCCTCTTTCGGTATGTACCTCGCAAAGCACATGCAGCAGCTGGAGAGACCACAGAGGTTCCTCACCAGGAGAATCCAGGGCCTCAAACATCTACCCTACACAGATAGGCTAAAATCCCTATCCCTCTACTCAGTTTCATACAGAATCCTCAGAGGTGACCTCTGTCTGGCATACAAAGCAATCTCAGGCCCCACCTTGATGGGACTGCTGCATATCTACAAGTCAAGCTCCACTCGAGCAACTCATACGCGTGAACTCAGCCTGTTCTGTGATATCAATAGTACTTGTTAGCGGGACAGATTTGTGTCCCAGAGACTACCCCATCTGTGGAACAGACTCCCTCTCCATGTCAAGCAGAGTTACCTCATTATCTGTTTTTAAGCACAACCTGGATAACTGGATGGGAAACAGAAAATATACCCCTGGGATTCCACCCGTGTCCCTGATGGACAGGGGCTTTGGGTGCTGACTTGTCTAAACATGGGCTAAACTCTTGGCTAGGCTTATAAGGGCCTCAGGGCCAATAGTCTAGTAACCTCCTATGATCCAATGATCTTATACCTAGCAAAACTTTAAATTCCATTTGGACACTTCTCACTACTGAGTAACACATTCTGATTCAAAAGAATCACCTATCCACAGTACAAAAACAAAAAATTCAAAACATACTGTTTTCAGTGCATACATCATGTTTTAAAACACTGGTGTTTTTACTTGTACAGGAAGATGCAAACACATTAAACAGCCTGATAAACTGATTTTTCGGTGGGTAGAAAAGTTGAGCTTCAATTCTCTTCACAATGCTTCAGCAACTATATATTGCATCTAGCAGCAATGAATAAGAAATTGCTTGTAATCACAGATTTAGATTTTAATGTTAGCAAATGTAGCATCATAAAAGAAAGTATGTAAAGTGGAAAATTTTAGGAAATCCACATCAGCAGTATATACAATATTTTTGCTTTTCATTATACACATCATAGTACAATCATTTTGCATTTCTGTAGACATAGTATATATTATTGAGGGTTGTAACAACTAAACAAAGGTAAAATTTAGAATAGATTGACAAGCATGGGTATGATGGTATACTGGTGAAACAGGAGCAGAGAAATGAACATCCAGAGTAAGGGGTGTCAGTGAAGATTAAGGCAGTGGAAGATGCTAGAGCTCAAAAATGTAACAGTTGTGATGCTTGCCAATTCATAGTCTTGGGACACTTGCCTATATCAAGTTATTAAGTTAATCCATCACTTAAAAGACTTGATTAACTAAACTAATAAAAGCATGAATTATTTTGTGACCTAAGCATGCAATATCTTTTGTATAAGTAATGCCATGGAAACAATTTGTCATTTTACATTTTACCACTTGATCTGTCATTGATCTGTACATGAATTTTTCTATTTTCAAGCTCTCAGTTTGTGACACATGGCTTGATCAAAGGTAGTACAATGTTATTTCCCAGAAAATGGGAATTAGAAAAAAATAGGAAACATGAGTTTATTATTTGTTTCATCTTATTTTTATCTTTTACCTTTTCTCTGAGTCTGTGTGACTTTGAAAGTAGTATATTTAGATGTACCCCCTCATTGGGATATAGTAAGGTGCAGCTGTGCCTCCTGCGCAAATGATCCTTTAATGATTTTCAGTATTTTGACTTTCAGTGTTTTCAGATATTATTCATGGTTTAATTGGACTGTCTGTAATATTCTGTATTTAAATTAAGAGATATGGGATGTTTCATTATAGACTCAGACCACAGGAGATATCCATGAATAGCGTAAAGAATATTCCTCTTCAGTTTAGGAAGAAAGGTGCAGTAAAAGCTAATCTTTGCCTTTTTCAGTTATATTCTGGAGGAACATTCCAAGTGAAGAGAGGCTGGCCAGCATGCTTGTCCATGGATAGAATTATGAATGAAGGTAGACCATAACATGAAATATGCATACAGATATATATAAATTAGATGTATATATTTGCAAGGAAGCTGCACTCCTCTGCATACTCAGAAATGATGGTTTGCCCCCACATTTCTAATCTATACATTTACCACCTCCAGGAATAGACTAACACACAGAAAAGTAAATAGATGGCTTTTTCCCTTTCCTCCAAGTTGGTGAGTCCTCACATTAAGGGTGCAGTTGAGATGTTTGCTTCCCAGAAAAAAGTTGTTTCTTTCTAAGCCACAGAGCAGTCAAATAGGGTAGTAGGACCATAATGTCGAGAACCTCAGCCATGGGTAAATGGACATTGACAAAGTCTATGCACTTTCTTGCCTTTTAGCATAATAATGAGTTGAACCCTACTGCTCATGTAGTTAGTCCATAATGGGAAAGAATGCTGGAAAATAGGCAGTTGGGAAGAACACATTCATCTAAGATAACTGGGATGGGATAGAAAATATGCTAAATAAACAGTAAACAAACCACTTTCTGCATTACATCTAGAGAGTATGAATGGGCCCAGTGCAGCTCTGTGCCTAACAGTCTATTCATGTGGTAAAGAAACCAATCAAAAACATACTATATACTACAGCAAATTAAAAAAAATATATATCTTTATATATCTTTAAAAGGGTGTGGCTGGAGTAAGTCTTCTAATCTGCTGACAAAAGGAAACCACTAGTCACCAAGTTAAACAAACATTTTACTACATGTCTGTCAGGAACTAGACTACAAACAAGCAGAGATACCATAGCCTGTAATGTGGCTTATCAGATGAGGCCAAAAAATCATTCCTGTAATCATCTCTGTGAGAATGGACATTAGGCCATAATTTCAAAGAGAAACTAGTCCCAAATATGGTTATTCAGAAAGATAATTCACTGCTATTTTGTGGATCACAGCAGAAAAGATCCCTCATTTTTAACACAAGCCAGGACATTCGCTGGAGAGTGTAGATCAAAGTTCATAAGTTAGTATTAGGCTAACCGCCCTTGGGAGTCATTTTAAGCCTAGCCAATTATCCCTTGTGAGACTCTAACCCTGTACCTTGTGTCTGTAAGGCAAACACCTTAACCATTAGGCCACCCTCCTAACCTGGGGTCCAGAATCCAATCCACAGTAGTTTGTACATAAGGTGCCTCAAGATACAGTGGTTACAAGACAGAACCCACAAGCTTTATGTCAGTAAATCTAAGAGACTGATACAACACCTGCATAACCGAGTCAAAAGGAACTTTTCAGGGATAGAGACAGACTGGATTTCTTTCAGTCTGTCATTATAAAAACATGAAACTATTTCTGTGAAGCAGACATGTTTCTTCTCAGAAAATTATATTTCCTACAAGAGGGTATTGATGTAAACTGTTTGCTGAGTATTAACATTTAAATAATAATATTCTTAATACAAGAAATCTTCCATGCTTCAGCTATTCCTTTTCAATTTGTAATTAAATGAGAGTGAATAATAATGACAAAAATATTAACAGTATCTAATTATTCTAGATTATTCAGTATCACACTATCACAACATAAAGCTTATCTCTCTGCATCACTGTAATTCTTGGGAATAAACTAAAATAAATAATAAGCGTGATTTCATTGTAAGATCTGTCTGCTAAAATTTCCCTTAAAGCATAGAATTTTGAAATTCATTTGACAAAGATATCATAAAGGAATAGGATGTAGGTTGCAATTTCAGATGATTAAAATTGGAGGGGTTTACCAGAATATAGTCCTTTCTGACATCCATGCTAGTTATGACCTTTATGAATCTCATTTCAGCAAAGACATTAACAAATTGCTGTGAAATTCAAAGATTCATCATTATCACCCTAGATAATATGTTATCAGTTTAGTATAACTGAGACAGCTGAGACTATACACTGAAATATAGCATCTCAGCATTCATGCCTTCATTCATGATTCACTCATATACCGAATTTACTCTCTTCATGGTTGTGTGGGGCACACACACACACACACACACACACTCACACACACACACACACACACACACACACACACACACACACACACACACACACACACATACACACACACACATATACACACACACACACACACACACACACACACACACACACACACACACACTCACGCACATGCGCGTACTACAGACAGTTTATAGTTTTGCCAATTTTTGCCAGTTCACTTACTGGGACACATACAATCAAACATTCTGCGTACACTCTTAAATCTGTATGCCTGTCACTTCACTTGTTGGTATGTTTACTGAAATATAAGAGGGAACTGGAGCACCTAGCAAAACCCCACACAAATAAAAGGAAGACATGCAGTTTCCACAGGAAAGGCACATCAGCTGGAAACTGAATTGAAGATTCAAGACCTATGAAGTAGAAGTGTTAACTCATGTGCCAGTGTGCTGCCCATCATCTCAGGAATTTACTAAGAAGGTCATAACTGAAAAGTACAAAATGTTATTCTTTTGGATTATCATCTGAAAACCTTCTCTGTCCTTGTCCCCAAGTAAATCTGCTAACTTTGAGGGTAATGCATTTGACTGTAAATTACATCTGTCATCTATTTCCTGTTAGGTGTCTAATCCTGCACTTTTGCTGTATTTATAAAGTACAGGGTTTTACACAGGTGGTTTCAATACACATATCCCTGGAACAGCCATCTAGGCATGATCTAATACTGTATCAGCAATGGAGTTTGATAATTCCTGAAGGAAGCCTGTAGTCTCTATATAGCAGCCAGAAAAGAGAAACTGTACTGACTACTACACTAGCCAGTTCAAAGGATACAAGATTAACTTTTTGTTAAGGTACACAAAGCTAATATTCTGCTGTAAACTATAGACTGTAACTAATTAACATGCAACAATAGTAAAAAAAAAAAAAAAACAGATATAGTTATTACACTTGTCTAATTTAATTATTTTTCAACAGGTAAGTGAACTGATCCTTCTCAGATCTGTTTTAGCCATCAGATAGGTCACAGGTGCCAGGATAAATGCAACATACATATGAACAATTAACTGTAGCCAAACAATGGCTAGGTTTTTAAAGTGTTGGAAGGAAACTGAAAATCCACATAGATATAGAGGTTACATACAAAACTCCACACAGGCATTCGCCACAGAAAGGACTGAAGATGAAAAATTACAGCTGTGAGTTAGATGTCTTAAACTATTAAATAAGTGATGATGAAAATACTGGAGAAATATCATAGAAAAATACCAGGAAAATAAATAAAAAGTGGAAAAGAAAAACATATTAGGATTCTAATGAATCATCAAATATGCCAACATGCGTAAGAAAACATTCTAAAAAATAAAAAAGAAATACATTTAATTAGCACAGCCTAAGAATGAACAGAAACAAATGCTGCTAATAGTTGGTTTAGAAGTCCTCACTAGAAAAAACGAATTTTTAAACAGCAGTATTAATGCTGCTGAAGAAATTTGCTTTCCTGATGATTTGTGGTGGTGGTGGGGGGGGTCCATCAATGGGCTATAGTCAGCATTCCAAGCTCTTCATTACTGTCTTTGAATTGGCCTTCTTCCTACTGATCAAAGACGTTTGTTGTAATAGCAATTTCAAAGTGATAATAATTGAGCAACTCTGTATACTTTTATCTCATTTAGTATTTCCACCGCTGAAGCATTGTTTCAAGACCTATTTTCATGTGTCTGTGTCATGAAATGAGTAGTCTCAATGTATACATTATTACCCAGAGAAAGCAAATACTAATTAATAAAAGTACTATGAACAGAAAAGTACAAACAGGAAAAGAATCATGTAAAGAAACTAGTCAATAAGTTTTGCTTTTATAAAGATTGTTTGTTTAACTACCACAAATATAAAAGTGCAGATAAATATTATATATATCTTTTTCTTTCGGCTGTTCCCATTAGGGGTAGCCACAGCGGATCATCTGATTCCATTTCTTCCTGTCCTGTCCATCTTGCTCTGTCACACGAACCACCTGCATGTCCTCTCTCACCAAATCCATAAACCTTATCTTAGGCCTTCCATTTTTCCTCTTACCTGGCAGCTTCATCCTTAGCATCCTTTTCCCAATATACCCAGCATCTCTCCTCAGACATCCAAACCAATGCAATCTCGCCTCTCTGGCTTTGTCTCCAAACCGTCCAACCTGGGCTGACCCTCTAATATACTTATCCCTAATCCTGTCTACCCTCGTTACACCCAGTGCAAATCATAACATCTTTAACTCTGCCATGTCCAGCTCTGACTCCTGCCTTTTTGTCAATGCCACTGTCTCTAACCCATATAACATAGCTGGTCTCACTACCCTCTTGTAGACCTTCCCTTTCACTCTTACTGGTACTCATCTGTCACAAATCACTCCTGACACTCTTCTCCACCCTGCCTGTACTCTCTTCTTCACCTCTCTTCCACACTCGCCATTACTCTGAACTGTTGCTCCCAAGTATTTAAACTCATACAACTTCACCAAATACCAGATCGGCCGAGGCCTGGGTTAACAGCGACCGCTATCAGTACTGTTAGCCAACAGGGTGCTGGCAGAAATTGGGCTACTGTTGGTCAAAGGAGGAGAAGGAGAAGAAGAGGAGGAAGGCATGCCCAAATGCAGGAAAAGAGGAGGAAGGTTAGGAGTGTGGTAGTGAGGGTAGGAACTTCAAATGTTGGCATTATGACTGGTATAGGGAGAGAGCTAGCTGATATGATGGACAGAAGGAAGGCTGACATATTGTATGTGCAAGAGACCAGGTGGAAGGGAAGTAAGGACAGGTGTATTGGAAGCAGATAAATATTATATATATTAGTGAACATTTATGATGTGTAGTATCACATATGCTACTACTGCATTTCAAATCCAGAAAATTTTGGTAATCTGGCTTCTCAAATTTCTAAACACCACTTAATAATGACTTTAGAAAGAAAAAAAAAATCCAAGACTGTCAAATTAAATGAAGCTTTGCCAGTAAGTAAAACTGTGATGGGCTACTGCTCTCTACAACATGTTAAGTGAAAAGATGACTACTAATTATAATATGCAGACATATATGACAGCACCTATCCTTATATTTCCAATGTTCAAGAAAGTTTGAGGAAATTTGGTTTGTTGTGATTACCTTCAGTCATTAAAGCTACATTCTGTCCATTTCAAGCTATTGAAAACATACTGAAGTAATACATTTAAGGCCATTCACTGCAGTAGCATAGGGTTTAATCTGAATATGGTGCTTCACGCTCAGTCAGTATGTACAGCAGCAGTTCTTTCTTTGATACAGATGAAACCTGGTCCAGGATAAACAGTAAGGCTTTTCATTTAAGAAAAGTGAAAGATGTGAAACCAAACTACCTATGGCCATTAGAGCTAGTGTATCAATGTGAGTATTTCAAACAAACTTGATTAGTTTGGATTTACAGATTTCATTCCTTTTTTCATTCCTTTTGTTAAGTGGACTCAGCTTCTTAGAGGACAGTGAATCTGAAATTAAAAACAGAGCTGAAATGAACTGAATTTAGCTACTAAATATAAAATGCAGTATTGAAATGTGGATAATGGATTCAAGGAACATCTCTATTATGTGCAGTCCAAACGTGACAATGAGTAAAGCAGAAATTCAGCCGCGACTTTCTATAAAATATTAAGTCAGTAAGATATGCACTTTCAATAAGCATTTGACAATCCAGAGTTTTTTAATTCATATTACTACTTAATACTGGCTACACATGCACAACAAAAAAGTATAGAACATTTGGGAACAACCATTGTAACAGTACTGGAAATAATTTAATATGGTGACCTGTCAGGTTTCATTCAAAAAGACAAACTTACAATACTAATTACCATATTATTATACAAATGGCTATTTCCATTTATATACTAATGAAAAGGTATTAATACAACTTAACAGAAGAAACAGAATTTTATAAGCTCAGTAATATAAAGAGGAAAGGTATTTTCAAGAGATAATCGTTTGACAAGGAGACAAGGAAGAAAGCTGAAATTCTTCACAAAAGCTCACAGAAGACTTCCATTAAAAGATGTAGAATGTATTTTACAATCAAGCATATGTTTTGTACAAAGACAGACAGTACTGTTGTATAACGGGAAGAGATATGAGACATTGTCTATAGAGCTAATTCAGTTTATGGGTGCAATGAACAGGATATAAAAATAACCAGCTGGAATGTTGAACACAATGGGATATAACAGATGTAGTGGTAGAAAATCACAGATGTAGTGGTAGAAAATAAAATGTAAAAACAGGTTCCAGAAGTGAATTATGGATATAAAAATGCTCTAGAAAAATGACTGAAAATTATCTAATTTTATAAATATGTGTTTATAACATCAAACATAGTGCAAATATTGGTGGGTATTTCGCATACTTTAAGAAAACAGTTTGGATAACATGGATAACACTTAGTATCTCATCAAATTATATTATTTTTTGCCCAACTTTTTAAAATGTATTTCTGTGTGGCAGGATCTGTATCTATACATTGCTCTGTCCAGTGCTGTGGAGTCAGATTTGAGTCTTATAGTGACCGCCATGAACATCTGACACCAACCACAAAGGTAAGCAGGGGAAAGAAACAGACTACAAGGACTTTTTCCCATATCACAAAGTCACGCACACAGGCACACACACACACATACACACACACACACACACACACACACACACACACACACACACACACACACACACACACACACACACACACTCTGCATGCAAACCTATGGATAATGCAGAGTCACATCTCTGGGATGTGACAAAAGATTAGAGTATCGAACGAAAACACATATGAACAAAGGGAGGCATGTAAACCACACAGAAGGCATTTAGACAAGAAATGAACCACAAACCCTCTTGCCGTCAGGTGACAATGCTACTCACTGAACAACTGTGCCACTCACTTATAAATGGAGACAACAGCAACAACAACTGGTTTAATGAGAAAACAGTTAACCTATAAAATAGTTTGTCTGAGATGATAAAGGAATAAAGAATGCAAAGTCACTGCTAGAGTACAACCAACAGTTAGAGTTATAAAAGTGTGATAAAAAATACAGATATGATGGCAATCATTAAGCTAGCAAATCTATGATGTAAAGATGATGCCCTTGTCTTTAATTCATATTCTAATACATGCGCATACAAGTCTGTATGAATATGGTATGTAGGTAAATAGATAAGCAAATGTATATTTAATTCAGATATACATCTATCTATCTAGACAGATAAATAGATACTGAGGTCATAATGGAGAAGACTAGACCATGCAGTGTTTTGTCATAGCTCTCAGATTGTTAGACAAGTTGCATATAATTTCCTGCTGAGTTCACTTCTTCGTAAATCTGTATATTCAGCATTACTAGTGGAAATGAGTTTGGTAGCCAGTTGCCACAGTGATATGCTGGCTATCAAGCTTACTTCTCAACTTCTTTGCTGAAGAATCCAGAGCAAATCTAAACATAAGAGGTAAAAAAGGCCACAAATTAGAAGCTATTTTTAAATGGTTAATCTTAAGATTCATAAATAACTTACAAAGAACAGGTTTCAAATAAGCACTTTTTTTATGATGAAATTATTAATAGCTGTCATTATTGTCTGACTGCAAACTACAGTGTTTTATCAAGAAAAAAATTAAACACAAAATGCAACTAGGCAAAATCATGGACATTTGAGAATTATGCACCAAACTGTCAGGCAGATTTCTTGGCAGCATAGCTCTCAACCTTTCTTCCCATCAGAATCAAGATCAGTTTTTGAAGTATTGCTACAATCAACATGAGAAATTGATAATAAGCAAGAGACTGTGCATTTAGTAAGCACATTCTAATTCTAATAATTGTCATTTATTAAATGTAACCCACTTCCCTTTCTGCCTAAGTCATCAGTTTGAAGTGATAACTGTGAACACTGGACACTATTCCAGATCTGCAATTATGCACATTCAATGTTCGCCATTATCAATGATATTGCCATCTATATATGCAAATTGTATGACTTCTTACCTGACAGATTACTCTTGTTACAGCTTCAAAAGTGAATATGTATGCTCACTTCATATCCATTTTGCTTGTAGATACTACAATATCTGGAACTAGAAAAAGGACTGGCCAGTGATCTGGAGTGAATCTGTACTAAATCCAAGGCCTCCGCTGTGTTCAACAAAAAATAAGTATAATTTAAGCTTATGTTGCACTTTTATTGAACTGTATTTTGCTTAATTGCTGCTTCAATTTTTGCTGTTTTTACTGCTGTGACTGTTTTTTCTGCACTTTGAATTTCTAGTACTTCTGTATTTCATAGCATAGGCTAGATTCAGATTTGATGAATCTAGACTGTTTTGTATTACGTGAGCACTAAAACAAGTCATCCTAAATTAAGAAGGTCCTCTTGCACCCCTTACATCTGAAGTGTGTAGCCCAGGAACCAACTGAGTTGGGAATTGATGGAAAAAAGCTCAGTTTTGAGCTTTCCTATTGGTTAATTTGTGTTAAAACTGTTTACCTTTGCGTGTGTTTAAGCATTTGTGTGTAGCTGCGCACCAAGCTGCGGGGTTTAGCACTGCCATGTATAGACGTAAATGCTTAGAAACACAATTTTCCCTTGATATCTACTAGAGAACCCTCATTAGCTCCACTGTCTCTCTCAGAGCATTGCTACCTAGCGAACAACTCAGTTGTGCATTCTGACGCAATGACACAGTTTTCCACCCTTTGCCCCCCACAGAATAGCCATCATAATGGACAGACAGTTTCTCACCATTTCTCCAGTCAACCTGATTAACATGGTATCCTGAGGCAATGTAGTAATTGCCTCATGTATAGTGACAACCACTTGCTCAAAAATAAAACAAACAGTATGTGAGAGATGTAACCATACCATGAAATTAGAATCAGTCCTCTCACATAACAATATACAAGACATGCAACAGGTTGTCAGCACACACAACTCCCCTCTCACACAAGATATGGTCAAGACACATAAACCCACATATGTGGAGGTACTCACTATGAGCATACCAAAAGACCTGAGACCTTCCAAGTGCAAACAACATACACATACTGCTACATGAACAGACTCCACTACTAAACATAACAACACATATATCGGTGTCTCAGCAATTAAGCCCCTAAACCAAACACCTCAAAACTATATTATGGGAATAATGTGGGAAGAAATAGCCAGGGAATTGTTATGGCAAGGCTTGTATAGGCCCTAGGGCCGATAACCTAGTTCCAACCTACGAACCTAATGCTCTAGTCATAGTCAACTCAAGGATGAGCCACACAGATGTCCCCCTCACCAGGATGAACAGGAAGAAGGTCATGGTCATGTGCCAGGATCTGTCAAATCATGCATCACTCAAGTCGCTCAGCAACAAGTACCATTATGACTCTGTCATTGTACATGTTGGTGTGAATGACTTGAGATGTACCTCTCTGGACTATATGAAGAGAGACATGACCGAACTCTCAGATTATGTGTCCCAGGCAGGTATGTCCCTAGCCCTAAGCAGCATTTTAACTTCACCTAGGATGATGCTACAGTACAGACAAAAAATAAATAACTGATTTCAATAACTGCCTTTGTTTTTGGTGTAATTTCCGGGGGATTCAGTATCTGGCTGCCTGGGAAGATATGGTCAACAGTCCATGCTACTTTGCCAGAGATGGGCACTTATCTATTCAAGGCTTTTGGATATGGGCAAAGATGCTTGCATTCCCCATATTGCCTTTTTTTAGGCACTGTCCAAACAACAACATTTCTGACATAAAGAAATCCACTAAAGACAAACTCAAGGTCACGCTGTTTAATTCTAGGTACTGAAACAGTAAACTGCACTCCCTGGAAGCACTCCTCACCTTGGAAGATGCAGACATTGTGCAGTCACTGAGACTTGGTTCAATGCTGCTGACAGCACCCCGGCTGTACAAGAATACAATGTCTTCCACACGTTCAGACCCCAAAACAAGAGTGAAAGAACCAAAGGTGGAGGTGTATCCATCTTCGTTAAATCCAAATACACCTCGAGACTGGTGAAACAGTATAACTGTCTTGAGCTACTCCAGGTCAATTTAACTATAGATAAAATACCCGTCCATATCATCACTACCAACAGGTCCTCCTAGCATAAATCAGGAGAAGCACACTGCCTACCTGGACTTGCTAGAGTCACTCAGTATACAGTCAAACATCTTGTTCATGGGAGATTTCAACTATCTTTTCATCAACTGGGTGACTTACATGAGCACAAACACAATCACTATTAGGTTTCTGGAATTTCTTAATTCAAATGCTCTGGAACAGTTGGTCCACACCCTCAAAAGGGGCTCAAATGTTCCGAACTTAATGCTCATCAACATGGGGGGGGCACTGCACTACCCCATGTGTTGCCTTCCCTGGTAAGATCATACCATAAATACGTCTCATTTGAAGTAAAGATCAAACCTGACACCCCCACAGGAGTAAAAAACTGAAAAACTATTGCCTACTAAGAGATGGTATAAAAAGTTTCAAAGCCCCTGCCAACATAGCCAACGATGACTCATATGTAGAGGAATACACAAAAGCCCTATACAGTCACTTAAATAAATGCATTCACTCGGCTGTACCCAACAGGAATAAAACCAGGTCTTCCCAAAAAAAAAAAAAACAAGCTACCCTGGTGGAATGTAAGTATAAATAAGCTATACAACAAAACAAAGAAACTGATATCTAAGAACAGTATAGTACTTACTCAACAGAGGAAGAATACATTCCACAGCTTGAACAAGCAAATCAGATATCTTGTTAAATCCTCTAAGGCTAGGTATGAGTCTAAATTAGCATTCCCTACCTAAAGACAATCATAAGATATTTTTTAGCTACATCCAAAAACTAGAAGGCATGCCCAGGTATGTGCCGAACTTATACTGGATGGTACCACTTACACTGAACCTGAGGAAATTGCCAACTTGCTAACAGACAGATTTGGCAATAACTTTACCCTCATGTCCCCACCAAAACTAACCCAAAGCATTCCTAACACCATTCCTCTACTGAGTATCTCCAAAGAACAGGTCATACAAGAACTCTCCAATGCCAGAACACGGCCTCTATGGAATCAGATAACATCCCGGACTGCTTACTAAACAATCAAAAACAAGACCTAAAAGAACCTCTCACACTCTCTTTAACCATACCCTAAGAACTGACTTTGTCCCGGCAGAGTGGAGAACAACAACAGTAATCCTCTTGCACAAAGGGAGTCCATCAACTGACCCTGGAAACAATCAGCCCATAAGCCTAACCAGCCTTATCTGTAAGTCCATGGAAAGAATCATCATGGATCTTATCCACAAGGACATAGGCGACTTTCATACCCTTGACCCCACCCAGTTTATTTTCGTCATGGGTAGATCTTGCTTATTAAACCTAGTGGACTTCTTTGAGAATGTCACAAAAGCCCTGGATGAGGGCACAACAGTACATATCTTGATTTAGCCAAGGCCTTTGACACAATCTCCCATTCAGGTATCATAGAGAAACTCCCCAGCTGGGAATTAACCCATATATTGCTAGATGGGTAGAAAACCGGCTCACTAACAAAATGCATACTGTCAGAGTTAGGGAGTCCACCTCCACCAGCAGACCAGTTACCAGTAGGGTATCACAAGGATCTGTACTGGGCCCTCTACTGTTTGGAATCTATTTCTCTGAAGTCCAGACGAAGGTAGATGGTCTATGGCTTACCAAGTTTGCAGATGATTGTAAACTGGGCACAATCATAGAGTCCCCAATGATGTTAGAATATTACAGAAAGAGCTGACACAGATAAATGATTGGTGCCAAACTCATGGGCTAAAACATAACAGAAAAAATGCCTCATTATTCCCTTTGGCAAAGAAGTAGCACCTGCTAATTATGATATATATAGCACCCCTCTCAGCTCAAACTCAGTGGTGCAAGACTTCGAAACACAGGTTGTTATCAATCTAAACAGCAATCACCATGTGTCTGTATTGGTAAGAAAAGCATTCTGCACTGCACATCTCATAAATAAGGGCATTGCATCCAAGACCAGGGAGGTTATAGCTCCACTGTAGTCAATACTTATCAGACCACTAATTGAGTACAATGCTCCCTTCTGTATGTACCTCACCAGAGATCTGCATCAACTGGGAGACTACAGAGATTTCTAACCAAGAGAATAGCCTTCCAAAACATGACATACATGGAAAGACTGAAAACCCTGTCACAGTACTCTGTATCATAGAGGTTGCTGAGAGGCAACCTGTGCCTGGCCTATGGAGCAGTCTCAGACCCTGCACTAATCTAAATGCTGCACATCCACAAATCAAATGGGACAAGAATAACTCACTCCAGGGATCTCGACATAGCCTGTGATATTAACAGAACATGCTGAAGAGACAGATATATCTCCCAGTGATTGCTGCTCCTCTGGAATAAGCTCCTACTCCATGTGAAGCAGAGCTCTTCAATGACCATATGCAACCTTGACAACGGGATGGGTGACCATAAATTCAGCCCAATAGTGGACCTATGTCCCTCATGGACAGGGGCAGTTGGTGCTGACCACAGAATCGATCTGCTAACAATGACCATCTAACTATGGTCAATAAGGGTACTTGGATTATTAGACAGCTAGGCTTGTAAAGGCCCTAGGGCCATTAGCCTAATAATCTCCTATGAACCTATGAACAATAGGAAGGAACACTATTAGACAAGATATTATGACTAGCATTTTTACTCTTCGAGACACTAGGCACAACAGCAATATCAGAATCAGGAACAGTCACACTCACTTGTTTCAGCTGTACATCAGGTGGTCTGCCGTTACTTGATATTTATCTTAAACATCTGGTTGAGGTAGCACTTCTGAAGAAACAGGACAGTATTATTTGATGTACATCTGGTTATTATCATCCCAAGCTCATTAAGTTTGTTTCTAAAACTCTGTTTTTAGGTTTAGGTTTATCATAGACTACTCGGATATGATCTTATTTCATCTAAATATGACACTGTCATCTGTATGCACCATATAGGACTTTGGTTCATTAATTTTTCTGGCATAATGGTTAAGGTGCTTATCTCACAGACAAGAAATAATAGGTTTGCTTCTCCCTAAGGGAAACTGGTTAGGCTTTAAATGGTTCACAAGGGCAGCTGGCCTAGTGCTAACCTATGAACCTATGAACTTAATACAATACCTACAGTGTCCCACTTTTTCCTCCCTCTCTGTCTCTAGCTGAAAAGATTAGCCTTGTTGGAAGAAGGTAATGATTCTGCAGAATGCCGTTTTTTGTAAAACATTTTGTAAAATGCTTTATGCTCAAGTTTTGACTTTAAAATTGGCACGGTAGTACTTATTTGTCTGCATGCATTAGCTGTGAAGGGTTTACTGCTTAGCAGCGTGTAGAGTAGCTCAATAAAAATATGAGAGCTTTATGATGATCAGTTGTCTAAATATAACTTTAGCTGTTTAAACTGCTCTCTTAACCTCACCATTTGACTGAAGATTATGAGGACTTGATGAAGTATGAGTAAAACAATAATGATCTGGAAAACTGTTGAAACGCACTTGACATAAACGGTGTACCATCATCTCTAACTAATTCAATAAGTATGCCACATTTTGAGAACATCGTTTTATAGGTTCATAGGTGTGTACTAGACTGATGGCCCTGGGGCCTTTACAAGCCTAGCCATAGGATTACCCTGGCATCATGCCACCCGACCTTAGTTCCCAATGCCTCTGTCGAGTAGAGCCACTGGAGTTATCCCTGGGGTGAATTTTCTATTTCCCATCCACTCATCAAGATTTCTATTGAAGAGGGTCAGCGAGGTACTCTGCTTGACAGGTATGAGAAGTCTATTCCATAGCATGGACAGTCTCTGGGTTATGAACCTGTCCCTCTAGTACGTTCTGTTGATTGTGGTAATGAGGTCAAGGTCTCTGGAGTGTGTGATGCGGAGGGATTGGGATTTCTTTAGATGTAGCATTTCTAACAGAGCTGGGTCAGACATGGCTTTGTAAATCAAGCAGAGATTGCCTCTAAGTAGGCGATATGAGACAGAGAATAGTTGGAGTTTTTTTAGTTTGTCCAGATAGGACAAGTGTTTAAGGCCTAGGATCCTCGTTGTGAGGTACTTTTGCAGCCTCTCCAGTTGTTGCAGGTGTCTAGAGAGGTACATGCAAAATGGGACATTGTACTCAATGATTGGCCTAATGAGGGAAGAGTTGAGGGAGACAATGACCTCTTTCTTCCTGGATGCAAAACCCATAGTAATGAGATGTGCCACACAGAAGGATTTTCTGACCACAGTGGCAATGTGGTGGTCAAAAGAGAGGTTGCTGTCAACTTGTATTCCCAGATCTCTTATAACGCCTTCTGTAATCAGTGGACTACCATCAATGTGGTAATTCAAGGGAACTGGGTTTTTCCCAAAGGGGATGATGACACATTTTTTGGCATTGAGCTTAAGGCCATGGTTCTGAGACCAGTTGTTGGTCTCAGTGAGTCCATTCTGCAGGATGTCAACATCACTACGGGAGTTAATAATAGATCCCAACTTGCAATCATCTGCAAACTTTGTCAGCCAGAGTCCCTTTGTGTTGGCCTGGACTTCAGAGAAGTAGATATCAAACAGGAGAGGACCCAGGACCGAACCCTGTGGGACACCACTCGTGACTAGTTGGTAGTCTGACTTGAAGTCAGCTACTTTCACACTGTGGGTTCTATTTGTGAGCCAGTTTGCAACCCAGCTGGTGATATAGGGGTTGATGCCTAGCTTAGTGAGTTTTTCTATGATTCCTGAGTGGGGAATGGTATCAAAGGCCTTGGCCAGATCAAGGTACGCTGTATGAACCACCTTGCCTTCACTCACAGTTCTGGTGACTGACTCAAAGAATTCGACCAAGTTGAGCAGGCATGATCTATCCTTCACAAAACCAAACTGTGTGGGATGCAGAGTTTGGAGATTCCCTATATCCTTGTTTATTAGTTTCATGATGATGCGTTCCATAGCTTTGAATATCAGACTCATTAGGCTAATGGGGCAATAGTTCCCAGGGACTGTAGTCACTCCTCCTTTGTGGAGAAGGATGACTGTAGCAGTGCGCCATTTGGTAGGGATAAAGCCTGAAGTGAGGCTGTGATTGAACAGGGCACACAGGTGAGGTGCCAGTTTACTCTGTAGTTCATGTAGAACAGAGCCATGGATATTGTCAGGTCCCATAGAAGCTGTATTCTTTTCTTTAATTTAATTTAATTTAATTTTATTTTACATTTGTTTACTCAGAAAGTCTGACTGCACACAGGTCCATTTTCAGCGGAGGCCCAGGGAGAAAAGCTCCACAGTACAATATAATACAGTACATGAGAGAGAAGAAAATATAACATACAATTAGTATTCATCCCTAATTTGTTAAAGGTTAACAATTCTAGTTAGACAGTCCAGTAGGCAATCATTGAGGTACATAGTGAACTGTGAGGTACATAGGAAACAAAATCATTGCGGTAGATAGTAAACTTAAAAACAAGTTTTTTGGGGGTTTTTTTTAGGTTATAGGTTTGTAAGGTATATATCAATGTGTTTACAAGCTTTCAGAACAAATCTGATTATACTTAGCTGAATATGTGAAACAATTCACTTGGTATGGATTAACCTGGGGAGTGGCATGGACATAGCCAGTTACTTAAGTAGCGGTTTTTAAGGAGTTTTTTTAAATGATTAGAGGAGGTAGTAGAGGTTATTTGGATTGGTAGTGTGTTCCAGGTTTTGGCAATGGTGCTGGCAAAGAGTGATTTACCAGCATCGTTTTTATGTTGGATGACAGTTATGAGGTTCTGGTTGCTAGATCTTAAAGTTCTAGTGGGAATGTGGGCCTTAATTAAATGCTAAAGTGCTGGGGTTAACTTAGGGAGGTAGTAAAGCTTGTGTGCTATAGAGAGTTGATTGAGTAAAAGTATATGAGGCAACTCAAGCCAGTTGAGCTGTTTTAGGGATAGACAGTGGTGTGACCTATATGAGGCTTCAGTAGCAAACTTGGCGATCGTATTATAGTAGGATTCCATTTTATTTAGATCAGTTTGGTGGAGATTAGTCAGGATGGGAGAGGCATAGAGGAGGGTGGATAGGAGATGAGTCCTAGCGATGGTTGCTTTGGTATGTTTAGTCATAAACTGTTTGTTCCTGTAGAGAAGGCCTAGTTTTTTATTAACTTTCTTGATGGTTTGTGCGATGTGGATGTTGAATTTCAAGTGATTATCTATTTCTACACCTAGCAATTTAGTGTGTATGGTTGGGCTGATTTGAATCTTTTCTTTGGAGCTGATGGTGAAATGATTGCTTAGGGGAGGAGATCTGCCTAGGCCAAAAAGAATTAGTTTTTTTTTTGGGGGGATTAAGAAGTTTGATGTTAGTGAACCAAGTTTTGGCTAGGGTGAAGTTGTTTTGGGTTAGGGTTTGTAGTTCCCTTAGGGTGAGGGCGGTACACATAAAGGTGGTGTCGTCTGCATATTGTACTACTGAGGCAGTGGGTGAGGATGAAGAGATCAGGTTAGTAAATAGAGAGAACAGCAGAGGGCCGAGGATAGACCCCTGAGGGACTCCTATAGTTACTGGTAGGAGGGGTGGGCAATTGGTCCTGCCACAGGACTGATTGCTGTTGATCTGATAAGTAGCTGTTGAACCATGATATAGAGGAGAGACTTATATTTAGGGTAGATAGAGTTTCAAGAAGCATACTGTGGTTTACCATGTCAAAGGCTTTTGATAAGTCTAAGAATATGGAAGAAACGAATAGACCCTTGTTTCTGTGGTGGTTAACTATGTTGGTAAAAGATAGCAGTGCTGTTGTGGTGCTATGGGAAGGTCTAAAGCCATGCTGGGATATGGAGAGTAGGCTGTTATTCTGGAGGTATTGCATTAGTTGAGTATGAACCACTCTTTCTAATATTTCTAACATTTTGGATAAGGGTGATAGGATAGCTATTGGGCGGTGGTTGGTGTGCTCTAAGGAGTTACCTCCTTTTTGCAGTGGGATGATATGTAAAGTTTTCCATAAGGTGGGTACTTTACATTCTGATAGAGCTCTGTTTATGTGAATGGTGACTGGATAGGCTATAGCTTCCTCTGATATTTGAAGGAAGTCTGCTGGTAGCTTATCAGCTGGCTAGAGTGGTTGGTTTAAGCTTCTTAAGGAGTCTAGAGATTCAAGTGTATTGATACATGAGTCATTTTTCCAATTAATGGAGGGCTAATTGAAGTCACCCAGTATGAGAGTGTTAGGTTGGACCCTAATATTCTCCAGGGTGCTTAGGAACATGTAGTGTGAGTCTTGGGACATGGTTGGGGACCTATAGCTGGCTACAACCAGGATCGTTGTCTTACCCAATGTTAGCTGCACCTGAAGTATCTCTGATGCGTTATGTTGGGCTATCAGTCTGGAGGTGTGTGCATCCTTTATGAATATGGAAACACCACCGCCTTTGGTACTTCGGTCCATGTTCTGGGGCCGAAAGTTGTGGAAAGAGTTATAGCCTGGTAGTGTAGGGGGTGCTGTCTGCTGCCTTGAACCAGGTCTCTATTACAGCATAAATGTCGATGTTCTCCATTTTAAGGAGTGTTTCGAGAGAGTGCATTTTGAGATTTAGACTTCTAGCGTTGAGCAGCATGACCCACAGATTGCATTTGTTTGGCCTCTGTGATTATCTGTTGGCATGCCCTTATTGGTACGTGTATTATCTCTATATCATGGAAGTAATAGTTCATAATTATGAGGTAGTGTTTGCCTTCAAAAGCTCATAGGTTAGCAGCTATCTTTTGCCAAGGACCTTGTGATAATGATGTTGAAATCAATGGCTCACTTTTCTATGATGGTTTATGAACAATACAAAATTAACAGTTGGGCCCTAGATTTGCAATATCTTTGTTGATATTTGGCTATGATACTGACAATTTGGTTATATCTCAACACTTTGTGAAACATTGATGACCGTTATGTATTTTAAATAATAATTCAGCATTCTGTGGTGAGAGTACTACTATTTTATCTTCATGTAACAACAAACCATTATTGTTCTCATAGTTGCTCTTGGACTGCATCATACTTATGCTGTAAGATATTTGGTTAGTGTCCAGACATCTTGCCATCCATTGCAAACATGCTGGAAAACAGCTTATAACTCTCTGTCATTTGGGGTAACTTGCATGATTTTTCTCCAGTTTCTTGGTAGTCACAGGCCTAATCATCACTATGCTTTGCATATAGGTGGTGATGCCTTCTTTTGTATCACGTAATGACTGGTCACATATAGGATTTCTGAATTATACATCTGTAATAGCTAACTGCTTTCCATGCATGCGTACTACTCTAGCATTGAACCTCCTCAGTCTTATTAACAGTAGCACTTTGTCTAGATCATAGGTTCATAAGTTCATAGGTGATATCTTAGCTAATGACAACAAGGGCCTTTTTAAGCCTAGCCATGCATCCCAAATCTCTGACAAGATCTGATACCCTTCATAAGTGTAAGCATGGGCCTGGGAAATGAACCATTTACAGGTTACCTGTGTCCATTGAAGACATAGGTGCCAAACCAGGGATGCATTTCAGGTTTCCCATCCAGTTGTCCAAGTTGCACTTGAATTAGGTTAAGGAGGAACTCTGCTTCACATAGATGGGGAGACTGTTCCATAGATGGGGTAGTCTCTGGGATACATACCTATCTCTCCATTAGTTTGGTAATTGTGGTGCTGTTTGTTTTATGGATATGCAGGAGGTCCATCAGAGTGGGGTCTGACAATGCCCTGTATGCCAGGCATAGATCTCCCCTCAAAAGCCTGTAGGAGACAGAATATAGAGATACGGCCTTGAGGCGGTCTACATAAGACATTTTACTTACGCTGTGTATTCGTTTAGTGAGGAACCTCTGTGGATGTTTCAGTTGTTGGTTATGCCTGGATAGGTACATACCAAAGGGGGCATTGTACTCAATGATAGGTCTGATGAATGCTGGATACAGTGGAACAATGACTTCCTTGGACTTAGATACCATACCTTTGTTTATAAGTTGCGCAATCATAAGAACTGATAAGTGGAACAAAGAGTTTTTGGTCAGTTTGAAACTAGAAACTCTCAGTCCCTAATAGGTATCTGGATATCTCACATGCCCTCACTCTTGCAAGTTGCTCTTTTTTAATTTGCAAATATCTCTACTTAGCATTAGTTAACATTCTGGGGCAACAAGTAACAGGATGGAACACTTGTTCATGCATGTGGATTAATATTGCGCCAAGACCATAGCTACAAGCATCAGCACTCACTAGTGTCCATTTATTGACATCATAGCATGGCAGCAGGGAGTTGCAGTTAACATGTCTTTTACTTTGCTGAAAGGTTGGGCTTCAGTATTTCCCCATGACCAGGTATATCATTGATATGTCAGTTAATGGATGTTATCACCATTCAATGGTCTGGCACAGACTTCCCCAAGAAGTTAATCATGCCTAAGGCTTGCCCTGACTGACACATATCAGATGGATTTTTTAACTCAGCTATTGCTCTGACCTTGTTTGTATCCAGTCTGATTCCACTAGCACAAGTGAGGTGACCAAAGTAATGGAGCTCAGTATTTCCAAAACAGCATTTGTCTTGGTTTAACTTTATGTCAGTTTAGAGCATTTCTTCTAAAGATCATACATTTCTTTATCTGTACCAAATATCATGACATCATCCATAACAGCAGCAATATCATCAATCCTGTTGAGAAAATCAGTTATTTTACACTGAAAGATTTTGGATGATGAGGTTATACCAAACAACAGTCTCTTAAAACACAACATTCCCACTGGAGTAATACAGGCTTCTCTAGGGATATTTGGCATACTTCAGTGGAAGTATCTACAATGGAAAACAGTTTAGCACTGCCTAGTTTGGGTGCTTTGTCCTCTAATGCTGGTAGAATAAATCTTTCTCGCACAACTGCATCATTGAGCTTTAAATCAATACATGTTCATACATAGCTATTCTTTTTAATTACTAGGACCTCTGGAGCACACCACTCAGCAGGTTCAGTTACTCTTTATGTTATATCAAGACTTTTCAATTTTTAAGCCCTGCTTCTACTTTTATACAGCACAGGAAATAGCACGTGACTGTGTGGTCAAGGCATATGGAGCAGCATTTGGTTTTAGCTTAATTTTTACTGGTTAAGAATTAAGTAGACCCTTCACCAAACATATCTACACTGACTTCAGTTATTCTACCAGTTAAGCCCAGTTTAGAGCTCTTCAAAGCAGATTATTTATGTACAGAACCATCCACCACATAAATTCAAAACTCAGAATTCGGTCCCTTCCACGTAGTCGTGACTAGAAATTTACCCATGCACTTGACTTTGGCTGCATTGCTACAAATGTCAGTTTCTGCTTTATGGAACCGTAGATGCTTTGAGAAACATATATAGGTGGCATATGACAGCATAGTAAAATCAGCCACTGTGCCAATTTTGAAATTCAATTCAGTTCCATGAATAGGAAGTTTTACTGGTCTGGCTGCTTGTATATCAGACACAGTAGAGAATGAACCCAGAAAGAGTAGCTTTTGAATGCTGTTTTCAACTTTATTTTCAGAAGTAACCTCTTCAATCAGTTTTGCCTTAGAAATGACTGGAAAATGGTGCAGTCTTGTATGTACCTTACATCTTCTAGATCATGCTGCTCTGACTCGGTATGGTGATAGTTACACCCCATGCAAACATTAAAATCATTCTGCTTCTAATGCATTCATTGAGTGTGACCACAGTTATGACCCTTTTTAAACTTGACATTCTCACTGTGTTTTACCTTATACACAACACTTACCATATTTAAGTTACAATTCTGCTGTTTTACTAATTCTTCTACTTTGGTGATTTTTATGGACTTCTATAAAGTTCAAAGCACTTCAAGTTTAACTTTTGAGGCATTTCCACATTAGCTAGCCCAATCACAATTGTCTGAGCTGGTCATCATTTGTGCCATTAAACCCACAATTTTCAGCCAGTTCATACAGGTTCCTTACAAAAGCTTTAACATATTGACCTTTGGCTTGTACATATCTGTGGAAGTATACTCTTTCATATATTATATTTCTTTTGGCCAAAAACTGTGTAATGAACTAATTAATTACTGATGCATATGTAGCATTCTGGGCCTCTGAGAATGAAAAATAACTGTGTATTGATGCTAAATCCATGACCACAGAGCATAACACCCTGGATAAAGAAGCTGTTGTCAGCCACTTAAGTTCATCTTCCTCTACCCAGCATTCACAGCTCCTGTGCTGCTAAGTCAAATGTGAGTCATCTGGGTCATAACCAGCACATCCCCATCTACATCCTGAACAAGAAGGAAAGCAAATCTTACCAGCTACATTCGCCGTGGGGAATGGGTAGCATCTCTATGGTCATTCAGGCCACCTGCTTTTAGTAATCTATGAACTTTTAAGACTATGCCATAGAACCAGGCATGGCCTGAATCTTTTTACCTATTGTACATGGTTTGACACAGTGTAGCAAGTCAACCTTGAAGTGAATTTTCTTTCATGAGGCACACCATGTCATTATTTAAGGAAATACTTAACAATATCTGGAATTTAATAGCCTTTAAATAATTATTAATCAGATGAGCTTCAGATATTTATGTAATTCTGTTCATTTTAGCTTGTTTATAGCTTCCCATTAGTGAGAGTGGAGAGGAATACCCCCATCAAAGCATGCCATCTTGCTGTTTGCTATATGAAATTTGTGTAATACACTTGTGAAAAGGTATGTTAATTTATGATAAGTATACAGGATGTGGGAGAACAGAATGGCATGTTCTGTAGCTGATGTTTTATACATTGTCATAAGGTATAACATTCCAAGCCTTCAAATGAGATTTTTTATTAGTAATAGATGTCAAAAGTGACTTCAGAGTCTAGGATTATCCAAAGAAAACTGCATATTTTACAGCCTGACTAAATGTAACAGGCAAAAAAAGAAATTAGGTGTATACCACAATATGATGCATTTTGTTTTCTAGATGCTTAAATACAAACACAGTTTAGTCGATTTGGCTTGCAAGAGAGTTAACTGCATGCAAAATTACTGGATGTATAGATTATATTCTACAGGCTGAGCAAAGCAACAATGACTCATTAGTATGCTGGGTTAGCCTAAACACCACCACACTATCTGCTCATGTTATTCACAAAGGTGAAAAACCCAAGTGGAGCAAGCACTGACTCTGATACTATCAGATTAAGGGAGTTGGTATTATCAGTCTGATGGCCTAAATCTGACTCCATGGAAACTGCTGAATCATAATGTTAGCAGACTGTAGAGCAGCCGACAGTCTGCACAGAAAGAGCCTGTAGCTGACAGTACAAGGGGTCAATAACAATGTGACCCCCATTCCATGACTTAAATACACCCATGTTGAGAGCTTCATAGAAGAGTTTAGTACTGATATAGTGATAAGCCTGTTAGAGTACACATTTCCATTATTTGGCAAGAGAATACATAGGAACAAGAGTCTGATAGTTATTGGTTGTAGTAGGAGAACCAGTCTGGAAATAAAAATGGATTATCATCATTGACCTCTTGAGACTAACAACATCATTTTCCAGAATGTATTATTTTATCAGAATATAGACTAGGAAGAAGCAAATGGTGTTAGTATTTTCAAAATCTGGTGTGGTAGGAAATCAATAACACTTGAGCATGATATATGTTTTGGCAATTGTTCTTTGATAAAGGCTAACTTAGGTTTATAGGTTGTTAATATGCAGTTAGTTGGTAGATCACTTTTAGCTGAGCCTCTACAAATCCCAGTACTTCCTGCCTGTTTCCATGAGGGGTAAAAACAGGGATGTATTTGCAGTTACTCATCCATTTATTCAGGCTGTATTTGAAGAGAGTAAGGAAACCACTTTCTTTAATGTGGAGAAGAAGTCTGTTCCAGAGAAGAAGAATTCTTTGAGGTATTGCTCCTGCTAGTAGGTTCTGCTTATGTTGAGGAGAAAGTCAAGGTCTTTATTATGAGTATTCATTGGGTTACTGGTTTTGTGAATTTAAAGGAGGTCACTCAAGATAAGGTAATTTGAGGCCTTGAAGGCCAGACAGACGTAATCTCTAAGGATTGTATAAGACAGAGAATAGAGACCTTTTGAGGGATTCTGCATAGAAAATGGAACTTAGGCAATTCATTTTCTTTGTGAGGAAGCTTTGGGGACTATGATGCCCATGCCCTGGCTCAGCAATCAAGGAACCTCAATCCTCACCACTAACACCAGAGAGGGCATCTCATATATGAGGAAAGGATAACAAATACACACAGTAAAGCACAATTTCCCTTAAGAGCACACAGAGATCACAGTCAGTCCAGGGCTGGTCACTCCCTTGCTCTCCAGGTCCCCAATAAGACTTCCCACTGGCACAGCTATAGGGTCCAGATCTCAGCCTAGTGGGCAAGCTAAAACCTGTAGCACCCTCTCTGTCCAGCCAGTGCTTCATGCCCCTGCCCAAGTAGCTGACACACACACACTCATGCACTTTGAGAAGAGTTTATACAACCGCACAGACACTCCTGGGAAAGGCTGGCACAGTTTCCCCAGCTGTGCCCCTTTCTTCCAGACTATACAGTAGTTCCACTTGCCACCACCAACTAATACTTATCAGCTACTCAAAGACCTTTATTTATGAAAAGATGTCCAATTATTACTGTGCAAGATTAATATCCAATTGATAGTTGTGACTAAACAGTCAAGGCTTATTAGAGTGACTTGGTACAGGATCCTTATATACATGCAATGTACTCTTAGAGCTTAACTTATCTCTACACAAAACAGCCACAGTTAATAGGTTTTAAAATATTTAATAAATAATTAAAACCACAAGACAATGCTTTCTACTACACAGTGCTAGTCAAGAGTTCAGAGATCACACAGAGATACTTAAAATAATTCAATTGTAGAGTTCTGACATCACAGAAAAACACTTAGTCTAATCTTTCTACCTTCTAGCTATTTCTAAAAGAAAACACAAGTTTAAGATAACTTACATATGAGCAAGACAGTGCTGTGAGTTGGATGATCAAGACAAAAATTCTTAATGCCTTCTGATTCTCTCTGTTTAAATTGCTATTGCAGTCCTGATTCCCATTACATATTTTTTTTACACTTTCCTGGTGTTCCCAGGCTGACAGAAACTGCATTTACATTATTTTATACCTAGGCAGAAACCAGAGCAATAAAGGACATTTATGCATGCAAATTCTGGTCATTAACTTTAGCCTTAAAACAATAGGCAGGAAGCTTTCATCTAGCCCAGCTGGAGCCAAATTGTAAACATCAAAGACAGTCATGAAATGCTTGACTTAGCTTTCCTACAGTAGAGTGCACTGTTGTCATATTTTTTCCAGTTCCACATGTAACATTATTTCTTTCCATTTAAGTCAACAAGCCTGTGTCTTACATTGATATTTACAAATGACAGAATTATCTATAAACCTATCTCTGGCTAGGCTGGCAGCCTTCACAGGGTCTTTAATGTTGGATCATATATTTGGACAGATGTATGCCACAAGGAACATTGGGTTTAATAATGGGCCTAATAATAGAGGAATAGAGAAGTAACTTCCTTAGACATGGAGGAATATAATAATAAAATGCTTGAAATTCTAAATACTGATACTTACGAACATGTTTCAAAGAATCAATTGAATGGAGCATATAGAAGCATTGGTACGTAAATCAGGGACATGTTCATTGATAGATGCATAGACCTAGATAATTTCAACTATTTTAATGTGACCTCCCTACTCACAATAACTATATTTGGGGGTCCCAAAAACACATAAAAGCATTGATAATCCTCCAATATTTCCCACAGTGGATAAGTGGAATTCAAGAACATCAGCCTGTGCTAAATATCTAGACAAAAAAATTAATATTTTGTTAACAAATGAAAAACAGATTTGTAGGGATTCTTGGCATTTCTTAGAGTTGATTAACAAAGTAGAATATAATCAAAAAGACTTTTTTTATCACTTTAGATATAAAGGATCTCTATACAGTTATACCCCAGAATACAGGTGTTACGTGGGTTACTGAATTTTTGTTAAAAAGGGGTGTCCCAAGATGAGATTAATCTGTATGAGGAGTTGTTTCACCTGGTCTTGGACAATATTTTTTTATTTTATTTGATGGAAAATATTATTTACAAAAGACTGGGGTAGTCATGGGTTCACCATGCAGCTTGATTTTTACAAATCTAGTTATGGCCCAATGGGAGCATAAGTTTTTATTTGAAAATGAAGTAAAATGTTAATTTCCTGGATGATATTTTTATCCTTTGGAAGGACAAGGTGAAGAATACTGAGTCCTTTATACAGTATATCAATTCTACAACCAGCTTCATATATTTTACATATGAATGGGCATCAGGTAGGATAGCCTGTCTGGATGTCTTGTTGGAAAAAGACATAAGGTCACACATCCAGAATATTCAGAAAAAATACTTATTCTAATACTTTTCTTTTATTCATCA
The DNA here is from genome assembly GCF_019279795.1 of Protopterus annectens. NCBI lineage: Eukaryota > Metazoa > Chordata > Ceratodontiformes > Protopteridae > Protopterus > Protopterus annectens. Next base: position 1,860,202,050 of record NC_056733.1, read on the forward strand.
TCATCTTCATTATACCAGCTCACACCCACACCATCAAAATAGGTCAATAGAAAAGGGGCAACTGGTGAGGGCAGCAAAGATGGTTACTTTAGATTCACAGTTTGAAGAAGAGTGTAATAATTTGGAATATTTCGTAGGAGAGGATATCCCAAACCTCTTCTTAGGAATTAGTAAGAGAAGTATACAGTAAAAGAATACATCTCACTCACAATTTTCCAGTTTGGATGGAACACAACATAATTTTAGCCCTACTACTTTTTTATTACATATTTCAGCAGTGATTCTAAGCCACTTAAGTGGACTTTGAAAAGAAAATCGGGTGATTATGTATGACAACATTCTAGTTAAAAACAAAGTGGGTGAAAGACCTGCCATAGCATACCATAGGGGTTTGAATTTTAAAACTACCTTAGAGAATATGACAAGCAATAATGCTACCAATCTACATTATGACAACTTTATCCCCACTATCAAAACTGTGGGCATTTTTCATATTGTAAATATATTAATACTGGTGACTCCTTCAGCATCTGTGTCAAGGAGTATCAAGTAAAGGGTAGATATAACTATGAATCCAAATGAGTTGTATATATAGCATTATGCCAGTCCTGCCGATGTTTTTATACAGGCAAAATGGAACTAGACTATGGGACTGGATTTATAAACATGAATACGACATAAAAAGAATACATCTGAATAATGCACTAGCAAAACAAGTTCACATATACCCTAACCACCATTTCAAATACTTACAGAGAAGGTCAATATCAGCATGACAGGGGGTGCTAGACATTGGTGTTAGAGGAAAAAGAATTATTCTGGCAATTATTTTTGAATGCTTGCAACTGCCTGGGTTTGAATGACTACTGCTCGATCAGCTGTATCCTAAAGCATAAAGCTTCAACTTGATAAAGTACTATTATTAACATTTCCATACAGGCTTGGGTATATGTTAACATCTTAATGAAAATTTGTACTTCAATTTTTTATTAATTTTCTTGTTTTCTGCTGTATTATTTTTAATAAGTTCATTCATTTTTTTCAGTACATTTTAAGGTTTTAGTGAATGAAAATTTTTACACATTTTTAGATTACTGTCTTTATACAGTTTGAATAGCACCTTAAATAGCACATTGGCACTTTAAGAGATGTAAATAGGAGGGGTTAATGACAGCATTCTTTGATCAGATGACTGTTTTGGGCCTTATTTAAAACCTTTTTCTGTGTTCGGTTTTTATCTGAGGAAGTTCATTATTGTTACAGGAACAAAAACACTTATCAGTTTATTTTTTTGTGGATAATAAAAGTTTCTACAAGAACCTTGACGCTTCTTCTTCTGATAGCTAACTTAGTTTATGTTTCATAAGGCAGCATACATATTCTGAAGTAAACAAACAAGAAATAACCAGTAAGTTATTTCCCAGCAATAACTATATACAATCTGAAGCGTTTCTCCCCGGGCCTCCGCTGAAAACAGGCTTTGTGGAACCTAGTCGGACATTCCCGGTCAACAAATGTTAAATAAAAAATAAAATTAAAAATAAATAATGGGGAGGGGGTATTGCTACTACAGCAGCAGTGAGAAATTTGAACATCTACTGCAATGATTAAATGCAACTTATGATGCAACTGTACTATATTATTTGTTCCCAATGCTGCACAAGCAAGTCCTTGATCTAGAGAAAGAATCCTGTCTGTAATGCCTGCTTTATGAAGGTATATACAGAGGACCATGCAGCTACCTCTAGAATGCTCCTAGACTTCACATTTACAATATGCCTTTGAAGAAGCAAGGCTTTCTCAAAGTGTACCTTGCCACTGTCTGGAACTGTTATACCATGGTGGGCAAAGCAAAAGGCAATAGCAGAAGAGCGCCATCTGAAAATAATCTTTTGACAGGAGTTGTCCTTTTTTAGTCCCAACATAAGAAATAAATAGCTGATCAGGTTTTCTAAAGGACTTGTTTCTGTCAAAATAGTGACTGAGCTGCATATGCATATTCAGAGTTTGTAGAATCCTTTCTCCCTGGTTCTGGGAGTCAAGATAGAACACTTGGAGATTGATGGCCTGATTCAAAGTAAACTCTGAAAGAACTTTGGGCATGTTGAATGAGAGATTTGTTCCTAATAACACCATATCCCTATGAAAAAACAGATAAGTCTCACCTACCATGAGAACCTGCAGCTCAGGCACTCTTCTTATAGATGTCTCAACAGTGAGAAGAACGGCTTTCCATGTAATGAGACTTAATTCTGCAAGATGTACAGGTTCAGATGGAGGTATGATTAACTTTTCCAGCACAAGGTAAAAATTTCAGGAAACAGCAACCTTTTTGTGTTGTGGTCTCAGGTATAACAGTCCTTTTAGAAAATGTTTTACCAAGAACACTGAAGAAAGTGGAGGAGCGTCTATGGGCAGACACGCTGAAATGGCTGCAAAATGCATCTGGATAGAGAGGTACAAAAGATCAGAGGCTAATGACTCCCACAACTACTTGAGAAGCAGTGGTATATAATCAATGATAGGACCCTGGTTATTCGCTAGGAATCAACTAGAAAATCATTTCCATTTACCAATATAAGATTTCCTAGTAGCAGGCTTTCTTATCTCCTCTAGTCCCTGCTGCATGTCCTCATGAAGAGGTGACTAAAAGGAAACAGAATTGAATCATTCAGGTAGTTACTTGAAGAAGTCTGAGACTGGTTTGCATAAAACTCCCCCATGTCCTGTGGGACTAAGTCCAGTTTGTGAGGAAGCTTCTGTTAACTGCCCTTGACGAAAGTCATAAGAAGGGAAAAACAATGTTGCCTGGGCCAAAAAGGAGTCACTACAATTATTTATGCAGTGCATTGCTGACTCTTCACAATTATACTGGATATCAGTAGAAAGAGTGGGAATGCATAAAGGAATATTTTCCTCTAAGGGAATAAAAAAAATATCTGTTTTCCAGGCCTGTTTGCACTGAGAGAAGAAGGAGAATCTGTTGATTTTCCTCACAACTGGATCAATTTCTAGAAGATGCCCTCATTCAATTTCCATTTGTGAGGGTCTGCCCTGATCCTACTCATCTTGTCTGCCTCTATATTTTGCTCAGATGGAATGTAAGAAGCTTGGAACATTAACAAGTCTTAAATAGCTAATTCCCAGGCTATCATAGCCAGCCTGCTGGTGTGCCACGACACTGTGGTATTGTTTGCAATCACTTGGAAGGGTCCTTGGGACCATAACTGATGAAGAGATTTCAGACATAGATCACATCCGACATATAACTTAACAGGGGACTGTCTGTTCTCCAACTTTGTTGGAAAATATGGAATAATCAACCCTCAGATACCTCATCCCAGACCTCTCCCCCACTTTTTAGACTCATCTAGACAGTACCTCAATAATATGGCTATGTCCTTGTACTAACTAGACTTACTCTGTTTTCTTTTTTCTTTACTTTTCTTCTTCCCTATTTTTTCTCTCTACACCCCTTTCAGCTTTTCTTTACCTCTCATTACACTTTAGCATTCCTCTTATAAAATTTATGTTTTGATTCTTTGTATTGTAATGATTATTGTGACATGCACATCACGTAGGTTGTAGTTTATGTATTTTTTTGGTTTTAAGATTGTAATTTGCAATTTCCTGAAAAAAAAAAAAATACTATTTGTTTACTGTTAGCTTTATATTTGTAATTGCTTCTATTGTAACACTTTCTTAAACCATGTAATAATCACTGGAGCTTTTCTCCCCGGGCCTCTACTGAAAACAGACATATATCCAGATAGACTAGCCCGGTCAACAAATGTAAAATAAATAATAAATAAAAATATATTTTATATTTATTTGCTTTGGTGTGCCTAACAAACCCCACAAGCCTTGTACCTTTACCCCCAGTCAAAATCTGCGGCATCTGTTCATTATAGATTGGTATGGTGCCTGAGGAGAAAAGGGGAAACCTGAATTTGTCTACTTCTAGTCTCCATCAGTGCAGTTCCTTTTATTCAAAGCCCAAGACTGGTATCTGAAATTCCAGAGGATGCAAGCGTTGGTTCCATTTGTTATTTAGATACAACTTAATCTCTTTCATATGTGACCTGGTGAAAGGAATCATGAGAATCATAGGTGAGAGGAACGCCACAATCCTAAGAACTTTTCTGGCTGAAGCTTGATGCTGACTTGAGAAGCTCAGAAAGCTATCAGGATAAAAGTCCAATTTCCACTCTATCATAAAGGTCCTTTGCTACAGTGTGCCTGCAAGAGATCTTAGAAAGATGATCCAGTTTGACGGGGTCAAGGAGAATTTATGAATATTTTTCTGGAATCACAGAATTGTCAGAATAAACCCATGTTAAGGACATCTGACATCTGGAAGATTACTCTGCAAAGATAAGTAAGTAGTCAAAATAAGGAAAATATGAATACTATTCAGTCTGCCATGAGCTGTCACTGAAGGCTGATACTTTGTAAATTCCCTTGGAGCACTAGATAACTCACTGTTCAATCTCAGCAGCATGTATACAGTTTTTGTACCAAGTGGATGAAGAACAGCTATAGCAATTCCCCTGTATAGGGGAGGGTCTGGCACAGACCCAGACAATTACAGATTCATAAGTCTGACCAGCCTTATATGTAAAGCCAAGGGAAGACTTATCATGGAATTAATCAATCAGGACATAGGGAACCTCCAAACACTGGACCTGTCTCAGTTTGGATTCGACAAGGCCAGGTCATGCTTACTCAACCTTTAGAGCAAACGTTTAAACTCCCTTGGAGCAGTGGATAATCCACTGTTCAGTCTTAGCCTCTATATAGGCTTTGTACCAAGTAAATGAAGAAAAAGTACAGTCATAAGGGAGGGCCTTTCTCAGACTCAAACAATTACAAATTCATAAGACTGACCAGTCTCATACGCAACGCCATGGAAAGACTTATCATAGAATTAATCAATCAGGACATAGGGAACCTCCAAATACTGGCACCATCTTAGTCTGGATTCATCAAGGGCAGGTCACGCTTACTCAGCCTGGTGGATATTTTTGAAAAGGTCACCAAAGCAATGGATGAAGGCAAAATGGTACACACCACATACCTCAACCTGCCCCAACTTTTGACAAAATTCCCCACTCAGGCATAGTAGGAAAGCTAAATAAACTGAGAATAAAGCCCTAAGCCACAAAGTGGATTGCCAACTGACTTGCAGATAGGACATAGATAGTCAAAATAGGGGACGTTACCTTCACAAAGAGACTAGTCATCAATGGAGTCCCCCAGGGTTCTGTGCTGGGACGGCTCCTTTTTGACATCTGCATTTCTGAAGTAAAAGACAATACCAAAGGGCTCTGGATGACTAAGTTTACTAATGACTGTAAGCTAGGAGCATTCACTTAATCTCCAAATGACTTAGCCATCCTGCAAGAAGGTCTGTCTGAAATAAAAAAAACTGGTGCCAAAATCATGGTCTTAAACAAAATGTCAAAAAATACATTTTTGTATCTTTTGGGAAATCACATTGACAATACTCCCCTAAGAGTTGACCCAGGTGTTCAGGATTTCGGAACTTATTTGGATAGTGACCTAACATTTGACAAATGTGTCTATTGTTGTAAGAAAGTCCTTCTGTATTACGCAGCTTATAAACAAAGGGATTGTGTCTAGCTCTAGGGATGTTATTGCCCCCCTTTACTCAGTACTCATTAAGCCAGTCATTGAATATAATGCTCCCATTAGTATGTATCTGCCCAGACATATACAACAACTAGAATGCCCAGAGAGACACCTTATTAAAAGGATACAAGGCCTAAACAACATGTCCTACATGGATCAACTCAATTCCTTGTCATTATACTCTGTATCCTACAGACATCTAAGAAGTGACGTGTGTCTGGCATACAAAGCATCCTCTGACCCAGTACCAGCATATTTACTGCACATCAGCAAGTTAAATGGCATCAGAAATACTTGGTCTAGGGATCTAAACCTCTTTTGCAACATAAACAGAAAGGTTTGTGGGACAGGTGTATTTAAAAAGGATACTGCTTCTGTGGAACACACTCCATATACACATAAAATAAAGTTCATCCCTGTCCATTTTCAAGTGCGACTTAGATCTATAGAGGGAAACAGCAAGACTGCCCCCTCTGCTACTAATGCTTTTCCCATGCATGCCCCCTCCCATGAAATTATCTATGTTATGATCCCAGTAATTCTTATTAGAGGTAATATATAATTATTGACCATGGGACGGATAATGGGATAGGTAATTTTAAGCACAAAAAGGGAAACTGTTTAGGCTTAAAATGACCCACATGGGCAGTTAGTCTGGTACTTACCGATGAACGTATGAACCTTTGAACCAATGGGTAATTCAGAGAACTGATAGTGTGAGAGACCAGATGGCTTAATGGTTAAGGTCTTTACCTCCCATGCACACGGTACAAGGTTCGATCCTGACCTCTGATCAATGCCTATTTGGAGTTTGCATGTTCTCCCTGTGTCTCTGTGAGGTTTCTCCCATGTCCAAAAAACATGCTGAGTGTTTCCATCTCAAACTCATCAATGAATGGATCTGTGGGCAGCAGTACAGACTCTACATGGTGCCCTATAGGGGGAAGAGTTGTACAGACCAACCACTTTGGGCATCTACTGTAGTGTGCAGTACCCTTAAGATAGGAGAACATGGATCACTGTGCGCCATGGCAGGGTTGCCACTCAATGGTGTAAAATATGGCTCTAGTTGATTCGGTCATGTTGACTAATGTCACCAAGGTCGTTACTGGTGATAAGTGGGTTGAGGATCTGGCCTACTCTGGCCCTAATGGGATAGCTCTGTTGAGTGAAAGCTGGACTTAAAACCAACCAAGTGAAAGCTGGACGTAAAACTAACCAACACTTAACAGAATTGCTATGCTTAATGTAGGTTCACTGGCAGGATGCAGCTTGGAAGTGTTCACTGACAGGGTGCAGCTTGGAAGTGGATGACATAATGATACAGAGGAGGCTGGACAGCCTATGTTTCCAAGAGATGAGATGGAAGGGCAGGGTGGCAAAGCCACTTGGATCCAGACTCTATTGGGGGACAAGCTAGAAATGGAGAGAAACTTCAGAAGGCAGTGAGCGATATCATCAGAATTAATGAGGCAATCAGACTCCAGTGTAATGATAGGGCAGAATTCCTAATTTCAGCCTATGCCCCTGTGGGTTGTGATAGTGAGGAAAAGAGTGCATTCAGATAGCAGTTGCAGGATAAAGCAGGGCAACATGAATTGGTGTTGATAATGGGTAACTTGAATGCACATAGCAGGACAAACAGAACAGGATTTGTGGACTGCCTTGGTCCACATGGGTGGGGTAACAGGAATAAAGAAGGAGAAGCCATTCTAGACTTAACACATGGCTCAGAAAGAGAGCCAGTCACAAGATCACATACAAGAGTGGCCAACATGCAATTCAGGTAGACTTCCTCCTAGTAAGGAAAAGGCACTGGGGTAGAATCCATGATTGCAAAGTTATCCCCAGCGAAACAGTCGGCCCACAGCATAAACCACTAGTTGCCCCAATCAGCTGCAAGCAGTAGTCAGAGAAGGCTCTAAGATCAACAGAGACCAGACTGAAGACCTGGAAGTTGACTGGAGAGAAAGTACAGCAGTTCAAGGATTCTAGCAGGTAGAGTTGAAAAAGAAAAAACAGCATGTGTTAGGACTACAGAATGGAAATAAGGTACATAAGAAAATCTGGTGGTGGAATGCAGAAGTCCAGGAAGTCAAGGAAGTCATCAAAAGAAAGAAAGAGTGCAGGAAGAAGTGGGAGATAGAAATGACTGACCAGGCTAGGAAGGACTACTGCTTGGCTAACAAAGAAGCTAAGAAATAAGTTGCAATAGCACATCAGAGGTGCTCTACCAACTTCTGGAAAGTGACTCAGTAAGGGGCACAAAGAAACTATATCAGGTTGCAAGGCAAAGACAGAAAGATAAAGAAGATAGTCAGACACCCTTCATAAGAGATGACAGTAACAACCTACTCACCAGTCCATAGGACATCAAAGGCAGATGGAAGTAGTATTTCCAGCAGCTTCTGAATGAAGAAAGCCCCACAGAAGTTGCACTGCCCCAGAAACAGCCTATGATGAGGGAAGAAGAGGAGCCCACCTTAGAAGAAGTAAGAACAGCACTAAGGAAGATGAAGTTAGGGAAAGCAGCAGGCTCAGATGAGGTCACAGAAGATATGATAAAGATGCTGGGTGAAATAGGGGAGAAATGGCTCCTAAGGGTACTAATAGCAGTGTGGAGAGAAAGGCGTATCCCAGATGACTGGAGAATAAGCATACTCATGCCAGTGTACAAGAAAAAAGGGGATATCCACAACTGTGGAAAGTACAGAGGCATCAAACTCCTATCACATTGCATGAAAGCTCTGGAGAGGGTGATTGATAAACGGATACACATAGTAGTAGAATGTAAGATGAGAAATGAGCAGTTTGGATTCAGATCAGGATACAGCACAACTGACGCAATGTTTGCATTAAGACAAATATTTGAGAAAAAGCTAGAGATGAGGAGAGAGTCCAGCTGGGCTTTCCTAGAATTGGAGAAAGCATATGACAAGGTCCCAAGAAAGTTGATCTGGGTAGTACTGCGGTGGTTTGAAGTCCCAGAAACATTGGTAAAATTAGTGCAGGCTATATACAAGGACCCAGTGAATCAAGTACGAACAGTGTTCAGCCTCACAGGGGGGCTCCCAGTGGTAGTGGGTGTACACCAGAGTTCAGCTCTGAGGCCACTGCTATTCCTACTGGAGATAGACTACATTAGTAAACAGATCAACAAAGCTGCTGTATGCAGATGATGTGGCAGTACAGGCAGACTCCGAGCTAGAACTTCAGCAAATGATAGGAGAATGGAATGCAAATCTGAAGGCACATGGGATGAAACTAAGCACATATAAGATGGTGGTAATGTCAGCAAATTGGGGAAATCAGAAGGACCTAAGAAAAGAGATAGAAGGGAAGATATTAGAACAGGTAAACAGCTTCAGGTATCTGGGAGGGGTGGAGAAAAGTAATCTGAATGAAGAGGTCAAAGCTAGAATCAGAGGGGCTGCAGACAACTGGCATAGAGTATCAGGTGTAGTCTATGACAGAAGAATGCCAAAGAAGATAAAAAGCAAGTTGTACAAGACAGTGGTGTGACCAGTACTACTGTATGATACAAAAACCTGGGCAGTAAAGGCAGAACAGTTGAAGAAGCTAGAGGTGATGGAAATAAAGTGGCTGAGAAAGGTGGTAGGATGTACACTGTGGGACAGATGAAGAAATGAGGACATAAGAGCAGAAGCCAAAGTAGCTCCAACTGCAGAAAAGATCAAAGAGAGTAAATTGGGGTGATTTGGGCACATGTGTAGAAAAAAGAGAATCTGGTGAGGAAGATTTGGGACAGACAGAAAGAAGGTAAACAGAAGTGAGGACATCCAGTAAACAAGTGGATGGATTGCATGAAAGAAGATCTGTGACAGTCAGGCATGAGTGTTGAAGAAGGCAGGAGTGTGGCACTGAATCAAGAGAGTTGGAAATAGTTAACACCCCGACCCCATGTAGAAATAATGGGAAAAATGGGGCTGATGATGATGTTGATGATAGAAGACATCGACTATGGGACTGTGCTGGAATCCATCTTTTAGGCACCATACCCTAAAGCTTTCCTGGGGAATGAGAGGTAACAGACAGGCCTGAACAACATGTCCCTCATGGAACTTCAACATTCAAATATAGGAAGGAAATATCTAAAACTGGTCTGTAAGAAGACTCTTAGTTTAATGCCAGCAACATTCTGGAATAGAGGCCTTTACCCTTTTGATTTAATGGCATTAGTTCTATGATTCCTAGGGTAAGCAAGTGCTGAAGAACCTGAGGAAAAATTTGGCTTGGTTTGGAGGGTGGGGAAGAGCTCCCCTTACAAGAAGTTTATGCATCCAGTGCTAACTCTCCCTCTTGAGCTACCTTTAACACTCATGAATCTGTCACAATTTGTTGCCAAAAGGCAATGTACAGAGACAATTGGTGGGACAGTATTTGAGAGATTGGTGCTGCAGGGGAGGGGAGGGGGCTAAATGCTGAGTTAGTAACTCTAAAAATTGTAGATTGTCCCTTATTAGAATAAGGTGCTTATTTCTTATTGATCCTCTCCTGACATCCCTTTTTTGTTTTGCTGTTTGGCTTGAAAATGCAGGGATTGCTTGTTTTGTTTCTCTGATGTGAAAGATGATCTGAGAGATTTGTAAGGAGGTCCTGAAACAACTTAGAACTCCCTGAATGATATTTCATCTGCCATTAAATTGTTTAAGGACCTGAGTAGAAAATGGGTTAAATAAAATCTTCTTATCCAAAGTTGAATTCAAAATTTCAGACTTTCCATTATCAAAAAAATTATGGTAATGTACCCAGACATACCTCCTTAAAAAAGTATCAGAAGCAGAGGTCATAGGTTCATAGGTTTATAAGTAGGCACTAGGCTATCAGCCCAAGGGCCTACATAAGCCTAGCCAACAAGGTTCCCTGGCTTACACCACCCAAGAAAGTTATTTTCCTGTGCCACTGTCGAGCAGCAACACAGAAGTGATCCCCAGGGTGTATTTCCTATTTCTCATCCACTCATCAAGATTTTTCTTGAAGAGTGCTAATGAAGAACTTTGCTTGACATAGATGGGTAGCCTGTTCCAGAGAATGGGAAGTCTCTGGGACAGGAATCTATCCTTCCAGCATGTCCTGTTTATTGTGGTGACAAGGTTTAGGTCCCTAGAGCGTGTAGCTCGGAGAGATTGGGATTTATTTTGGTGTAGCATGTCCAACAGCTCTGGGTTTGACATAGCTTTATATGTTAGGCAGAGATCACCTTGGAGTAGGCAATATGCTATGGAATAAAGCTGGAGTTTTTTGAGGCGGTCAGTGTAGGGCATTTGTTTGAGGCCAGTAATCCTCTTTGTGAGGTACTTCTGTGACCTTTCCAGCTGCTGCAGATGTCCTGTGAGGTACATTCCAAAAGGGGCATTGTACTCTATAATGGGTCTAATGAGTGTCAAGTAGAGGGGAACAATGACCTCTTTTTTCCTGGATGAGAACCCTTTTATGATGAGGTGTGCCACGTAGAAGGACTTCCTGACTACTGTGGCGATGTGACTATCAAAGGAGAGACTACTGTCCACCTGGGTCCCAAGGTCTCTTATCACGCATTCAGTGTTAAGTAGATTGCTGCCTATGTGGTAGATCATGGGTACAGAGTTTTTACCAAAGGGGATGACACTGCACTTTTTGGCATTGAGCTTGAGGCCATGGCTCTGACACCAGGCATCTGTCTCAGCGAGGCCCTTTTGTAGGATGTCCGCATCATTTGGGGACTTGTCTATGGCTCCTAGTTTGGAGTCATCTGTGAATTTCGTTAGCCAGAGGCCTTCTGTGTTAGCCTGTACTTCAGAGAAGTAGATACCAAACAGGAGAGGTCCCAGGACGGAACCCTGTGATACTCCACTTGTCACTGCTTTGAGGTCAGATTTGGAGTCTGCAACTTTTACAGTGTGGGTTCTGTCAGTGAGCCAGTTGGCAACCCATCTTGTGACGTAGGGATGTATACCTAGTTTAGTGAGTTTAGCTATAATTCCAGAATGGGGGATGATGTCGAAAGCCTTGGCGAGGTCAAGGTAGGCTGTGTGAACCACCTTACCCTCATCTACAGCTTTGGTGACTGCCTCAAAGAAGTCTATCAGGTTCAGGAGGCATGATCTGCCCTTCACAAACCCGAACTGGGTGGGATCCAGAGTTTGGAGGTTACCAATGTCTTTGTTTATGAGTTCCATGATGATACGTTCCATGGCCTTGCAGACCAGGCTCGTCAGGCTAGTAGGTCGATAGTTCCCAGGATCAATGGTGGCTTCCCCTTTGTGGAGTGGGATAACTGTTGCTGTGCACCATTCGGTGGGCACAAAGCCTGATGCGAGGCTATTATTGAACATGGTGCTTAAGTGGGGAGCCAGTTCGTTCTGAAGTTCGTGTAAAACGCAGCCTGGGATGTTGTCCAGTCCCATGGATGCTGTGTTTTTGGCTTTAGAGAGTGCAGCTTTTACCTGTGTAGTTGTGATTACAGGGACTCTGCATTCTTCCTGTATAGATATGGGCCCTTTAGGGGGTGAGAGGGGGGTAAAGTTAGCACTGAACCTATCTGCCAGAATGTTGGCAATATCAGTTGGTTCTGTAATTTTCTTCCCTTTGTGCTGTAACTCAGAGCAGATCTGGGTGTTGCCATCGAGATTCTTGACATAGCTATAGAATGCTTTGTGGCTGTCCTTGGAATTAGTGGTGATTTTGTTTTTGTAGCTAGTTTTGGAGGTCTTATAAGGGATCTCAGCTTCTTAATGAGGCTGACCAGGGAGCCAAGAGGCAGTATCTGCACAATAATACACATTTCCTAAGACATTTAAATACCTGAGAAATGCTGGAAATAATAAAACTGAGGTAAGCACAACCTTCAACGGGAAGAGTGATTGGTAGAGTTTTTAAATCACCTATGCAAAAAAGCAGAAACTTCCACTTATGGGTCAGATAGTTCTTAAAAATTCTATATAACAAATCTGTCCAAAACCTTCCCCTTTATGTCTGCAGGAGAAGGACTGGATAACACTTGAAGCCTTTTACCTGCTGGAATTTGCTCCCTTTATTCTTTGCTGCATGTGTCTGGTTAGGTACATACAGAAGGGGGAATTACCCTCCATGATGGGTCTGATGAGGGCTGAGTACAGTGGTATGTTGACTTCTCTGGATGTAGATGCCATGCCCTTCCTTAACAGTTGAGCAACATAGAAGGATTTTCTTACTATCATGCACACGTTGGCCAAAAGGCTAGGTTACTGTCTACATGAGTTCCCAGGTCCCTGACTAGTGAAACAACTTTTAGAAGTGTTTTATTGATAAAGTATTTGCCGGGGTTGACAGAGTTCCCAAATTGCACTATAATGCATTTTTTGATATTGAGTTTTAAGCTATGGCTTTGGCACCAATTGTTTGTATATATTAGACTTTCATGAAGGGTGGTTTTGTCTTGGGGGGCATTCATTGACTGCTCCCAGTTTGCAATCATCTGCAAACTTAACTATGACATTGGCTTTGACATCCGAGAAGTAGATGCCAAAGAAGCATGGACCTGACAGTGAGGCCTGGGGGACTCCAGTGGTGACTGGCCTCTTTGTGGAGGTGGCCTCACTGATTCTAACCTCCTGGGTCCTTTCAGTGAGCCAGCTAGCTGTCCAACATGTTATAAAGGGATTTATACCCAGTTCTATAAATTTGTTGACAATGCCCAAGTAGGGTATTGTAGCAAATGCTTTAGCCAGATCTAGGTAGGCAGTATGTACCATTCTCAGTTGGAGTGGTTATGTTTGAGGGTATTTTTTGGAGGATGGTTGGAGGTGAGAAGGGGTGAAGTTGAAACTAAATTTGCCCACTAACAGGATTACTGTATTACCAGGCTCGGTAAATTAGCACCATTAATCACCAGTTCAGCACATTGCTCTGTGCTGCCCTTGAGGTTTCTGATATAGCTATAAAAGGCCTTGTGGTTATATTTCATCTGGGAGACTATCTTAACCTCATATTTGGGTCTGCTTGGCATAAGTAGCCCTCATAGTTGCCTATTTAGTTTGATGAGAGAGTTTTATCTTTATCGGAATTACCCTTCCTGATTTTTGATATATATTTTTTATATCCTGTTTAATTTGGGATGCCACCAGGCTGGTTTTCTTTCTGGCGCTAGTCCAGCACTTACATCTGGTGGGTGCAGCATCCCCTATGCAGCCATTGACATGGTTATGCAGAGTTTCTTTGAGTAATTCAGCATAGCTGCTATGTTCTCGGGGGTTTGGAAGGGCATTGAATTTTGACAAACCATCACTTTATAACAGGTAATTTGTCTTGGGATAGTTCCTAGCTGTTACTGGTTTTAATGGGATTACAGAGTTGATTTTGAAAGAAACAGCTTTATGGTTGGACCTTACCAGGGAGGACAAGACACGGGGGGGAGGGGTGCAGCATTCTCCCATATTTGTGAGCAAGATGTCTGGTATGTCGGAGCCTCTAGTAGGTGTATTCACTATCACTATTAGGTCAAAGGTGTTTGTATTTACAAAGTCCAGAATCTCTGTGCCTGTAGATTTGAGGCTGTGTAGGATTAACAGTCTATAGAGGGGCAATTAAAGTCTCCCTTGAGTAGGATGTAAGGTCAGATGGTAAGTGTCTCCAGTAGGTCCAAGTATGCATTGTGAGCTTCTTGGGAAAGGGAGGGTGACCTAGAGCTGGCTAGGATATGGTACTGGATTTTTTTCTGTTGTGAACTGCACATGGAGGAACGCTCGCATGCCATCCTCTTTGACCATCCTAAAGGTATGCTTGTTACTGATGTAAACTGAGACACCTCGACCTTTAGCCCTTGTCTGTGCAACTACTGATCTAAAAGTGTGGAAGGCACTGAAACCTTGCACTGCCTGGGTACTCTCTGCCACTTTAAACCATGTCTCAGTAACTACCCAAATGTCTACATTCTCGAGTGTGAAGAGTGCTTCGAGTGTATTTTTTTTTTTTTTTTTTAGGCTCCTGGCATTAAGCAGTAGCACCCTGAGGTTTAGTTGAGCTGATTATGCTATGTCAGTAGGTTTGTCAATTTGGCATTGCCTAAAAAAGGCATTATGGGGGTGGATGAAGTTTTAGCCAGTGTTTGAAACCATAGAGGGGAAAGATGCAGACCATCTTTGCCAAAGAACATGGTCTGTTAACTATGTCCGCCCAAGCTGATAAATACTGTATCCCCTTAGAATGAACCCAGAAAGACAGCCAGTTGTTGAAATCAATCATTTTTTTGCTCATACTGTGGCATCATCGTCGTCATCCTCGGTGATGGTAATATGCTGCTCAGTGCTAGGCTCATCCAGCCTCAGACACATAGTCTAAAATCTCCATAATGTGTCTTTTCATACAGTCCAGGGAGGTACATCTCAGGTTATTTACACCTATGTAGACTATGATGGAATCATAATGGTACCTGTGGTGTAATGAGTGCATGCATAATTTGGCAGATCCTGGCTCCAGATAAGCAGCTACCTGTTATCTTCTCCTTCTTCAGCCTGGTTAGAGGGACATCAGTATATCTTACAATGGAGTCCACTATCATAAGAGTCTTGAGAAATGTATTTACTTGCTTAAGGGTTAGTGTTTGGGTCTTCACTGACAGTGACATGTTCTATGTGAGGTAGATGTTGTGTGTGTGGTTTTAACAACCTGATGTGCACTTGTATGTAAGCATTTTGCCTCCAGTGTCATTGTGTAAGCACACTCTAACTGACAGTACCTGCTTCTTTAAGGATTAAGTGGTTCCTACATTCCTAATTTCCTCCTTAAACCTCATCTTGGCAGAGTGAAGGTTAATAGCTCATCCTCCTTTTTCAGGGAGTAAGGCTGCATTTACTCAAGTGCCTGTAAAGGAAGACAGTCTTATTAGATTGTTTAATCAGCAGCTCACATTGCACACTTGTTTATGATCTTCAAGGTGAGCTCCCATTGCTTTAACAATTAAAGGGTTTTAGTTTAAGTTAGTCCCCCCCTCCTTTTTTTCTCTAACCATTCCTGTGCTTGGGCTGTGTTGCATCTATATCACTTGCATCCACCTTGCATAGTTTCATAGATGACCCCAGTTGGTGGGGGGGTGCCAAGGCTCGGCACCACTCAGTGTTCTTTGCTGCCTAGGCTTTCTCTGGGGTCATCCTACTACCATAAGGAAGTCTTCTACACCCCCTTCACATGTTAATCAATGAAATTATAACACCCTTACCACCTTATTTCATTAACATTTTACAGCATGATGTTCCAACTGTCTCTCCCTTTCGCTGCTAGGTCATAGAACAAAAGGCACCCTTCACTTTAAATTGCACTCTGCAGAGCTGTAAGGTTATGTTTCTGTTTGTTTCATTTTATACATTATGACATATATTTTCTTAACTTGTTAACCTACCTACTTTAAGTAATTGATGTAACTGATGTATTGTCATATGAACGATTCTCTTTATTTTTTTTCTGTTTTCTACAAATATACATAATCATGTTTTCTATGAATTACATCTGATTGCTAGATGAGTTTATGTTTTATAGTAGTTTTAGAGTGTTAACTAGTTTGCATAACTGCTGCAATAAACTCTACTATCTATTATGTTTTTCACTAATGCATTGTGTTTAACTAGCTATTTGTGTTTAGTTAGGTACTGACAGATATCAGATTTTCTAAAAGCTAAATTGTCTTTTTTAGTGTTTGCCATATGATAAATGGTTTACAGTGAAACCCTTGAAACTGCATCAGTCGACTTGCAGTTTTCAAGTTGGCAAAATGTCGAACCAAAATGCATCGACTACACTACAGCAAACGGGCAGTGTAGTTCGAGTATTTGGGTTCAACATTGTGCAAGGAGAGTGCGGTTCAGTGAGAAACAAGGAATTAGCCCATTTCCTCACTGTAGTATGATCTCGGAGTTGGTATATTTAATGTGAAGGGATGTGGGGTGCAGGGGGGTTTAGCCCCCTGCAAAATAGTAGAATTAATGTACCGTTGACTTTAGAGTGTAACGGTACATTAATGTGCATAGCAGGAGGGGAGTGACATCACCTCCAGCTATATCAAATACATTGAACCATCGGTTTTTGATGTATTCATTTCTGCCTTGATTTACTTTACGGCATTCAGGATTCAACATTTTGAGTTGACATTCTAAATGGTCGACGAAAGCGGATTTGGAATGCTGACAGTAAACCTAATAAATACTATGCAGAGATTACATCTTGTCACCAATTAAAATGACAAACACTTCAAATACTGCATCTAATTTCAAGCTTCCTGTGAATGTAAGGTGTTATTTTCACTAACAGGAATATTCTAACGCTGTACCTTCTATAATACATTTTGATTGCTTCCCCTCTTTTTCTCTTCCTCTAGCTTCTAAGTCTCTCTCTTCCTTCCTATACTAATACATACATAAAGTTATTTCATAGCATTTTCTCTCACTAATTCGCATCTCTAACTTTCAAACGTGTACCTGCTCTAGTTTTACCTGTCGACTGCATAGAGTGAATCCCTAGTTAGTCATGACAACTCTTTTTTACTTTATCAGCAATTCAACCTTTAATTGAAAGAAAAGTAAAAACAGTTTTGAGCTGCTCCTGAGCAAGTCTATCAAAGCATGTGTTCTCCTGCTGTTACTACCAAAACACTGTTCATGTGTTAAAAATGAGGCAGTAAAGGCTCAAAGCCTCCTTACCCCTCATCTCAGCACAGTGCAATTTAATATCTCATCTTTCTTACTCAGGGAAACAGGCTCTGTTTACTCTAGTGCCTGCAAAGGAACTCAATCTCATTAGCTTTTTTAATCAGAAGCCCACCTTGAACACTTGTTTCTGATCTTGAAGGTGAACACACATAGCTTTAACAAATAAGTGGGCTTAGTTTTAGTACCCCCCCAGGTTTTTTTTTTTGTCTGACCAATACTGTATTTGGGCTGTGTGGCCTTTATATCCCCTGCATCCACCTTGCACACCTTCATAGATTGATTCTATTTGGAGGGAGGTGCATCCCTCTTCACTCCCCTGCTACTCCAATTACCCTACCACCACCCTGACTTTCCAACTTGTACATCACTGTCTCCAACCTTCTTCCACCCACTTCTGACCACCCATTAAAGGTACACACAACTTCACTAAACTTACATCCTACTTCCTCGACCACATCCTGAAGTTCTAAACTGCTTTATCACCATCCACACTTAAAAATAAATCTGCTAACAAGCAATATATCATTCTCAACCCCTTCACCTTCCCATATACACTCACTGGTTCACTCCCATCATCACAGACTCCTGCCACTAACTTTCAGACTTCTCTTTCAACCCTACCCTCCGCAATGCTTCTCAACATCAACATTTTACTCCTCCTTCCTTTAATCCACTACACTGTTCCATCAGTAACCCATTTCTTCTATCATCTGTCAACCCACTATCCTACGAGAAAGCCCCACAATCCCTCACTTGAACCCCAAGCTATAACCCACTTGTTTACACACTCATTCTCTACCTACAACTCACACACAACTCCAGCTTCAAATTCCTTTACCTCATCTCCTCCAAACTTACCAAACCCCAACAACTGCCCTCATACTTCCTGAACATCTCTACAAATTCACCTCTGTCCCATTAATAGTCCTCTTCAGAGCCTGCATTGAATCCAATATAGGTACATCTCACCACACAACACCCATAACGTTTCCCAGCACTTCCACCCTCTTCTGTGCATTAATGCCCAAAGCATCTCTAATAAACTTGACCAGATAAACATCTTCCTTACAACTCATTCACCTGATATCACAGCTGTCATTTTAATATGCCTCAAAACAATGCTAATTTTCAGCATCTACGTCCCTCCTATGAATACCTCCAAGACAGAAGACCTGGTAGTAGACAAGGTTGAGGCACTCTCATTCTATATAAAAAACTTTATACCAACCATCATTGCTCAAGCAAATGCCTTTCCAGATACTGAACTCAAAAGGAATCTTCCAAAACATCCCTCCTGGTAGAATAGTCACCTTCTAATAGTAGTCACTTACCTTCTTCCTTCATGATCTCTTAACAAATATAAATCCCTTATTCTTATTATCATCTTAGCTGCCCACAGCTGTAAAAATATTGTTATTCTATGTGACTTTAATTTAACTGCCTATGTCCCCTGAGAAATAACATTGCCAGATTTCTAGGAAATATCAATCTTTTGCAGTTTGTCAATGACACTAATCCAAATTCCCCAACTAAAAACTACTCCCTGCTTGAACTGCTGATCACTAACAACCCTCTTGTCATCTCCAATATATCTATTATTCTCCCTCATTCATCAACCATTTCCCAATAACTTTCCAAATTATCCACCAGTCACCAAAACAGCCCCCAAAACAAGTAACCCTTAGAACCAGATCTGCTATCAATACAGGCAACCTTAAAAACATCTAGCAAATTTTGACAGGTCTGTTATTACCAACTTTCAGAACCCCAATTCAGCTGCTACAGCTCTTACACATACTTCCCTTCAACTTCAAGACAAATTCTTCCCTCTTGCACAGTACATTTTCAAATACAACAAACATTTCCTGGCTAACTACTGATCTAAAAGCTCTGCTCAAACTTAGGGACAATGAGTGGTCTTCTTGGAAACCAAACCTCTCACCAGAAAAGTGTACTGCCCTTACCTCTCTATGTAACCTAGATAAATAAGACATATGCAGGCACAAAACCAACAAATTCAAACATAAACAACTTGCCCTGCTAGAAAAACCCAAACATTTTGGGTAGGAAGTAAATTTTCTCACAAGCCAAAAATCCACACATCACACCTTCTCCACAATCACCATTCAGACCTCTCAAGGCCATCTCTCAACTTCTGACTTTCTCAGGGAAGTCAAACACCTTCCTACTACATCAACCTCTATCTCTTTCCCAATCCAGCCAACCTCCTTCCTTTATCACCCTCTTCTATTATAAGAGCATTATTCATAAAGACCTTGACCATCCACTAGAAAACATACCTCTTGGATATACCCCTGCTGCAGATGACCAACTTCATAGGTTTATATCACAGTACAAAGATTTCATTTGACAAAGCCATACTAATGAGGGTTTTGTCAAATGAAAGTATTTCCTCTTTAACACCATTAATGTCTTTAAAAAAGTAAGTTTCAGTTAGCAGCCTGGATACTGTTGGAACAGGCTGAGGAAGAAGAGGAATGATGAGACATTCCTGTTTATACTTCCATGACAGATGACTGGGGAATGTGGATCACAGAGAAAAATGTAACTTCAGGAGATGAGGTACATGTAGTTAAATGTCTGCTATAGAAGGAGGGCCTATTGGGAGGATACATTGCTGATGATGGAGAGAGAAATCCCTTCCAAGTCTACTGAATGTCCGTCCATTGAAAACTAGTTCATCGTGCACAAGGGCAGTAACAATTAGTGATTAAGGAAAAAACCTTAATGGCCACCTAGATGAAGGCCATGCCACAGGTGAGCACATGTCCTGTAGTGACTAATGAATGGACAGGTCTGTGGCATTTTCTCAGATAGGTGGCAGGCACAATGAGAAATAAAAATGCAGGATAAAAATGACAAATTTATTTTTTTCAGCCACAGGTATATTGTGACTCCACCCATCTATTCTACAAGTTTTGAAACATAAGACAATGGCAATTATAGAAGTCTACTGTTATAATACTGGTGCTATCAATGATGCCAGCATTTACCATTAGTTCTTTAGACCTATACAAGACCTAAGCACCCAGGCTCCGCCTGAAATTGGTCAATATTGATCAGTGCACTACCCCAGTAAACAAATATAAATAAATAAATAAAATATTCAAGTAGTCAGTGAAATCATCTGTCAGAATTACTATAGATAATGGTTATACTACAGGAAATAAATCTGCCATCCTGAGGCATGATTAGTTACAAATAGTCAGAATATCGTGAGACTAATTAAATCCTAGTTAATGCCTAATGACTATATACCTCATTTCATAATGAACCCATACCAAGTGTTTCAGAGTCAATGACTAATAGTGGAATGGTGTTATTTGTGAAAAGCAGACGTCCTGAAAACTGATCATAATAGCAACAAACCTACTTAACCATAATTTAAACTTGTTGGACACATAATGTCTTATACAGTAATTGACAAATGCCATATTAATTTAAGATTGCTACATTATCATCCACGTCCTACCAACAAAAAGCGAATTGAAATCTTTTTAGATATGTTCTCATTTTTAGAATATGCAAATACATGCCAGATGATTGACTTCAACTTCTGCTGTGATGCTAGAGAAACAGAAACCTTCCCGGAACACATTTAAAGAAAGCTGCAGCTGCATAGTTAACCATTCATAGTCATCTAGTCTCAGCCCTAAAACAAGAAATGTAAGTATGGCTAACTGCCCTGAGAACAACTCAACCTATAAATCTCTGTACTACATTATTAAAGACCACTGCGTTGTTGAAACAGCTTTTTTTTCTGAAAAAAAGCTTAAATGCCTAATACTACTACATCTGTAGTGGCATTTTAGACATAACAGAAACCCAGTCTTTTCTCTTGAACTTGCACAGATTAATTGAACCTGTCAGACTGAGCAATCCTACATCAGCATTCATCTTGTTACCTGTTAAATATTCTACCACTTCCAAGCAACCCAAACTGTAGCAAATGGTCAAAGTATGGGCTGTTCCCCGGATTAAATCTGAGGTAAATTAAGTCTTGTCCAGTACAAAAAAATCAGACATGCTTTATTTCTTGGCTTGTTAACCAGGGTCAAATACTTATCTGCATGGACCCTATAAAGCAATTGTGCAGCACAACCTTCATTCACTACTATTTTATTGTGTACTACTGCAAAAAATTGTTAAGTAGGAAAAAAGTCTAGCATACCTCTTAGTCTATTAGCATAATAATCAGGGACAAATCTAAAAATAATCATGGAATAAAGGGCCAAAAATAGGGTCAGATTTTCAAAATAGCTGCTAGAAACTTAGAAAGTTGCTAGGAATAATAGCTAGATTAGCACTGGCATGCATTTTCGGCTAGATAGGAAGTCGGAAATTCAAATGTTTATTATTGCTTGGCGACAACATGAATGACTTGCTAAATGCACAGATTTTATGAGAAACAGACCAAAAATACAAGACAAAAGTCTGGACAGTTGAGAACTATAGTTTGCACATTTTGCTAACCATCAAGGTTTCTGTCGGATGATCAGTAGTCTTGCTAGAAGGTCAGAAAACAGTCGTGTTTCCTACATTCTTAATGGAGAACCAGGGTCATCACAAATGATAATGGCAGACTTTGGTGCTAAATTTTTTTACCTCCAGTTTTGATGCATGACATATTCAAAACCTTTCATCAACAGAAGCAGTTGGGTATATATTTGCCTTAAAATTTCAAAATGCAGCTTCAGTGGTAGACTTATGAGCAAATGATATCTTTAACTATGGCAGAACAAGATCAAATAGCTTGTGCTGTAAGCTTACTACAGCTTGGAAAAACTCATTTCTTAGCCATTGATATGATCAATTATGATCTCAATTATTCTCATTAAAGGTAATATATAGTTATTAACCATGGGATGACTAAGTTAATTTGAGCACAAGAAGAGAAATTGAATAAGCTTGAAATGGCCCATAAGAGCAACTAGCCTAGTACTTATCTACGAAGAAAGTGAACCTATATACAATTGAATCACATATCTGGCATATACAGTAGAATCTTCCCTGAGGTTTGTAAGGCATCACATATCATTCTTGCACTCGAAAAGGATAAATCGATTTCCTTATAATTTTACAGGAAAGTTTCACTATTGTCAGCTCTGTCCAAATTACTTGTAAAGGATGGAATGTACCAGTTAAAATACTTAAATCAATCAATGTTTTAGGCACTTTCAACAGCTGCTACAGAATAACAGATTAAGGTAAGTTTTTTTTTATGAGTCAGCTTTACTGATAATGGCAAATACCTTTCACTCTGTAAGATACACAATACTTGTAGCAAAACTGCAACTTCATAGCTTAAATAAAAATAACTTCAACTAGTTTACAAAGTGCCCAAATAGTAGTAACCCTCATAGAATTAATTGACCAGCATCAATCTTAGCCATAACCTGTAAAAAACATAGGTTATGTAGGATCTGTATTTGAAGCCCTGGTTTTCACATTGTTCATAAATTCATTAAATTTCCAACTTACCAATAAATGCATTATTATGTACTGAATGATGACTATTTGACTAACAGATCGTTCATTAACAGTAGTCAGTTTAACACTAAAAAAGCACATCATGGGTTTGCAGTTGGCTAGCAGAGCTGGGTCTTTATGTTAGTTTTCTTATAACAAAAGAAATACTTTTTAGTATCTAACTAACCGTACAAAGCATTTTGCAAATGGAACACTGTTGCATTAAATACCAGACAGCACTAATTCAGGGAAAATTATAAATACATATGGGTCTAGTTAGAGCCGCCTGACATTAAATTACCATGTGCAGAAGACCAATGATAAATCCACATCTACTGTGGACATCTATCAAAGGGCCTCTCACTTTTTGGCAAATTAAGCAAGAATAATCCTTGGCAAAGGAGTGTTGTTACCCACACTTGAATACACATTTCCTTTGGTAGAAAACATCACTAAGAACAGCCTCCTTAAACTGCAAAATGCATAAAATAAAATGCATAGTTTTATTACTTTTTCACATTGCAGAAAGCATCCTTCTTTAAACTTGTTGAAAATTGCTTGGCATACAATAAAACTAAAATTGCAAATCCCTGACAGAAATACAGGTTTTCAGTATTATCTTTCTGGGATAGTGTGGGTCTCTTAGCAGAACTATCACTAGACACCAATATTTAAGTGCCTCATCTTATATGTGCTTTAAATCCCATAATACTTCCTCTTACAATGCCTCTTACACATTTTACTCATCGAGCTTCAAAATCTGGAGCTCTGCTCCTGATGCTGTCCTCTGAGAAATCAAAGCACAATGTGATACACAGGATAAATGTAACTATAGTAGTGCATTACATAAAATGCACATAATGGACGTTACTTGACTAGTCACTAGTCCAGTGGCTGTAAGATTCAAAACGGTTTGCACAACTGATGTCTAACCAAACTTTTTGTTTAAATATTTTTGAGTCCCGCTTGACACATCATTTATCCAATCTGGCCACTAGTGTCCCACATCCACCTTGGGTCTACCAGCTTATCTCTTACCCTGCCTGACTTTCACCAGTATTGCTGGGGCCAGTCATGGATCCTAAGCCCATCCTAGGGGCTCAATTGTCTTTGCATCCATCTTTGGAGGGGTCTTTATATGCCCTACTGACTCCCTGCCATTTCTCCCCCTCTCATGGATTACATTTGAGGGCAACTCCCCTCTTTGGACCACACCTCCCCAAGGGAACATCATTGATGAATGTTCTCCTAGCCTGGATAGGCATGCTCACCCCTCCCTGCTGCTCCTTCAGTCACCTGAGTCACTAACGAACACAGGTCAACTGGACCTTAGTCAGGTCTTATCCCCTATGCCACGGGAGTGTCTTCAAACCCTACATTTTTTCATTAGTTTATTTTTTTTTTTTATGTTACTTGAAGACAAGTCTGCCTTATACAGTTGTTACCAATGACTTGAGTCTATTTTTTATATTTATACTGTAACTGGGTCATATCTCAAGAGGGTCACATAGATTCATAGGTTAATACTCAACTGTTTACTCAGTGAACCAATTAAGGCCTAAACACATGATCCACTCAGTAAATTTATTAAGACATGAATTAATACCAGACCTCCAACAGGATGAATTATTTTGGATCTTGATACATCTTTTTCCATAGAGGCTTAAGGGGCCAGATCAAGGGAGTGATTATCATTTCCCATCCAGTTGTCCAGGTTGCATTTAAAATGGGCCAGGGAACTATGCTTTATATCCAGTTGGAGTCTATTTCATAAAGATGTATTCTCTGTCGTAGATATCTATCATGTTAACAGGTCCTATTCAATTGCATTAGAACTTCAGATGTCTTGAGCAGGTGCTTAGGAGCTTACTACTTTTGTGGATGTGAAAGAGGTTGCATAGGACAGTATGCTTCAAGGCTTTGTATGCTTGGCAGAGGTCCCTTCTCAAAAGTCAGTAGTATATTGAAAAGAGTCAGAGTGCTTTAAGTTGATCACAGTAGCTCCAGGTAGACATGTCCTTGACTGTCTTGATTGGGGCCTTTCTAAATATTTATGGTATGATCCAAATTATTATAACTAGAGGCAATATAAATATAGTCTATGAATAATATAGTCTATAAGGTTAATCTAAATACTAAAGTGAATGGGTTATTCCAAGCACCAAACAAGAAATATGACTAAAATTAAAATGGCCTGCATGGGCAGTTAGCATAGTACTAACCTATGAACCTACACACCTATGAGGAAATGTTGTGGTGTCTCAAGCTGACTGGTGTGCTTAGAGAAGTACATAAAAAAGGAGACATTATACTTTATGACTGGCCTGATAAGGTGGAAGGAGTAGATGGAGGTGATAATGTCCTTGGATCTAGGAAATATGCCACTGGTGTTTATTCTGGCTATATAAAAGGATTTCCTAAAAAAAGTTGTAATGTGGTGGTCATCACTGATGAAAGTGCTCAAGTCCTTAATGACAGTCGCTTTCTAGGGGAGTTTTAGCTATGTGATAAGAGTATGGGTGCTCAGATTTGCCAAAGGATATGATGTTGCATTTCTTTGATTTTAATTTGTTACCATAGTCTAAGCACAACTTGATAGTGCATGTTAGGACCTCCTGGAGAATCTTGGGGTCAGTTGGGGTGTTTATGACAGCTCCCAGTTTGAAATCATCTGTAAACTATCAGCCACAGGCTCTTGATTTCAGACTTGATGGTAGAAAAGTAGATACCAAAGAGTAGTGGTCCCAGTACAGAGTCCCAGAGTATACCACTGGTAACTACTCTTCTGGCTGAAAGTGTCTTCCCTCCAACACTAATAGACTGGATTCTTTAAGTCAGCCAGTGTGCTAGCTAGTTAGTAACATAAAGGATTACATTTAGCTTGATTAGTTTATCATTGATGCCAAAATGTGTAGTAGTATCAGAGGCTTTGACCAAGTTCAGGTATGCAGCATGACCCAATGTACCTACACTTGATGCCTTGATGACTTGTTCAAAAAAATCCACCAGTTTTTAGAATGCATGTTCTGTTTTAAAAAAAAAAAACTGCCTTAGGTCCAGGGTTCGAATCCTGCCTATGTCTTTGTTAATGAAGCCCTGAATTATGCACTCCATTACCTTGCAGATAAGCCTAGTGGGGTTTATGGGTCTATACTTTCCACAGACCAGTATTAAGTCTCCCTTTGTGGAATGGAATGACTACAGTTGTTGTTCATAACTCTGGCATAAATCAGTTTGACAGGATGAGAGGAAATAGACTTAATAAAGAATAGACAGACAATATTTGGCAAATTATATGGGCCCATGGAGCTAGTGTTCTTAGCCTTGGATGTGCACTTAGGATTTGCTCAGAGTGGATCAGTGGGCGGCACAGTCATACTAATGTGCTACGGGTAATTAAGCAGAGATAGGGGAGTAAATTTTGAGTTGAATTTGTCTGCTAATACATTGCCTGTGTCACTAGTTAATGAGAAAATTATGTTATGCTGTATTAACTCACACTGCTAGGAATTCCTTCTGAGGTTCCTACATAGCTGAAGAAGGATTTGTGGTCACCCTTGGTGTTGTTGGCAATTCTCAATCCATGCATGTTTTTGATGGATTTGATTTTGTGTTTAACTACTTTTTTATGTTCTTTTTTTTTTTTTTGTTAGTTCTCTCACTGACGGGTGTTAAGTTGGCTTTTATGAGCTATGAGTATTTTATTATTGTCATATAGTTTATTAATACATTAATAAAATGAATTTGATTTTAAATTTGTCTCTGTATTTACGTATTATGGGGACCAAAGCCTTAATGCAAGCCAGGAGGTGGACATAGAACTTATCCATAAATATGATCCCATGTGATCTGGGGTCACTGGGTTGAGGAAGGCATTTGAGTTTCATGAGGTCTGCATTTAGTAAGAGCAGATTTACCTTGTTGAAGTTTCTGAAGATGGTAGGCATTATGAGGTAGCTCGGGTCTTGCACTTATGGTAAGTGTTACTGCACGATGGCCAGATTTGACCAGTGACTTGGTAAATATTGGTGCTGAGCATGGGTGGCCTAGGTTGGTGAGAATCATATCCAATACTTTTGAGACACTTTTTGGGATTTGGACTAGTTGGTCCAAGGAGTTGGCATTAATGAAGTCCCAAAAGTCTTTGTGAATACTTACTTGCAGCGGTATAGGTTCCCCAATTAGTAGAGGGGTAGCTGAAGTCACCCAAGAGGATAGTGTTGGGCTCTATAGTCATGGATGTCAATCTTTTTAAGTCTGACTTATGTTTCACTAAGGTCACAGAGGGGGTACAGTAGATGGTGATGATGTGCTACTGGGTTTCATTTATTTTTGATAAGGATGTGGAGGAGTTCAAGGTCATTCCCCTGCATTATAATTCTGGAGGTGAAATGCTTACTTAGGAACACAGATACATTCCCTCCAGCTAAGCCTTCAAATTCAGTGTTGGGTCTGAAGGAGAGGAAGACATTAAATCCCTATTCTGTGGGGGTACTTTCACTGTTTTGAATTCATGTTTCAATAACTAAACTTATATCTATATTTTCCAGGGAAATGAATTCCTGTAAGGAATGCAGCTCTTAGTTAAGTTTTCTATCATTGAGCAGTGTCATAATATTTTTTTGATTTTGGTTACTTGTGTAGGTAGTTTGAGGAACTGACCTTGTCTAAAAAAGGCAATATGAGGGAGGAAAATTCTTGCTTAGATTTATGGAAGCAATGAAGAGGGAGCGAGAGAGATACAAGCTATTCCTAACAAAACATTTGCAATTGTCTGTCATCTCCTTCCAGACTGATAAATATTGGATCCCCTTATAATGGCACCAGAAGTAAAGCTAAGCTAATAATTAAAGTCAGTTACCCGTTGGTTGTGTTGAAGCATCATTCTTGGTGATGGTAGAATATACTGCTCAGTACTAGCTTCACATCCATTTCAAATGCATATTCTGAGAACTCCATTATGTCCCTGCTTATGTGATCCAAGGAGGTGCATCTCAAGTTATTCATTCCATGTGGACAATGATCAGGTCATATGTGTACCTAGGGTGAAGCGATATAATGGTCTAAGTGACACTGTGTATCCTGGCAACTTAGAGGCAGCTAATTATATTACTCTATATTTGTACAGACCGATGAGTAGAGCATGTGTGTGTGTCTAACTATAGAGTCACCTACAAGCAGGGCATAGCCAGATGTACAAGTTTGGTCCTGCTGCCTTAGGGGCTTCTGCATGCTTTTGGAGTGATCCTTTTTTGTGGTTGTGTTTAATGTAATGTCAGAAAGTGCTGTATACTGTTTACAGCATGAGAATTTTGCATAGATGTGGGGATATGGTAGTGTTAAGCACAATGCATGCTACTGGTTGAGAGAGTAACAACTCCAGTTTAGTCATGAAATTATATTTTTCACAGAGTTCTTTGAGTTAAGTAACTGTTCATTTTCAATTAAGTATTTCTTACAATGCATTAGGAATTCATGTGTTATAAGGCTGGCAATATGAGAAGGCTCAGCAGGCTGTTTTCCCATGAAGACCAGTGCTGTCATGTGATTAGGGGTAGTAGGGAACTAAAGAGGGGCAAAGGGAATAATACAGAGGAGAAGTTTGTTGGACTATGTCAAGAATCTAAATGGCAATGTGCAGATATGCTCTGAGCTACAACAGAATGGCATTAAATATACTGATACCAAGGATATTGCCAATATCCTGGCAGATCGATTCAGTGCCAACTTCACCCCCCCTCTCACCCCCTAAATGGCCCATCTCACTACCAGAAGATTGCCAAATTCCGACAATCACGGCCAAACAGGTAGAAACCGCACTCTCCACAGCTAAGAATACAGCATCCATGGGACCAGATGACATCCCAGGCTCTGTACATGAACTACAAAATGAACTGGCACCTCACCTAAGTGTCATGTTTAATCATAGCCTCACCTCAAGCTGCAGTTATCCCGCTCCACAAGGGAGGATCTGCCTTGGATCCTGGGAACTACCGTCCCATCAGTCTGATAAGCCTGATCTGCAAGGGCATGGAACGCATTATCATGGAACTTATAAACAAAGACATTGGCAACCTTCAAACAATGGACCCCACCCAGTTTGGGTTTGTGAAGGGCCGATCTTGTCTCCTAAATCTGACTGACTTCTTCGAATCAGTCTCCTGGGCTGTGGACAAGGGTAAGGTAGTCCACACAGCCTATCTGGACCTCAGCAAGGCCTTTGACACCATCCTCCACTCTGGAATCATAGATAAACTTACTAAGCTGGGCATAAATCCCTACGTCACTCGATGGGTTGCCAACTGGCTTACTGGCAGAACCCAGACTGTAAAAGTAGCCGACTTCAAATCCAGCTCCAGACAAGTGACAAGTGGAGTACCTCAGGGTTCAGTCCTGGGACCACTCTTGTTTGGCATCTACTTCTCTGAAGTACAGGCCAACACTAAGGGACTCTGGTTAACAAAGTTTGCAGATGACTGCAAACTGGGAGCCATTATTGAATCCCCAAATGATGTGGATATTCTACAAAAAGGCCTTACAGAAACAGATGCCTGGTGCCAGAGCCATGGGCTCAATCTTAATGCCAAGAAATGTATAGTTATCCCCTTTGGAAAAAAACATGTAAACATGAATTACCACATAGGTGGCAAGACGCTAAACATCGAAAGTGTGATGAGAGACTTAGGGACACAGGTGGACAGTGGTCTCACTTTCGATAACCACATCGCCACAACAGTCAGGAAATCCTTCTATGTGGCACACCTCATCACTAAGGGCTTTTCATCCAGAAAAAAGGAGGTCATTGTCCCACTGTACTCATCCCTCAATAGACCCATTATAGAGTATAATGCCTTGTTTGGTATGTACCTCACAAGACATCTGCAACAGCTGGGAAGGCCACAGAAATACCTCACTAAAAGAATCACAGGCCTAAAGCAGATGCCATATGCTGACCATCTAAAAAAACTCCAGCTATACTCTGTGGCATATCGTCTACTCAGAGGCGATCTCTGCTTAACATACAAGGCCATGTCAAACCCTGAACTATTGGACATACTCCACTTAAAGAAATCCCAATCCCTCAAAGCCGCACGCTCCAGGGATCTAAACCTTGTCATCACAATGAACAAAACATGCTGGAGGGATAGGTTCCTGACCCAGGGACTCCCCATACTCTGGAATAGACTGCCCATACATGTCAATCAGAGAGCTTCATTGGCCCTTTTCAAAAGGAACCTTGATGATTGGATGGGAGATAGGAAAATCACCCCGGGGATCATGTCAGTCACCCTGCTAGACAGGGGTCCAGAGAAGTAAATATTGTGGGAAGAAATATCCAGGGAATTGTTATGGCTAGGCTTGCATAGCCTAGTACCAACCTATGAACCTATGAACCTATGACTAGAGAAATGCAGGATTGCTCACCTAAGAGAAGGCTCTCCAAAATCTAGTCAAGTTAGCTTACTTCAGTGCTTCTCTGTGCAGTTTAGTGACAGGTATTTAGAGTCCGCAGAATTTATAACTCACACACAGGAGTTAGAAGAAGGTACCCTTTCAATACTACAAGAGTAGAGAATTTACTTGCACACACTACTCCACTATGTGAATAAAACTACAGAGAAACTGCACTCAGCAGCACAGAGAATCTTAAAGAAGAAAATAAAAGTACCTATGAAAAACAAATAAAATCTGAAGGCCAAGTGCTCTACACTACCCAGGGCATGCAGTAATTAGTCTAACTCTAACTGAGATCAGTCCTTACTCAGTCAAGTATGGTCTCTACTCCAGGCCAAACAGATTTACTCAAAGTGAAAATAAAATTCAGATTTACTCAAAGCAGAATGTAAAATGAAGAAACAGTACCAGACAATGCAGTCTTTGTAAGATAAATTGAACAAACAGAAAAAAAAATCATATAAGGTTAGTCTACAGCAGTGCAAAACAGAAATTATATTATCCCAGAAGTCACACATCTGCAAAGTCCTTATGCACTTCTTGGCTGGAATTTGTTAAATCAATATGCAATGAATGCAATCACTTTAAGAAAAATATTTTCTTTTTACTGAATGTTGTGAGGCAGTGAAGAACTGATCACTTATGTAGACCACTTCCTCATTTCAATGTTTAATTTAGTTTTCTATCTATCTAGCATTCATCTATCATAGGATCATATGAGGTTACAAGGCTAACAGCCACAGGGCTCTTAAAAGCCTAGCCAATTTCAACCCATGTTCCAAGGATGTCTGGTTCAAGCAAACACTAAAATCAGCACCTATTGCCCCTGTCCAAGAGGGAACAGGTGGAACTCCTATGGTGAATTTCCAGTTACCCATCCAGTCGTCCAAACTGTGCCTAAATAGGGCCAATGAAGGGCTTTGTTTAACATGAATAGGAAGCTTGTTCCAAAGGCGGGCCAATTCCTTTGAGACAAATCTGTCTCTCCAGCAAGTTCTGTTGATGTCACATACGAGGTTAAGGTCTGTTTGAGTGAGTGCCCCCTGTACCATTTGACTTGCAAATGTGCAGCATTTCCATCAAAGCTGGTCAGAGACTGTTTTATATGCAAGACACGGGTCACCTCTGAGCAGCCTGTATAACGCAGAGTAAAGTGACAATGATTTCTGTCCACATAAGACAGATCTTGAAGACCCTGAATTTTCTTTGTAAGGAAGCTTTGTGGTCTGTCCAACTGCTGCAGGTGTTTGGAAAGGAACATACCAAAGGGAGAGTTGTACACTATTATTGCCCTGATGAGGGAAGAGTACAGGGGGTTATAACCTCTTTTTTTCTGGAAGCAATGCTCTTACTTATGAGATTAGCAATATAAAATATCCTTCTTCCCACTATAGAGACATGGTGATCGAAATCAATGTTGCTGTCAACCTGAGTGCCCAGATCTCTCACCAATGACTGTGTGCTTAGGGTACTGCTATTGATGTAGTTTTTTGCAGGAACATCACTCTTGCCAAAGGGGATGATAATGCATTTTTTTGCATTTAGTTTAAGTCCATGACTTTGGTGTCAGTCATTAGTCTGTGTAAGACCTTTTTGCAGGATTTTGACATTGATAGGGGTTTCTGCTACAGTCCTCTAGTTTTAGCTGTACTTCGGAGAAGTAGATTCCAAACAGAAGCATCCCAGAACAAATCCCTGTAGAACACCATTGGTTACAGGTCTGCCGGATGAGGTGCAGTCCCCTATTTTGACCATATGAGTTCTATCAGTGAGCCAGTTTGCAACCCACCTTACAGTATATGGATTGATACCCAGCTGGGTGAGTTTATCAATGATGCCTGAGTGGCGGGGTTGTGTCAAAGGCCTTGGCTAGGTCTAGGTAGGCCATATGCACAGATTTGCCCTTGTCTAGGGCTTTGGTGACTGTCTCGAAGAAGTCCTCCAAGTTTAACAGGGATGATCTTGATTTGACAAAGCCAAACTGGGTGGGGTCAAGCATTTGGAGATTTCCTATACCTTTGTTAATATGGCCTTGCAGATAAGGCTTGTCAAGCTAATGGGTCTATAGTTCCCAGGGTCACACAGACTTCCTCACACACACACACACACACACACACACACACACACACACACACACACACACACACACACACACACACACACACACAAACACACATCCACAGCATGAAATTCAGTTTTGTCATTTACATATCAATGCAACATTCTTTGAAATGTTTTCACAAATAACTGAGGCATTAAGTGTTACTTCATGGTTACTGTCATGAATTTGCTGGTTTATTCATATTAACTGCACAGGCACTGAAACAGATTTTCTGCTGTTGAATATTAATTCCACTTAAGTCTGTACAGGGAAAGCCTAGGAAGTTTAGAAGATATTCTGCTGTTCGTAACAATGCTATAATTAGGCATATTTTGCATTATTAACTTTATCACAGGACTCCTGTGTATTACTACTGTATTCAAAGGGGTTGAAGATGATAGGACTGAACTCTCAGAGCTGAACCCTGAGGCAGAGCTCTTACCACTAAGTTATTGTGCTGTACAATTATAGACTGATTTCCACTGAGGACTGGTTGCTGACTTACTTGACAGGGTAGAATCCTGCTTCCCTGCAGCCCTAAATTGGATAAATAGGTATTAAAAACTGAATTGTACTGAAGTGAGCTCAAAGGCTAGGCACTATAATATAAACAAGAATCAGCAACTTATCTCTGATAAGATTAAAGACACCATAGCACTGGGATTTGATTGAACATACACTAATGGAAATACATTAAGCATTCATAGCAAAAACCTGCTTCTTCTTCTCAGTGATTATGCTTCTTCTTTGAAGTGGTGTTTCAGTGTTTGCATTTTGGCTTGATGCATGTTTAAAGGGATAGTCTTGGCTTGATCAAGCACAGTAAGGAGTGACTAGGTGGGTCCTCCTCCAAGTTTGCACCCTGAGCCTTCCATTCACTCAGACTGTCAAAATATCCTCTACACAGTTGGTATTGCATGCTCCTCCCATAATATCACTCTTCTGATCCCAGATGACAAACAGCTTCTGCTCCACTCAGTCTCATTTCCTTGTCACCATCAAGGATGAAGAAGTACTCTAATGGCCCTGAATCAGCATCTACTCATTTATATAGCTTTTCCAGAGTTTTCAGTCTCTCCCCTGTCTCTTTTCTCCCTTTCACTCTCTCATGCCAGTCTAACCTGCAGAGCAAGAAGAAACAAATATGAGATTTGGTTTGCGGTTTCTGCTAGATCAGTTCAGTCCTCACATTTACACAACTCGGTTAAATAATATTTTAAGTGGACACAATGGATATTCCCTGAAATTGGCTTTACTTGTTTTTATTCCCTTCTAATTTGATTCAAAACTGCTTAAGTAGTTCTACTACCATAGTTTCTTGGTTCTACATTCTTATATTGCTTGAGTATATAGCTTGGGAAGTAGTTATACCCTGCATTTCAATAAGGTTAAGGTTTAGAAATTACAAGCTGTGTTATAATACCTGGCATGGCTTAGTATTTATAATACACACTGTGGTTCATGATTTTGTTTTCATTTGTTGGCATATTTTAATGTGAAATCATCTTCTTTCCTGCAACTACCTCAGTGGTACAAATCCACTTATATTTTTTGAATTATTATAATTTTCAGTTCATAAAATATATATCTATATACCACTATGTGTGCCTCAGCATGTCTACTGAAGTGAAGACATTTTCCCCAGAAATATGTACTGAAGTATACATTATAATGTCTGATTCCTTCTTGAATAAACATCTTGTTAAGTTATAATCAAATGGCAGTTTCAAACATGGTATTATATAGTTATACATTTATTTTTATTTTATTTTACATTTGTTTACCGGGAGTGTCCGACTGAGCCAGGAAAGGCCCATTTTCAGCAGAGGCCCAGGGAGAAAAGCTCCAATTTACATTTGCAAAATCCAATAAAGAAAAGTTAACAATCAATATAACAAGTCTGACAGTAATATACATTTTTACTTTTTCAGAATCAGCTATTTTAATTGGATTGCATAAAAGGGTGTTGTAAGACTGGATTTATCTAAATTCAAAATTCCACATTTGTTAAGGCACAGGAAGTTTCACATACTTGAACAATTTATATGGCAAATTACTTTCTTTCTGTAATTTGATGGTTAATGGTATATTATAATATTTGCTGAAAGTTCTGGACTATGCTTTCCTGAACAAAAATTACTAGTCCACAGTAAAAAATATTCAACAGTGCTGGTCTGAGGGAAACTTGTCAGTGGCACTCTTACATCTCAGGAGAGTAGTATTATGTTGATAATATGCAAAAAGGTAATAAAGATAAATGAATGAATTTTGATGTCTAGGTTATGGGCATTCCTGATTAAAGGTCAATGTTCTGATCTATCAAATACATATGAAAATGTGAGGAAGTATATATAAACAGAAATATTTAAATGTGAGCATTACTTATGGACACAGAGAAATTAATTTGCTTTGAAGAAATAGATCCATTGTATATAAAGCTGTGTTGATGTGTGCTTATATGTCCTATGATTAATATGACATGCAAACACTAGCTATACATAAAACATGTAGAAGTGTTGCTTTTTTTTCGAAAGTATTAGGAGCTTCCAAACTGTAAATGCACATCTACCTAGGATACTGAGTTGCAATGTGGAACTAAGATTTGAAGTAAACAGCTGTGCTTATTTGACATTCACACAGTGTGTTCAGGCTACAAAGCTTAAAGCACTAAGCTCATAATTAGTGCTGAAAGATCTTGGAGTAGAAGAAATGGATGCTAATTTCATTCAGCAATGGAGAGAAGTGCAGCAAATTTTGTCCGATGTTTGTAAAGTTATAGTGGGATATTGCAGTGAAATAGTTGAACAATAGGTTTCAGTTTCTGAAACTGTGGAAATACTGAGAAATTTATTTTCTCCTCTGGGTTTTGATGAACATATGTCCAATTTCAAAGATAGTATTAAGCATGTCATATGATTATGCATTTGTTTTTCTTATTTATTTTACATTTGTTATGCAAATTACAACAATCTAAAGACCTTACGATCATCACATAAACTTCTTGTAAATATTTGTAAATCAAACAACTCTTTTCTCTAATACTGTTGGAAAATCCTGGAACCTTCTTCCTAATGAACCTTCCTCTCTTCCCTCTATATCACTCTTTAAAACCAAATTGAAACTTTTCCTCAGAACACACTGTTTGTGCCCCTGTACTAAACCTGACTGATCAACTAGCTCTTCTTACTTGGTTCAACCTACCCTCCTCTTCTCAGTAATCAAGTTCCTTTTCTTAATAACAACTTACCTTGTCCTTCTATACTATTACTTACATCTTCAGAATCTCATTAAGGAGTCTACTTTTACTAATATATTGTATAATTTCAGCTCCTACTTTTTCATTATGACTACTTGTTTACTAATATATTGTATAATTCAGCTGCCATCTTTTTCTTTATGATGTATTGCAACTACATTTTGTATTGCACTAATCACAGGTCTCAACCTCTTAAGAGGCCAGTGTGGAACACAGACCCTAACAATGTGTGACTAATGGTCAAAATGTGGAACACCCTATTTTTTCACTGCGCGAAACGTGCCTTCACTATGGAGCATGATAGAACATCTTTAAAATTCAATAAGACACTTCTCAGATCCAAAACCTTTATCTGCAGTACCATAACCACACCATAAGTAAATGAAACAGCATTTTACAAAAATAAAAATCAAATTTACTACATTTCCTACACAGACATTACAAGTCACACAAATGATTTTAGTTAGACCAAGTTAAATATTATCCTGTCATATGTCAGATGTAGACTTATTGCCATGGAGCATGGTACTTAACAAATGCACTTGCAACACACACACACACACACACACACACACACACACACACACACACACACACCAATACTACCTGCATTTTACATACACCACTTTAGATGTGTTCTACCCCTGTCCTATTGCCGTTCTGGGCCTGGCAAAGGTGCTTAAAAGGGTGCTTAAAACCAGGGCCCTCTGTACTTTAAAACCAGGACCCTCTGTACTTTTACAAGAATGTGCTATTTAAGACATCATGCCTTAGAACAGTTATGACCAAAGCATGCACAATCAAGTTACACTCTAAAGTTCTGCCAGAAAACAAAACTGAATACTTTAAATCATCTCATTACTATAAATAACTCAATTCTGACATCTATTCTGACATACCACTCAACCTCTTAGTGCAAGAAATCTGGACAAAGCCCTGCCCAATGTACTAGGTGGACAAGCAACACAAAAACAGAGACTCTAAATATTGCTCTGATAAACTTAGAAATGATGCTCTCATAAACTCTTGGCATACAGTTTCTGCAAAAAAATTGGCTTTTACTTTCAGAACTGTACTAGGGGACACAAACAGACACTAAATATTGTTCTTATAAACTTATAAAGTTGCTAGAATAACAGGACCTGACTTGGCATACAGTTAGTGCAAAAAATAGCAATTATTTTCAAAGATGTCCGAGGGGGACAAGCAGCACAAACAGAGACACTTTAAATATTGCTCTTATAAATGTAGAAAATTGCTCGAATAAATAACAAGGACCTGACTTGGCATACAGTTTCTCTAAAATGGCACACAGACACTTTAAATATTGTTGTTATAAACTTACAAAGTTGCTAGAACAGGACCTAACTTGGCATACAGTTTCTCTAAAAAATGGCAATTACATTTAGAGATGCACTAGTGGGACAAGCAGCATAAACACAGAGACACTTTAAATATTCCTCTTATAAAACTCAGAAAGTTGCTTAATTAACAGTATCAGATGTACTAGGGGGACAAGCAGCCCAGAGATACTAAATATTGCACTTATAAACTTAGAAAATTGCTACAATAACAGGATCTGTGCTAGCATACCAGTTTTAAGGATAGGGAAATACTGGCCTAACCATTAACCTTAACCATTCACATTAACCTTAACCATTGTAGCTAAAACAGTCACTTACCTCTACCTTTGTAAACACCAGCAGCTTAATACAATCCACGGCACAAACAATGATCCAGCAGGCAGCAAAATAAACATAAGCCTTCTGACCGGTCTCACTCCACCAAAGCAGCAGCAAGCACGGTCCCTGAACCTCAAGTCCCTTCAGCTCACTAACTCCTCTCCTAGCAGGCTGGCTTCCAAGTCCAGAAGTCTTCACTACAGCCGCTCCTTCCTTTTCCCCAATGCTGAAGTTCCCGGTCTTCAGAGTTCTTCCTTCCAAGTTGTTGTTGCAAGCAACTTGCAAAAAGTAAAATCGCTGATTCCTGAAAGCCTTTTCAAGCCATTATTGTGGCATGAAAAGGCATCCTGGAATGCGATTGGCCTGTATTGGGGAGTTCTCGTTGGCTCCCGCCCCCCTGAGAAGCTTACTTGATTGGCTCATAGACCGCATTCATGATTGGCTGTAAATGCGGTCTACGAGCCAATCAAAAACTGCAGAGCACAGCCAACGCTGTGTAATGTGGAAGGGCAGCACAGTTATGCATTGGTTTGTATAA
Organism: Protopterus annectens; assembly: GCF_019279795.1. Classification (NCBI taxonomy): domain Eukaryota; kingdom Metazoa; phylum Chordata; order Ceratodontiformes; family Protopteridae; genus Protopterus; species Protopterus annectens. Next base: position 1,860,239,902 of record NC_056733.1, read on the forward strand.
CGCAATGCTGATTGGCATTAATTGTGGTATACAGACCAATCAGAATTCGTGTAGCGGAGCCACAGCTGTTCAATGCGGAACAGCGGAACAGTGGCTTCGCTCGTCATTAAATGCAGAGCGTTCCACATAATCCGGAGCACTTGGATGCTCAGGTACTAATTGTATCTATATATTTTGCGCTATGTTATGAACGAATGACCTCTTTCATTATTCTCTGTACTGCACCTGCAATGTTCATTGTATACATTAATTTTTGTATATGTGATTTTGTTTGTTTCCTCGGAGCTTAACTCCCCAGGCCTCTACTGAAAATGGACATATATCCAGTTAGACTAGCCCAGTCAAGAAATGTAAAATATAATAAAATAATAAATAAATAAATACATTGTTGTCTGGTGAAGTCTGAATGGACATAAAGGCCGTTTTCAGCAGAGGCCTGGAGAGAAAAGCTCCAGTATATGCAGTACAATGAAAATCTTTATCAACAGTGTCAGGCTGTATGCAATTAAAATAAGTTTTACAATATCAAAATAGGTAACATAGTAACTCTATATACAGCAATAAGGCTAATACTAATTATACTCTATATAGATATCATTAAATAACTATGTAGTAGGATAGATGTCACAATACAGAGTACTGAGTTATTGATATAGGATGGATAGCCAAAGGTTAATTTAATTTTGAGATATAAATGAAATGAGAAGTAAAAGAGTTGAATGGCATAGGTAGAAGGTGGGTGGATGAACAGTGACGATAGTTGGTAACGGTGTAGAGGACAGAAGAGGTATTGTAGAAGAGGAGGAACAAAAAAGAGATGTTATATTTATCTTGGAGATGTACAGCTACAGAGCCAGAGTGTTGAGAGGTGTTTTCTTAGATGTGTTTTTAATACCTGTTAGTTTTCAAGAAACCTGAGAGCATGTGGGAGCGCAATTCAGAAGGTAGCTACAGAGTTTGAGTCTATGGAGGCTCCCAATGCATTTTGGGCTTTAGTGATGGAGAGGAGGAGTTTGTCTTTTAAGTGAAGAGCTGTGGTAGGTTAGTATTATTGAAGCATGCCTTTTAGTGTCGGACACTAATCAGGGTAGTATATTAGAATATGAGCTAGTAGTAGCTAACTATAGTGGAAGTGATGTGGGAGTTCAGTCCAGTTTAGTTGTTTAAGGGCAGAACAATGATGAGTTCTAATGGGGTGATTTGCAAGCTATTTTATTGTAATATTGGTCCAGTTTTTGTACGTGTGGACATTTCTAGGTTAGTAAAGAATGAGAGGCATACAGTAGGGTAATTAGGAGGTATGCTCCAATTCTGTCTGTTACATATGTTATTGTTGTATATGAGGCCAAGCTTTTGGGGGTTTGTTAATAATAGTTTGGAAGTGCAGGTGAAATTTAAAGATGTCATCAATTGTGACTCCTACGAGTTTTGTGTTAAGAAACTTTTCAGTCAGGATGTTATTTAATGAAGTGATTTTGAATGAGTTTTTCTTTGAGAAAATGGATTAGGGGAGAAAAAACAGTAATTTTGTTTTGTTTTGGGTGATAAGTGGGAGTTGTGAGTTGTCTAGCAAATATTCTATGGACATAAAGGATTCTTGAGTAATTTCTTGAAGTTTTTGTAGATTAGAGGCTGTGCAGATGGTGTGCTTGGAAGCAGTGTATAGATAATTTATAAATATGTTAAACAGGAGGAGTCAGAATATGAAACCTTGCGGCAGTCCTACAGTAATGGGTAGAAGAGATGAGCATTCTTGCTGCCATTTGACTGCTTGAAATCTATTTGTTATATAGCTGTTAAACCAGCAGATGGAGGGCGGGGAAAGACCTAAGGAGAAGAGTTTTAGTAATAGTTTTTGGTGAGAGATGGTATTGATTGCTTTGGGCAGGTCTAGGGACAAGAAAGATACAAAGTTTCTTGTATTTTTGTTCTTATTAATAGTATCTGCAAAACAGGGCAGTAGTGCTGCTATGGTTAGGATGAAAACATTGTTGTGTGGAGGAAACAAGATTGTTTATGGTATGGTATTGCACTAACTGCGAATGGATACAAGTTGGAGGGTCCTCCTTTATGAATGGCTAGGAGATAAGATTCTAGAATGCATCTGTTTATTAGTATAGATAATACATATGACAGAGATTAGGCTGCAATTTTTAGAGATTCAAGAGGAAGGTCATCTGTGTCAGAGATTGTAGTTTTTTTAGTTTTAAGAGATGTTTTCTTATGGTGGAGGTAGAGACAGATTTCAGTGAGAAGTGAACTTCCATGGTATTTTGTTGGTGGGGGTGGTTTGATGATAGGGTTGTCTTTGATAAGTTAGGCTACAACTTGAAGTTAGTATTTGTTATTTTTTAAAGTTATTAGCAACTGTTGATGAAATGTCTTCTGGTGAGGAAGTAAGTTTTTGATTTTGGCCTGGATTTAGTAGATTTTGGTCTGATGACCCGAACTTTTTAGGATTATTTCGATGTGCTTGTTGTACATTTAAGTAATGGAGTTTTTATGCTTTACACTGTTTTTTTTTTTTTTTTTGCTTTATTTCTTATCTGTCAAATGGAGAAGTTTTTTCCTGGGATTTGTTGGTATGCCATGTTTTCCAGGCTTTGTCTCTCTTAACACCATTAGTTATCTACTATTTTTAGGTAGTCATGTTGCTGGATTACTTTCAACTCTTTTTCTTCTGATGGAAGCATGTTCATTCAGTACATTGGTAAAGTTTTCATTGAATTCAAGGGTTGCTTCATCTAAAGGAATTATATTTAACATATTCCAGTTGTATTCATTGAGATTGGAGATGAAATTATCTATGTTAAAATTTCATACGTTACATAAAGTCTTGTAGGTGTGATGTTTTACTGGATTGAGTACAAGCCTGTTAACAAAATGGGCAGGTGGTCACTTAGGTTGCCAGATAGTATGTCGTATATATTACTGTGTTCAGTGGAGAGAATTCAGTCTACACTGCATGCTTTAGAAAAGGGCTTCTGATATCTTGTTGGTGTAATGATGAGCTGAAATAAACCATATAGGCTAATACTGGTAGTGGGGGTATCAGACACAGTTTGGCCCTAGTCTATGTTAAGGTCCCCAAGGATGATGGCTTATTGGGGTATATTGGTAGAAGCCCTGGATAGTATGTCCTCTGCTATGCTGATGTTATTGCCATGGAGAATATTTAAGGCTATGATACATATAGTCTTATAACAGTTTCGCTTGAGTAAGGCAATAAGAGTCTCTGCATTTTTGAATGAAGGATGCTTTTTCTGATAAAGGGATATATTTAAGTGTTTTGGCTATATAATACCCACCCCACTTGCTTTTTTGGATATGCAGTCTGCTTGAAAGATTCTATATTCTGGTTGGAGGATTTCAGTGTCTTTGACTTTGGGTTTTAGCCACATCTCTGTGATACCTAGGATGCCATGGTTGTAATGAGATATGAAAGCATTCAGTTCAGTTACTTTGTTACAGGTACTTTTAACGTTAATGATTATAGAGTTTAGACTTGTTTTACTGTAGCTGCAGAAGTGAAGTGTTACATTATTAATGGTTTTGTGGGCCATTATGGGAGGCTGTAGTGGTTGGTCCTGGGTTGGGGTGAATGTAACCACATAGTTGCAGACTGGGTAGGGACAGCTTCACTATACAATGCTACTTAATTTTAAATGTGTTCTTTGTGACTAATTTGTGAGATGAGTTAGTTACTTTTATATACCTTTGAAAAGATGGATGTGAGATAGGTTATTAAGTTTGTGGACTACACAGAATGAAATATGGGAGAAATTGTCATTGAGAGCATTGGACTGAGCATTGGGAATAAAATTGGCGTTGAAGGGTATATGATAGCTGGTTATGTGTAGGATGCTAATTATTATGTGAGTGTTCAGTTAGTGAAAACACAAACAGGATATTGATAGCCGACTGGATAGGGTTTGGCTGGTTGTAGTTTGGGTGAAGTGTGAGGCATTGTTAAATTACAATGCAGAAGCAATCCAGTTAAACAAAAGAAGAAAAGTAGGATGTGGTTAGTGGATGTGTGAAGAAGGGACAAAAGTATACATCTTAAGCTGTTTCATGATTGGTGGTAATGTGCTGGGTAGAGATTATCTTAGAATTACTGTAGATGCTGTGGGGTGGGTGGGAATTGGGGTAGGGTATTGAACCACAGGGAGCCTGAGCATAGCAGGATCAACCAATCAGGTATCTCAGTGGAATTCAGTTATTTGCTCCAGATTGTTTTCCACCAAAAACAATCAATGAGGTAGAATGTTTATGGATGCAAACACAAGGTATTTTACCTACTTTATGGATACAAACACAATGTCTTTTACCTACTTCAGGTGAGTCGTATCATTTAATTTTATTGTTATGGCCTTTATTTGTTTTTTTTTTCCAGGGAATGTTTCACTGCTAAAGTGTTGATTTAACTTCAACTTAAGCAAGATAAGGCCTGAGGGTGGGGGTTAGGGGGAGCCTTTCCAGAAGATTCATACTACAGTGGAGAATACACTGATGCAGAAGTGAAGAAAAACAATATATTTCAGTAGTTTAATTTGATTATTGGAAACTGCCTTACATTAGCTTTGACTGAAGGCATTTATCCTTTTGTGCTTTTATACGTGCAGTGAAATTGAGTTGCAAAGTTCCCTTGGCAGTGAGATTGTTCTACATTTGTATCAGGAATTGTTAGGGATATTATATACTCAGTATACCGGGTGAGAGAGCAGATTACAATAATTAGAATTTTTGGTGGTTGAACTGGATAGATACATTACTATTCTTCTGTGTTCTGCTGTATTAGTGTTTGACCAACATAAGTAATTCACTTGATTTCACAGTTGTACATTTGTACTTTATAGCCTTTAAACTGGACAATAAGGCAGCTAGCAAGAGATATGTTTTGGCACGCAAGCTTGGAATTATTAAAACTGAAGTTTTCATAGTTTATAAGGACAGATGGAAAATAAAGCAGCTAACAAAAGAGATATGTGTTGATATGCATATTTGTGATTATTGAGATGGAGGTTTCCAGATTTTAGAAGGACAGGAAGAACACCTATCTCAATTAGTTCCCACTCTCTGCTGCACAACATACTGTTTGTAATTGTGACATGTGAGCACTTTAGAATGAGCAGCTTGAATTTTAACAGACATGAAAACACTAGGCAGTGACCCATCTCTTTTCACAACTAGAACTGTCTCAGATTAACAATGGCCTAAACTAGCTAGTACCTGGGCTTTTCATATAGAATACAATCGGGTTCTGCAACTGAACCCTACAGCAAAAATGAATAAACCTCTGGAAAAACGAAATGTGTTTGTATATGATGGAATGATTATAGACTTGGTTGTGAATTCATTTGGCATTCATCCAGACTTAACAGTAAATTTAATTTTCAAGCAACTGTCCAGTTTTCCAACCTTTGTTACCTTGGATAACTCTATTGGGCAAAAGCTAGATTTCTGAACTATTACCTGCCAAAATGAACTAAGGATTGCTACACTCAATATAGAATCATTGGCAGGATGGAGCTTGGAAGTGGATGACATGATAGTAACAAGGAGGCTGGATATCCTCTCCATCCAGGAGAAAATATGGAAGGGGAGTGTAGCAAAGCCACTTGACTTGGAATCTAGAGCCTACTACTGTTGTAGTGAACAGACTAAAAGTATTGTGGAAACTGTGGTGAGAGAGAGACTTAAGAAATTTGTGAGGGATGGTATCAGACTCATGACAAACAGACTCCAATGTAAGGATAAGGCAGCTTTTATAAGCACAGCCTATGTCTCACAGCAGGGTTGTGACAGCAACGAAAAGAGTGCATTCAGGCAGCAGCTGCAGGACCTACTAGATAAAGCAGGACGGCATGTGTTTCTGTTGATAACTGGGCACCTAGCTGCACATATTGGGACACACAGAAAAGGATATAAGGATTGTTTGCATCCACATAGGTGGGGCAACAGGAACAAAAAAATGAGAAGCTATTCTAGACTTCAGTTTATCAAATGGCTTGATGGTGGTCAATACATGGTTCAGAAAAAAGAGATAAAGTCACAAGATCACATACAAGAGTGGACAACATGCAGCTCAGGTAGACTTTCTCCAAGTAAGGAAAGGACAATGGGGTAAAATCAGTGATTGCAAAGTCATCCCCCAGTGAAACAGTTGTCTCACAGCATAAACCACTGGTTGCCACAATCATCTTCAAGGAATGGTCACAGAAGGCTCTAGGTCAACACAGACAAGGCTGAAGACCTGAATATTAACAAGAGAGGAAGCACAAGAGTTCATGAAAATACTCAGGGCGCTAGCACCTGAGGAAGAAGACGAAGTATGGTGAGTTGAAGAAGAATGGCAGCACCCAAAAACAGCATGTGTGAGGACTACAGAACAGATATGTGGCCAAATTGGGTATGGAAATAAGATGCATAAGCTAGTGGTGGAATACAAAGTCTGAGAAGTAAACAAAATAAAGAACTGCAGGGGAAACAGTGGGAGTCAGAAAAGAAAGACAAGCTAAGAATGAATACTTGATGGCTAACAAAGAGACTATGAGAGAGTTGCAATAGCAAAGAAAAAGGCAGCAGAGACACTTTTTCTGCTTTTTTTTCCTAAAAAGTTTTTATTAAAGATTGTTACATCAAAATATTAGTATATATCATTAGAAATACAATTACATAACTAAAAGAACAACAAGATAACAACTATATAAAATGCAACAAAAACTATTTACAAAGGCATCTACTTATACAACAACATTCTAAAAAAAATCATATAAGAACTGTATTCATTTAATTATTAAAGCTTGTTTTTCCAGTAGTCCTTTAAATTTTAACCAGACATTATATGAAGGGGTAACTCTGGAAGTTCTTGTCTTGATTGTGATAAGTTCAAGTTGACATACTTCAGCTGCAATTCTTTCATGAATGTGGTATACTAATTTTTCCAGATGTTCTTCGTGTTTCACTGTTGCAGTCATCACCTGTGGGGTTATCCCTGCTGTGGTAGCCCTCGGCCGGCCTGAATACCAGAGTCAATGTTTTTCTGTGCCAGCTGCTGTCGCCTGTAGACTGACATCAAGTTGTCAGTGCTATAAAGCAAGGCAACTGATGCCATCATGTCAGTCTTTCTTGCTGTAGAGCCCATAGCAGAAACAGTTTGCAAGTGTGCCGGTCGGTCGCTACTAGAGTTCAGATCACAGCTGAAAACGTCTAAAGCTAAGTACTCCATTGAGGATCTCTTTTTCTTGCACTAACTGATGTCTAAAAAAGTTAATAATTGTCTTGCCTGTGGAAAGTAAATCCCACACCGAGGCTTCCATTCCTACTGTGTTACTTGTTTAGGCCCAGACCACGACGTAGTCTGCTGTCAGTTCTGTGCCCTCTTCAATGCGAGAACTATTCATCAGAGAGCTCTTTTTGTTGATAGCTATTTTCATCCTCCATCTTCTCATATGGCGTTGGTTAGCCAACTATCGACAGAACCTCCGACAAAGTGTAAGGATAAGGATAAGGATAGACAGACCTCACAAGGCCAAGCCTTCAGATGACTCCTCCGCTAAACAGGTCGTCTGTACTCTGGAATTCAGTGAGGCACTTTCGCAGCCTCTGATGCCCAATGCGATTGCCATGCAGGCCTCTACTGAGACCCTTTCAGGGTCCGGTATGTCACAGAAATCTTCTTGATCTTGAGAGCCTTTGGCTGTCTCAGCCTCGGTTGGGTCCGGAGCCGCTAGCCAGGTACCGGCTTCCAAGGATGTCTTTTGCACTACCGATTCCAGTCAGAAACCAACGTCTTCTCTTCCAATTATCACTAATCTCAGACCGATTACTTCTCTTAGGCATAGAAGCCAGGCCACCCCTAGGAAATCTTCCTTTAGCCACCATCTTCCTCCCGTCCCTCCACCCCAGGCCCAGATGCTTAAGATGGCGGAATATCTTATTTCCCTTATCAGGGGTAGTCAGGCCTCTTCTTCTAAAAGAAAAATACTTCCTTCTCCAGAATTATTGACAGAACAGGATTCTGAGAAATCAGATTAGTCAGACTTGGAAGAGGATCAGCAACCTCTTACTGCTTATGAGGATTCAGATGCAGAAGAATCCATCCCTTCTGCCTCCCCACCAGAAGATTTTTCCTTTGGGGAAACCATCCATACCCTTATGGAGCATTTCCAATGGGAATCTCAGGACTTCCCTCAATCCAAGAAAAGGCTTAGAGAATTTCTAGACCTTCCTCAGCACAGACCTCTTGCCATCCCCCCTGTTTTAGATGTGGTGGATGATGTTTTCCTTGAATCCAGTTAAGCCCTGGATGCCCTGCCTCCTGCTTACAGTAAGTCTGGCAAGTACTACAGGGTACCAGACACCCACAAATTTCTGTACAGTCATCCTGCTGCAGACCCGGAGGTCATTACACAGGGCCCCAAAGTTGCCAGGGCGAGTTCAGCAAAGAACCCTACTCCTTCTGATAAAGAGGCCAGAGGTCTGGATAGATGGGGTAAAAAGGTATACACCTCTGTAGCCTTAGCCATTAGAACTCTTAAGTGTCAGTTCCATATGTTAAAATATCAACAGCACACTTTGGAACTATTAAAGCAAAAGATTTCTACTTTTCCTGACTGTGCCAATTCTTAGGAGCAAGCAGATTTATTGCACTCCTCTTGTCAAGTGACTAGGCATTCTTTACACTGTGGATATGATGCATTAGAATCCTCTAGCAGGGCAGTAGTGTCTGGATCTGTCATTTGGAGACATGCATGGTTGAAGGAACAACCTCTACCTGATCATGTCAAGTCTAAGTTAATTGATGCATCTTTGGACAAAGACCGCTTGTTTGGGAAAAAAGCAGAAGAGGTGCTTAAGAAAATGGAAGACAAAGCAAAATCTATGCAAACAGTAAAATATTTCTTTCAAGTTCAACCTCCTAGATTCAGCAGGAACTTTCCCTGTAAGCACTGGTCCTTTCCTGCCCCTACAGGTGCAAGCTAAGCCCAGTAGGGACAGGCCACCCAGGTCTCTATAGCAGGGACAACAGAGAACCAAACAGTGGGCCACATCCACCTCCAAGGCAGGGAGTACTAAGCCATCCCTCTATGTCACAAACTCTCACTGACCCCCTTCCCCCCTCTTTCCTCCCTTCACTCAAATGATCAGAGGAAGGTTGTCCCTCTGCAAAGAAAATTGGCTGTCTGTAACCAAGGACCAATGGGTCTTAAAGATCATTTTTCAGGGATACAAATTCAATTTCTACAAACTCCCTGTCCCCAAAGGGTACCCAGAGTTACCTCCAAATCAGTGGCAGAGGGATTAAAACAAGTCCAAACTCTCATATTCCAGGGGGCAGTAGAACCTGTTCCCACAGATCAAGCAGACAAAGGATTCTATTCTAGGCTATTCCTTGTTCGTAAAAAGGAGGGTACTTGGCATCCAATCCTGGATCTATCCATTCTGAACACCTACCTGGTGGTTCCCAAATTCAAAATGCTAACCTTGTAGCAGCTGCTGCCTATGCTGACAAAAAATGCTATTCCTATAAGGGAGTCTTGCAGAAAATTCCTGCATTTCAGAGCAGGCTCACAGCACTTTCAATTCTCTGCTCTTCCCTTTGGTTTATCTACTGCTCCAAGGGTTTTTGTCAAATGCCTGGCCCCAGCCATAACATTCTGCAGACAGAAAAACATTCAGATTTATCCCTATTTGGATGACTGCCTCGTCCAAACAGAGAGCAAAGAAAAGCTCCTGCAGGACTTGCTCTTCGCAAAAACTCTTCTCACTCCTTGGGATTCACCATCAATGAGAGGAAATCAAAGCAGATTTCCTCCAGGAGTATCATCTTCCTGGGAGCTGTGCTCGACACAGCATCACAAATGGCCTTCCTAATCCCAGAGAAGAAAAAATTCCTGTCTCTCTATTTTACTCAGCTGGCATCCGAAAGTCAACTCACAGCAATGAAGTTCTTGCAAGCCCTGGGGTGCATCCTTCTGATTCCTCTGGCCAGACTACACATGAGGAAACTTCAGTGGTACCCAAGGAAACTTTAGTGCCAGCTTTCTCAACCTCTGGAGACCTCTCTCCCTCTGATCCCCTGTATAAAGGCAGAGTTGCTATGGTGGGCAGAGGCTTGTGCCAAGAACCAGAGTCTCCCCTTCATCCACCACCCAACAGGCCAGACCCTAACCACTGATGCTTCAGAAGTCACCTGGGGTGCCCATGTAGGGGGCATGTGCACCCAGAGCCTTTGGGATGCTCAACCCCTTCCCTTGCACATCAACCAGAATGAAATGCTTGCAGTACAGAAGGATCTGACACCCTTCCAGCCTCACCTCAATCCAGGGGTTCTCCTTGTCAAAACAAACAACATCACAGTAATGTGATACATCAACAAACAGGGAGGAACTCAATCTTAACCCCTGTGCAGCCTAGCCATGAACCTCTGGCTGACGGCCTCATCCATGGGATTACACCTGATAGCCCAATACCTCCCAGGAATCAATAACATCCTGGCAGACCACTTAAGCAGACACATTGTGGACCCCCATGAAGGCAGCTCCATGGAAAAACCTTCCATAGAGTCACTCAAGTGTGGGGAAACCCAGAGGTAGACCTATTTGCTTCACACCTCTATAATCAGCTACAGAAATTTTGCACCAGGGAATGTCACCACCTAGCATGGAAGGTGGATGCTTTAGCCTTCCCTTGGAGCTCCCTCTTTGTATACACCTTCCCCCCTCTTCCTCTTGTTCCCAAGGTACTCATCAAAATCAAGGAGGAGGGGCCCAAGACCATCCTCATTGCACCATATTGGCCCAGGCAAAAATGGTACCCCCTGCTGCACAGCCTCACATCACATCCACCCTGGCAGCTTCCACAGATCCCAAACCTCCTGACTCAAGCAATGGGGGAAATGCTGCACACAGACTTGCAGACTCTCAGGCCATCAGCATGGCTGATACTCCCAAAGTAAGGGAAGAGCCCTTGCTAAAGAAACAGGTGCTGGGCATTCTCACAGAGGCCAGAAGACCAAGCACCAGAAGATCTTACGCAGGAAAACGGAAAAGATTCTGCTCCTGTTGCTGGGCCAGAGGGGCCAGTACATCCCTACCTGTGGTCCCTCTCATCCTGGAATATCTAGCGGAGTTACTGAATGGTGGCCTCTCCTTTTCTACAGTTAAGATTCATGCTTCAGCCATTTCTGCTCAGTTTAACATAGACCAGCCTTTGTTCTCTCACCCTTTGATTAAGCAATTCCTAAGAGGGGCTTCTAACATTAAGCCTCACAGAAGGCCTCTCACACCAGCCTGGGACCTTAATTTTGTTCTGGAAAAACTGACCCTACCCACCTTTGAACCTGCTGCCTCAGCAGAACTGAAATTCCTCTCTTGGAAGACTGCCTTTTTTCCTTTTTTGCTGGCCATCACTTTAGCTGGAAGGGTCTCTGAATTGCAGGTGCTGATGGCCATTGAACTCTTCAACATTTTACATGCAGACAGGGTGTCCCTTAGGACCAACCCCTCCTTTATGCCCAAGGTGATATCAAATTTGACTCTCAACCAGGCCATTCATTTGCCTACCTTCTTCCCCAACCCTCAAAACAAGGGGGAAAGAATTCTGCACTCCCTGGACATGCACAGGCAGCTCAGATACTACCTGGACCATACTAAACCCTTCAGAAAAACAGACCAACTTCTTGTCAGTTTTGGCTTAGGAGCAGAGGGGAAGCCCATCTCCAAGCAGACTATCTCTAAATAGATATCACACTGTATCCATTTCTGCTACAGTTTTCATGGGAAACCTCCCCCTAAGTCTGTTTGGACCCATTCCACTAGAGCAGCCTCCACTTCCACAGCATTCCTCACCAGGGACATCTTGTAAGCTGCCACCTGGACCTCTGTCCATACCTTCACAAAGCATTATCACATTCCTCTTTTCTCAAAGGCTAGGGCAGGGTTTGCATCTGCAGTACTGTAGGACCTCCTTACCCCTGCCTAGCTCTCTTCACTATCCTACTACCCCTCTCTTCAGCTTTGTGAATCTTCCCACAGGTGATGACTGCAACAGTGAAACACGATGAACATAGTACAGTTGTGTACACTTACCATAAATGTAGATCTAAGAGTGTATTCACTGTTGCAGTCCTGGTTTCCCTCCCTCCTTCCCTTTTATATCTTATTTCTTTTGGGAGACATAAGCTTCTTGGGATGGTAGTTCACCACCGTGTCTTCTGTCCTGAGGCTTCAGTCTGGTTAGAGCAAGAAAAACTGATGTAATGGCATCAGCTGCCTTGCTTTATATCACTGATGACCTGATGTCAGTCTACTTATGACAGCAGCTGATGAAGAAAAACATTGACTCTGGTATTCAGGCAGGCCGAGGGCTACCACAGCAGGGATAACCCACAGGTGATGACTGCAACAGTGAATACACTCAAACATCTACATTTATGGTAAGTGTACGCATGTGTACTTTCTTGGTAATAAACTTCCTTGCTACTGCTAGGATGCTCCATAAAAGAGTATTTGTTTCTCTTGACACTTAGGAAATGAAGCATCTTATAAAATTAAACATTTAGTTAACATAAATTTATCATTGAAGACAGCCTGTAAAAAATGTATGTTGTCCCATTATGGCTTAAGCCTTAGGCAATCAAAAAACATACCTTTCCAGTCAGCTTTAATATTAATTTTACATCTCTAATGACCTATATATTTTATACATTAATTCAGTATTGTGAGGCATAATGAAAGTTCTATGTATGAACTTCCAAGAGAATAATCTCCATTTTAGTGAGGAATTAGTTTGTTTTGATGAATGAAGCATTACTTTTTTGTCTGTTTCACTTGGGGAATTGTTGCTAATGAGTCTAAAGTAATCACAATATTTTTTCTGTATTGTATTTTGTTGAATCCTTAATCAGTTTATATATATATTAGATAGAAATCCTATCCCTATTGCATTTTGGTGTATCAGTATATTTAACTTATGTAATTTTTGATCTACCAGTTGTTTACAATTTTGAATTTCTAACCACTTATCTTTGTTTAAATCAAACTTAACTATAATATGATCAATATTTTTATTTTCCACCATCCAAAAACTGATACCAATATATCAAATTTTTATCCTTAAATGTGATTATTGTTGACAGGTTGAATGTTTTAATATTATTTTGTGTGCAAGCTATGGGAAATACTAAAAAGATCCATGATTTCTATTCTTAATTCTTGCAAATAAAATACTTAAAGGTGGCTAACATTATACTTATATAATACAAATTAATTGATTTATTTTTACTTTCTGAAAAATAGTCTTTTAGTAGCCAGTGAAAATTATTTAATACAATTTTAGAATGTAATGATATGATTTTATCAACTGAAAAGCCGCGGTGGTACAGCGATAGCATTGTTGCCTCACAGCAAGAGGTTCTCCTGTTCGATTCTCGGCTGAAGTGCCTTCTGTGTGGTGTCTGCATGTCCTCCCTGTGGTTGAGTGGCCTCCGAAAGACATGTGTGAATGGGCATGCCTTCACTGAAGGTTGGGCGTCGGGCTGGCAACTCAGCACCATAAAAATCAACTGCCAATCATTAGCGGACTGGAGTTCCACTGTGGCAACCCCTAACCGGGAAAAGACAAACAACAACATGATTTTATCAAATGATTAGATTTATACCAAGTGTTTTCTTGAATCTCTTTCCTCTTAGCAGTATAATTATTATTTAACTAATAGATTATTTTCTTAGTAATTGATGACAAAGAATATATTTCTCAATCTGGAACTCCAATATCAGCTAATGCCCAGTCTATAATGTGATGATTTAAAGCCAACCTAGGTTTATTAGGAAAGTGTAGAAATTTCAGGAACAGGGAATTATATTCTTTTATATTATTTTTGGGCGAGGGAGAGATAAAGACTATATTATATATAACATTTTGGGTAGAATAATCATCTTAATCAAAAAAAGTCTCTTTTCCATGGTAAAAAAGAACAGATTCCATTTAGTAAGGATATGTTTGATGGTATTTAAATTATTATTATAATTAAGAGTTATATTTTTAATATTGTCTGTCTGTTAAGAATATCTCTAAGTAAGTCATTTTTTAATATTTTACAATGTATTCAGAATTTTTTTTTTGTCTGTTAGTAGTATTACAATTCAGTAGTAATATTTTAGTTTTATTTTCATTAAAGCTAAGCCCTGACTTCTTCTGAAAGATTTCTATTGCATTAAATACTTCCTTAAGGAGGGCATTATAATCATTCAGAGTCAATAAAATATCATTAGTAAATAATTGTATTTTAAAGGTTCAATTATTATTTATTTGTATGCCCTTGGTATCTATATTTGATGTTATATAATTTGCAAAGGTTTCCATAATTAGAGCAAAGGACAATGGTGACAAAGACTGCCTTAGCTCCTTTAGAAATTTTAATTGACTGAGAGGTATATCAACCTATTTTGATATAAGCAAAGGCATTTTCATACAGCATTTCCATAAGTTGTAAGAAATTATTAGAAAAATTATATTCCTTCAGAACGAACACAAGATACTCCCAATTAACTGAGTCAAATGCACTATTGATATCTAAACTAACTAAAGTTATCTTTTCTTTTGTATAATTAGTATAATCTATTATTGTTAATACTCTTTTTATATTGTCATATGTATTTCTATTTTATATAAAGCCAGTATGATCATTATTTACTAAAATAGGAATACTTTTTATTGTACAAGCACAGATAGCCATGAATATTTTGTCATTTATATTTAATTATGATATTGGGCTATATGAAGAACATTGTTCATAGATTCATAGATAGGTACTAGGCTATCTGCCCGAGGGCATTTATAAGCCTAGCCAGACTGTGTCGGCTTTCGATGCCCCATTGATTAATTTACTGATCCTCTGTCAAGCAGAGCCAATGAAGTGATCTCAGGGGTGTATTTTCTGTTACCCATCCACTCGTCAAGGTTTCTCTTGAAGAGTGTTAGTGAGAGGCTCTGCCTAATGTAGTTTAGAATTTTGTTCCAAAGCATGGAAAGTCTCTGTGACAGGAATCTATCCCTCCAGCATGTTCTATTTGTTGTGGTAAGGTTTAGCTCACTAGAGCACGTGGCTCGCAGTGACTTGGATTTCTTTAGGTGGAGCATGTCCATCATTTCTGAGTTGGACATGGCTTTGTAAGTCAGGCAGAGATCACCTCTGAGTAAGCGATATGCCACTGACTACAGACGGAGTTTTTTCAGTCGGGCTGCATAGGACATATGTTTGACGCTAGTAATCCTCTTGGTGAGGTACTTTTGTGGTCTCTCCATCTGTTGGAAGTGTCTTGTGAGGTACGTCCCAAATGGGGCCTTGTACTCTATGATGGGTCTAATGAGTGGCGGATAGAGGGGCACTATAACCTCTTTATTTCTAGATGCAAACCCTTTAGTAATTAGATAGGCCACATAGAAGGATTTCCTAACTACTTTGGCAATATGATTGTAAAAGGAGAGATTACTATCTACCTGGGTCCCCAGATCTCTTATTACCTCTTCTGTATTAAGGGGGCTGCCACCTATGCAGTAATTCATGGGTGTTTTGTTTTTCTCAAACGGGATGACTATGCATTTTTTGGCATTTAGCTTGAGGCTATGACTTTGACACCAGGTGTCCATCTCAGTAAGGCCCTTTTGGAGGATGTCTGTGTCAGCCGGAGAGTCAGTTATGGCTCCCAGTTTGCAGTCATCAGTGAACTTGGTTAGTCATAGTCCTCCTGTGTTTGCCTGTACTTCTGAGAAGTATATGCTGAACAGTAGGGGTCCCAGGACTGAGCCTTGCGGGACACCACTTGTGACTAGTTTAGAGTTGGACCTGGAGCCCGCTATTCTTACCGTGTGAGTTCTGCCTGTAAACCAGTTGGCAACCCATCTCGTGACATAGGGGTTTATATTCAGTCTGGTGAGTTTTTCTGTAATACCCGAGTGGGGAATGGTGTTGAAAGCCTTTGCAAGGTCAAGGTAGGCTGTGTAAACAACCTTTCCCTCGTCTATGGCCTTAGTGACTGTCTCGAAGAAGTCAATCAGGTTTAGTAGGCATGATCTGCCCTTAATAAAGCCGAACTGGGTCAGGTCAAGTGTTTGGAGGTTCCCAGTGTCTTTGTTAATGAGTTCCCTGTTGTGGGCCCTTTTGGGGGTGAGAGGGGGGGTGAAGTTTGCACTGAATCTATCTGCCAGGATATTGGCAATATTAGTAGGTTCAGTATATGTTGTGCTATTTTGTACTAGTTCAGTGCATATCTGTGAGTTGCCACTTAGATTCTTAACATAGCTAAAGAAGGCTTTGTGGTTATCTTTTGAATCCTTGGCTATTTTTCCTTTGAAGTTAGCCTTGGATAATTTTATGAGGGACCTTAGTTTCTTACTGATACTGATCAGGGATGTCTTTCCTTCTTGGGATTTGCTTTTTTTCTGAACTAGTTTCCTCTTTCTATTGTATAGCCTGTTTATGGCAGGGTCCACCAGGCTGGTTTCCTTCTCTTACTGGAGTGAGTCTTGGTTTTGCTAGGGATGGCACGATCCATGCATCCTTGTAGGTGCTCATAGAGTGCATTTGTAAAGGTTTCTGCATCTTGGCCAGCATTATCCTTTAGCGTGGGGGCTGTGAAGCATACCACCTCTGTCTTATTTTAGAAAAGTTTTTTACTATGGTTTCCTTAGTAGGAGGTGCTGGTGGGGTATGGACATCCAGATTTATTAGTTTATGGTCTGCTCTAACCAGTGACGGGTTGATCTCCGATGTGGAACACCTGTCGCCCATATTTGTGATGACCAGGTCCAATATGTTTTCACCTCTGGTAGGGGAGTTTACCAGCTGATCCAGGGCATTTGAGTTGATGAATTCCAGCAAGCATTGGGCCTGGGAGATTGTACTCAAATAGTTTTCCCAGTTAATGGTAGGGAAATTGAAATCACCCAATATAGGTTGTTCGGTAAGACCTTCATGTTTTCCAGTGTCTCCAGAAAGGTGGAGTGGTGGTCCTGGGTAATGGAGGGTGATCTGTAGCAGGCCACAATTTGCATTGTAGATTTGCCTGATATTAGTTGCACATAGATGATCTCAGAGGTATCATGCTGCACCACTAACATGGAAGTGTAGGTATCCTTGATGAATATGGATACACCGTGAACGTGGCCAGAACGTGTGGTACGAGTTGTAGCCCAGTAGTGCTGGGGTGCTCTCAGGAGCCTTGAACCAGGTTTCAGTTACTGCACAGATGTCAGCGTTCTCCATACTGAGGAGTGCTTCGAGCATGTGCATTTTGAGATTTAAACTCCTGGCATTGAGTAGCATAACCCTCAATTTTTTCTTAATTGTTTACGGAGGTGGGTTTGACTTTTGAGCCTTGCCTAAAAAAGGCACTATGGGGGCAGCAAGAGCCTTGGCCAGTATTTGAAAGCCTAGGGGTGACAGGTGCAAGCTGTCTCTTGTGAAGCAACGCGGCTTGTCGAGCATGTCATCCCAGGCTGACAGACACTGGATCCCCTTTGAATGACACCAGATGCTTTGCCAATTGCTGAAACTGATCATTTTTTTCTTTATACTGAGGTATCATTCTTGGTGAGGGAAGGATACTACTCAGGGTCAGGGCCATACCAGCTTGGGCTACATGATCAGAGAGCTCTTCCATGTCTTTTTTCATGTAGTCCAGGGAGGTACATTTCAGGTCATTCACACCAACATCAACAATGACAAAGTCATATTTGTACTTGTTCTGGAGTGACCTGAGTGCTTGTGTTAAGTGGCAGACTCTGGCTCCCAGCAGGCAGCTAACAGTAACCTTCTGCTTGTCCAGCCTAGTGAGTGGGATATCAGTGAGCCTGACTACAGAGACATCTATTACTAGTGTGTTAGGTATGTTATTTTGCCTTAAGGGCTGTGATTGTGCGGCACACTGATTTTGTGGTTTTTGTGTTGTCTGGTTTGTGACGGGAGGTGCAGGTTGTTTGGGTGTCTGCTTTGGAGGTCTCTGATGCTTTTGCAGGTTTTTATTTAGAGACTCCCAGTATGATTTTGTGTATTTATGTGTATTTTTTGCCAGTGCTGGTTTAGTAGGTCTATGTGTGGCTGGAAGTGTGGTGCAAGTGTTAACCTTCTCCTCTTGACTGTCTGTTCCAGTCTTGGGTGGAGACATCTTAGCCTCCAGTCTGGCTGTATAATTGCATCTCTCGCATATGTTAGTGTTTTGTGGTAGGAGGAGAGGGTTGACTGTGTACATGAGGCAGTTGTAACTTTGCCTCAGGATACCTAGATTCACCAGCTGGACTGGAGAGTACACCTGAAATTGTCCTTTGGTCATGCCTGAATATTAGGGTGAGCTGCTTATACACTTGGTTAGTGAGGGGTGAATAAAGAGCCTTGCCCTGCTGGTCAATCAAGTGTCAGGGTATATTAGTGCTTGCTATTAGGTCTGAGCAAGTGCTGGGCTGTAAGATGCTGTTTGAGTGCTTAGATTGAGAGTTAGACTAGTTTCAAGGGCGAAACTGAAGAGGAGACTTAGTGGAGCCGGGAATAATTTAACCCTAGCTAACCGGCACTGCCCAGCGCACAAAACCAGACAAACGTGGTTTTTACAGCAAGGAAATGAAAGAGATAGAAATTAGCCCAAAATGGCCAATAAACTACTAACTTCTGGGCTGGATCTACTCCTCCAGGGACAGATAGGTTGCTTAAAGCTCCCCTCTCTCACAGGTGAACAGGAAACTTCCTTCAATCCAAGTAAGGTATGGGCAACCCAGAAACTTGTAACACATTCCTGAATTCAACACTAGCCTGAAAACTGAACTATACTAGCTTAGAAAGGCGGGAAACAAGGAATTTTTTTTTTTTTTTTTTTTTGAAAAGATAAGGCAAAAACAGTAAAAAATACATTTAAAACAGCTTTAAATGACTACAAATGATCAGAAAAGGCTATCGCACTTTAGTGTGTAGCCTGCAACAGTTAAATTATTTAAACAAAAAATACTTTTTAAAAGTGCAGGCAGTCAAATAAGTACAATATGTGAAAAAAACCAAGCTTTTGAATCACAATAAATGCTGGAAACTGGCATTTCGGTGGAAAACAGATAAGTACAGCAAGAAAGTACAAAAACTGATACTTAATCACTCCAAAGTCTCTCTTCTTTGCCAGCTTTTAGAATTAGAGATATAAGAGTGTATTTCCAGGATGGTGGAACTTTTGCCAGGCCTTTTACTATTAAGAAAACTTCCAGCAACATATTCAAAGCTTCTTTTGACAAAATGTTATGTAGTTAAGGAATTATATCATACTTTTCATGGGGTTTATTGGGCTTTAAATTATTAATTTGAGTTTTGATTTCAGCCATAGAAATCAGCTTATAAATTAATTTAATTTGTTCCACTGATAGACTATTTTTGTTATAATATTTATAAATGGTCTAATTATATCTTGTGTATCCGTTGTTGATTTATATTGATTAATTTTATTAAAATGATATATAAATACAGCCAGAATGTCTTCTATTCATTTTTGCAACTAGGATAATATAATTCTCTGATATGATTAGATTTAATAATTGCTTTTGTTCTAGTAGCTAGTTTATGCATGGATTCAGGATTTATTGAATAATTAGTTATTTTAATCTTTTCTAAATTAATCATGGTTTTATGATGTAAAATCTCTAGATATTTACTATGTAATCTATTTATTTATTCTAATAAGTTATTTTATTTTTGACTATCTAACTTTAACTTATCAATTTTATCTTGTAAATCTACCAGTTCCTTGTTCCATTGTTTCCTTTTCAGAGCATCCAACACATTATTTTACCAAATAAATATGCTTTTAAAGAATCCCATACAAATTTTTCAGAAGTTTTATCTGTATGATTAATTTCAAGAAAAGACTGTATTTCTTTATTAAATAATTCTTTGAATTATTTTATATTAGTTATATAAGCAGGAATCCTTTTAATGGAGATGTTGTTGATGGGCTTCAGCAAAACTTCAAATGTAATCCCTTTATGGCCTTAAAATGGGCAAGAGGCTACCTTAACCTTACCTAATCTGTTAGTAATATAATTTGAGACATATACTCTGTCTATTCAAGATTGTGTTCCATGTCTGTGTGAGAAATTTGTAAAGAAAAGAGAGTTTGACATTGAAAATTCATTAATATCTCTAATACTAAATAAATCAATAAATACTATTAATGCTTTTGCTGAAGCAGGTTTTCTCCTTTTACTAATATTATTTGAATCTCTGTCATGTAATATACAATTAAAATCTCCTTCCAAAATAATGCTTCCCTTTGAAATTTGAATTATTTCTTCTAATTGACGTTTAACAGCTTGAACTCCCATTCCAGGTATCCAATATATATTAATAAGAGTATATAACTTCCTTTTAATCTCTAGACTCACTGAACAAAACATTCCCTTTTTGCCATTGTATGTATTTTAGATTTTGGGCATTGGTATAGAATTCTTTCATAATATAACCGCCCCTCTTTTCTTTTGTTTATAATGAGAACTAGTCAAAACAGAAAAATACTTTGTATTAATCCATTCTATATCCTCTTATAGTAAACGTGTTTCTTATGAAAAAAAATAATCTGGGAACTGAGTATCTTTAGAAATGTATGTAAGCTACTCTTTTTACAACCATTATTCAGTCCATTAATATTAATGGATATGCAGTTTAAGTAAGACATGTTATAAATATAGATAAAATATAAATAATGCTCTCAAAAATTCTCAAGTGTGACAATACCAACGCATCACATCTAGAAGTGTTGAACTGCTTTAAAATTATCTACATGCAAATTATCAGTGAAAATAGACACCAGTTAAAGAAAAAATATACTGTATAAATTTAAACATAAATATCTAATATCCCTTTTACCCTCATGGAGTATAATACTCCTGGTTTGAACAGCAATTCCACCCAAATGCACCTACCAATCAAGAAGTATGTGTCAAATACCACTGTACTACTATTGGAAGATAGAATAAATGAAATATCTCAATCATTAATAATTATTATATGTTACTTGTTCTAAACCTTTAGTGTTTACTTATTAATTGCTATAAATTTTAGCTAGAAAATAGTATATAGTATAAGTATTGAATTCTGTCCTAATCTAAAATGCATAACAAATAATACTTTTAGTAAACAAAAAGTGTTTCACAAAAAACATATTACCATCCACTAAGAATAATTAGTCTATGACTATGAAAGTGAAACATTTTAAAATTCCTGTATAAAATTCATATAAGTACTAATTAATACAATATTTTATAAACAGATAAACAGAACCAGCACATCAAATTTCATACTTATATGCATTTGTTTTTGTAATATTTATGAATAATGATATCATTGTACATTCCCATAGGTATGTCATAAACAATAGAACCTTTTGGTCTATCATGTGCCTTCAGCCGAATAGCACTAAATAAATATATAAGTCACTGTGTGCTTTAAAATAACTTTTCCAATGTATACACCATCTGTCATAAAGATGAACTTTATAGGTTTTGTATTTCTTCTATCATCTTCTATAAACCAAAACTATAAAAAACATATTTTTATAAAAGTAAAACATATCTTATTGCTTTAACAACTTTACAATAAAATTAATTTGACAAAAAGTAGAAACTGTAGATTATCAATCTAGGATATTAAATATTACTTCAAAGACTTTAAAATACTATAGAATGCTGTTTAGTGAATATAATGTAAATATTACCACTATAAGTATGTTCGCAAAACAGTGATACAAACTAAAGAAAATATTTTTGTACTGTTTAAGTCATTTTAACCATTTAGTACCAGGAAATTGTATTGTGCCAGTATTGTACTGCTACTGATTATATATAAGAATGCTATTTCAGAGGAAATCATATGAAATCTGATTAAATATAATACCTCAGTGTACTAGAGATATATATTATTCTGACATATATTGAACAATGCCTGCTTGAATTAAAGATTGATATTAATAAATATCTTAGCTTTAGAAAGCAATATTATCTGTAGTCATATGTTTACATAGAAAATAATATGCAGCGAGTAGTAAGTTTGCATTCATATTTGTAAATATGCACGCATTTCTGTGTGTGTATGCATGTGTGGTCAAATGTTCAAGTGTATATATGTGTGTGTGTGTTTGCATATAAATATGTAAATATCCTTATATATGTTTGTATATCTGAGTATATATGAGAGTGTGTGTCTGTGTGCGAGTATGCGTTTATCTTCAGTGAATCCCTTGAAAATGACATTGAATGTCACACAACCATGGCAGGAAAGTAAGTAGAACTTCACGTCTTTTAAAAGAAGCAACCTTCACCAGAAACCACAACAGTAAGTGCACAAGCTTATAAAACTCAAGTTAACTTAATTACAAATTGCGGTTTCAATTTTATGAACTGTGCCAACATCACTTTACTTCCTTCCACAAAACAAGGTAAGAAAGACAGAAACACAGACACACTAGCAATCCACACCAGTGGTGCACCTCTCAACTACACAAAGGCAGAAAACCAAACACAGACACCCAAAACAAAGCACAGAGGCACAAAACAAGAACAACTGCCAGAAAACACATTTAGAAACCCAAAATATAAAATAGATTACAGGCACTACACCTCTATATGACATGCAAAGTGCATCAAACTCAAACAGCTGTCAACATTTCCTGAGACAATTCTTTAATAATTTGTTATTAATCTGTTTTACAATTCAACAATATTTTTCTGCAGATTCAAAACTCACCAGCCCCCATACGCAAAATCAGGATAAAATATAACCATGCCCTCTGGCTGTCAAAAGAAACTCACACTCTAATGCATCAAAGAGATTCTGCATGGAAAATTTGGTTAAAAATCAAAATTCGCCATCGACCATCAACATTTCAAAGAACTTAGAAACCTGACAAAAAAGTACATCCTCAATGATAAAAGAAAGTTTTACTTCAAGGTTCAGACTAGCCAATGTACTACTCCCAAAACTTTCTGGAATGCCATCAACTCTATCCTCCACCCTGGATATCCTCAGACCCCTAGTCCCTACCCTAATTCATCAGCCCTGCAGAACGCCACCCTTCTTAATCATTACTTCATCAATACTATTCAAAAACTTACCAACCCTACACACAACTCAACTTATAGTAGCTCTCCTCCCATACCCTCTGATCCTACCTTCTTCTCTCTCAGCAACATACTCACCTCATGTATTAAATCCCTCCTCCAAAAGCTAAAGCCTTGTTCTCCCTCTGCCAATAATCTACCTCATTTCTTTCTCAACCTTGTAGCCAACTCTATTGCTTATCCGGTCTCAGTTCTCATCAATAGATCCATTCATGAAGCCACTGTACCTGACATATGGAAAACCTTCTATGTCATACCACTCCATAAAGGGGGCAACTCCACTGATCCATCCAACTATAGACCCATAGCTATCCTCACCTGCCTGTCAAAAATCCTTGAAAAGGGTAATCATTCCCAGTTTCTCAAATTCATTATCCAAGAAAACCATCTGACGTCAACCCAACACGGTTTCTGCCCGTATCATAGTACCACTACCGCTCTTCTACCTTTCCATAACAATATAGCTGATGCCTGAGACAATAATAAACTTGTTTCATGTCTTTTCTTAGACCTTTCAAAAGTGTTCAATATAGCATCCTACTCTAAACTAACTACTAACCAAGCTAGCCAACCTTAATCTCTCATCCTCCACCCTTGAATGGTTCTCTAGTTATCTCTTATGGAAGGCAATCGGTTAGATAGCATTCCTCCTGCTCCCCCTTCCTCTCTATCTATACTGGTGTTCCACAAGGCTCCATTCTGTGAATACTCTTCAATATTTTCACCAATGACCTCTACACCTCATGCAGCCACTCCTCTCTTGTTCAGTACGCAGATGATTCAGCTCTTATCTCCTAGTCTGATAACATCTCACAACTTCTCACTCTTACCCAAGACTCTTTTATCGCTGTTGAAACATGGCTTACTCAAAACCAGCTGATTCTTAGCCCCCCAAAAAATAAACCCTTACTCTTTCTTCCAAAATCTCTCTCTCACCTCAGACCCACATTCTCCATATCCTCCTTAAATAATACCATCATAAATGCAGAACCCCACATTAAGTTACACGGTATGATAATTGATGATGAATTAAAATTTGACCTCCATACCCAACAGTCAATAAAAAAAAAAACAATCAAAAACTCGGTCTTCTCTATAGAAATAGAAAATGCCTCACAAAGGAATCTAGGGTATTTCTGGCCCAGGCCTATTTACTTCCGAGTCTACTTTATACTGCTCCAACCCTTACTGACCTTTGGTCCTCCTAAACTACCAAGCTTGAAGAAAGCTACAATAAAATCGCCAGATTTTCTGCAAACCTTCATCACAACACACACCATTGCCTGGCTCTAAAACACCTACTGTGGCTTGAATTTCCCCAACAATTTCTACTTTCCCAACAACATAACTCACTACTTACTCAACAACCATGCTAACTGCCACTCTCTAGCCAATCTTATATCTTCCTATACCCCACATGCCCACTCCGTAGTACCAACCAACACCTTCTTCAAATAGATAAACCTGATAGAGCTTCTGGAAAACTATTATACAAGTACTCAGTATCCCAACATTGGAACAAACTCTCTCCCATCATAAGAAAGATTACACACCACAACACTTTCAAAAAAGAACTTAAGAAACATCTAGCCAACACTTGGATCTGCCCTTATCATGACCCCACATAAACCTTGCATCTCTCCTGCTCGTCCTCCTCTCACTTCCCCTCCTCTCTATCTTTTCTTCCAAAACTCTTTCTGTTCTTATTTAACATGTATTATCTCTCTCCCCATGGGTGGCCTTGGTGGTGCAGCGGTTAGCATTGCCACCTCACAGAAAGAGGTTCTCTGGTTCGATTCTCGGCTGGGGTGCCTTCTGTGCGGAGTCTGCATGTCCTCCCTGTGGTCGCGTGGGTTTCCTCCGGGTGCGCCGGTTTCCTTCCACATCCCAAAGACATGCAGTAGGTGGATTGGACACTCAAAATTGGCCCTAGGCATGAGTGTGTGTGTGTGCCTTCTGTGGAAGGTTGGGTGCCAGGCTGGCAACTTGACACCGTAAAACCCCACTGCCAATCATGAATGGACAGATGATCCGCTGTGGTGACCCCTAACTGGGAAAAGCCGAAAGAAGAAGTAGAATTATCTCTCTCCCCATCTATTTCCAAAACTTACATAGGAGCTCTTCTTCTTCTTCATCTCAAGGTTGATCAATGTAAATAAGTACATTTTCAGCTTATTAATAATTTTTATTTTTTGCTTGTCATGACTTCAAAATATTGTAACACTTTATTTACTTCTATCATTGTTCTTATTGTTCTTACATCACAATTACCCATTTTTTACTATATGTTTTTCTAATTACTGTAACTAATGTATGCAACATTTGTAATTTCAATGTCATGTGATTTATGTATGATCTTTGTTGGAGCTTTTCTCCTTGGGTCACCACTGAAAATGAGCCTTTTTGCTCAGCTGGATCAACCTGGTTAACAAATGTCAAATAAATAAATAAATAAATAATCTGCCAAAGCGCATCAACAGCACAATCAACTGATCAAAAACACAAGGCAGAAATCTATGCAGAAAAGAGGTTTAGTTAACAAATAAGAGATCTAAACACCCAGCATCTATCATTGTCACATTCAGACATCCCAGTCAATCCACATACATACAAAATAAGTACAACAGTCACACTACAAGAATAAATACACTCCATTTAAAATGCACCAGCCTCTAACTAAGCAGCTGTAAACCAATAACATTAACTGTGAACTTTCCAGACATCATAAAATTATATAAATCTAACTATGGCTAAAGCAGAAAGTTGTTTTTTAATTGCACTGATATAAAAGTGACTTATTTGTAAAGAAAGGGAACTTGGATGTTTGTAAAACAGTGATATCATTTCAGTAATAAGACTTACCCCGGGATTCAGCAAACTGTATTTTCCATGCAGAAGCTCCTATTTTCCATGCAGGAACAGTGTAGGAGCTCCTGCATGGAAAATGGTGGGCGAGCGATTCAGGATAGTGCTGTTTTCATGTGCACGAGCAGTCCTATGCTGTTTTAGCATGGAAAGCCAGCAAATATGCTCATTTGCTGGTGAAAACCATGCAAATGAGGTGATTTTGCAATTCACCAAGCTGCCGGATCTACGTGCTAGAACAGTGTCAGTGCAGAAATGTATTTAGAAAATAACGGAATACATTTCTGCAACTGAAAAAACAGAGGCATGACAGCTCATGGAAAAGCATGTATTAGTATTATGTACATTACACATGCCAGTGGCCAAATATATGGCCATTGGCATTAAAAAGTGATTAATAATTATGAAAATTAAACTTTTTTTGGGGCCGATCTCAGCCATTTAAGCATAGGGCAGCGGCACACAAATGGTATCATGCCGAAAATAAAAAAAAAAAATGAGAAACATCAATTTTAAGTAAATTCTGCATTTTGCCATTATAGTCAATGGCATGAAGAATGTAAACAATACCAGGGAGCACTGGTTATCAAGGGGAAAGGTCGGTGTTATTGCAGTAACTACACACTGGGGTATGCAAATGAGGGGAGTTATACTGAATCACAGATTTCTTCAAAGTGTCAGCTTGTACCTAACCGTGTAGGTGCAGCAATACAACAGTGCAAGTGTAAGAGATGAATGACTTGCTTGCTGTAAGCTCATTGGAGCTCTGTGGCCCATGTTTGCCTTTAGCTAAGCAGAGCTAAGGAAGGGTGTGTGTCCGATGTGCCTGAGCAGTGTGTACATACCCTAAATGGGTGTGTGTGCTGTGCACCAGGTTTTAAACAAAAAAAGAAAAAAAAAGGAAATGCTGCAGCACTGTTTACATTTGAGCACTGGGTATTCGCGGCATGCCTTGGGGATTAAATAAGGAGGAACTGGGAAGGGGAAACAGCAGTAGGAAGGC
Source organism: Protopterus annectens (assembly GCF_019279795.1). Taxonomy (NCBI): domain Eukaryota; kingdom Metazoa; phylum Chordata; order Ceratodontiformes; family Protopteridae; genus Protopterus; species Protopterus annectens. The sequence continues at coordinate 1,860,266,921 of NC_056733.1, forward strand.
AGTCAAGGAGAACTAGCATAGATGGCAGGTGGAATGTATCAGAATCAACCAATTACACATGCAGCAGCCCAGCACCCAACTATAAATTATGCAAACACCCTACAGACTGTATTTTCCCACAAACTCGAACACCTCCGGTGTACACAGACGGGGGATTTTTAACTGGCAAAGCAAACTAAAAATGTTAGTGGCTGCAGCTGCTTTACTCCATCAATATGTGCTAGAGACTGAGGGTGGTGAGGAGGAGAATGCTGACAACTGACCCACAGTGAGGAAGAGGAGAAGAGTGTACAGACCCAGGGTAATCTACCAAGGCCTACATAAGCTGGAGGTAGTGAAGTGCTATAGGGTGGACAGGGACATTCTAAAGCAAATCATTGAGCTGTGTCGGCCATGCCTCACGCACAGAACTAATAGAGGGGAACCCATCCCAGTGGATATCAACGTATGTGTAGGCTTAGGAATACTAGCCACAGGTAGCTTCCAAAGACCAACTGGAGATATTATGGGGGTTTCACAGGCATCAGCATCCAGGGTACTCCACCAGTTCCTGGATGCCATGACACCACATGCCAATGAGCACATATATTTCCCCATCCCCCATGAGGCATTGACCAGAAGTATGCATCTCTTCCACCGTATAGCAGAATACCCTGAGGTAGTTAGTTCTATAGACTCCACACACATCCACATCAAAGCACCACCTGATGAGTGGGGCAGGGTCTACATAAACCTCAAGGGCTTCCCCTCCATCAACTGCCAGGTCGTGTGCGAAGCCCAGGGCATTATCATGAATGCGTGTGCTGGCAGCCCTGGAAGCTATCACAACTCCACCATCTGGCATTGCTCACAGCTGTATCAGGCGTTTGCCAGGGGGGACATCCCATATGGCCATCTAGTGGGGGATGCTGGATATGCACTGGAGCCTTGGCTGATGACACCTATCAGAAACGCACACACACCCAAACAAGAACACCATAATAAGGTACAGTCACAAACCTGGATCATTGTAGAGAATCTGTTTGGAATGCTGAAGTCACGGTTCTGCTGCCTTGACATATCCGGTGGAGCCTTGCAGTACTCTCCAGCTACATGTACAAAAATGTTCATAATATACGCCATGCTACACAATATGATCCTGTGGAAACAGCTGCAGTAGGAGCAGCAAGGGGCAGGGCCACCCAGCCCGCCACCATTGCCAAGGCCAGCACAGGCAAATTGGGACTCGGGGGAGGAACATCCTCAGCCTTCCTTTGTAGGCAGAAGGAGGTGTGCCCAGTATGCCCATGCCTTGGCAAAGAGGCAATGCATAGCACACACGCTGACATTGTAGGGACTCAAGAACTGATACCTCTCTCCGACTTGCACATACAGTAAAAGGGAGGTCAAACATGACACTACCTGTGCTTTACCATGCATAGGGAGTGTACTACGTGCATCTGACATAGTCAGCCCTACAGCACCATCCTCAATACTGGACCAGCAACAAGGTAAGTCACCTTTCCTATCAATTACTGAATGGAGTAGTATGTTCTCATACTTGTATGTATGATATGGATGCAAGCATGCAAGGGAATTGGGTGGCAGAATGGGATAGCAGCAGACAGCTGACAGCTATATGGGACAGCAGGAAATTCATAATAAATATTGGTGTCAGCATACTAGGCAACACGACACAGGGTGACAACTCCCACCGCAGTACATGTGATGGCCCAAATAACTGTGGGTGTCAATAGGTCACACACATGGATGTCAATGAGGGTCACATATCCACCACCAGCCTCACACAGCAGGACAGGTGTAGATGACCATAAAGAAAAGCTGGGCTAAGGCCCCCAAATGATGGCAATTGTGAACAGCCCCCACCAGATCTACACAGACATACTACAACAGGTCTGGCAGTTGCATTTTAGTTCTGAAGGGTAAGAAGTCTGAAACTGAAATATATGCCATTAAGATCTAACATACGTACTCTACTGATATGCTTCCTTTCTGCATGATAGGTCACAATACAATATGAATTGGAAGCCAACACAGTAACCACAATACCAGTACAGTCATTGCAAATGTTTAAAGTCTTCAGGTGAGCACCCCCCCCCTACAACCCCATGTTGAAATGCAGTAACATGTAAGTTTGAAAAGTAATATCACTGGAGCACAGATTGCCAGAGCTGTCCAAATCTACATTGTTGCATGTGTACAATATGCAGGGGTCAGTGTGGTAAGTTTGTTGTGTGTTTAATATTGCCTGGAAGTGGTCAGTATGTGAGCCTGGATGGTTGTGTCTCAGTGGCCGAGGTTCAGTACAGTGGATGGCAGGGCCATGTTCCAACAACTGCGTGCCAACCACACTGCTTCTCAGCTACACCCATGTCAACAGTTGTACATACTCACTGTCCAGATGTCAATATCTGTCACCATCGGAAAGCTGGACATGCCATGAACGGGGGTCCATACATAGAAACAATACACAGGTGGAAGTAACCTACACAGAGTGCATATAAAATAACTGTCAACTACACACAAGTTTGGAATTATACATAGAGGTTAGCATCACATTAGTTGTCCCTCTAGTATGGAATAGTGGTAGTCTGGCCAATCACTGGCAGACCACAAAAGGCACAGTTATAAAGTGATGACAGGCTGTCCATGTCCACAAACAAGCCAACATAAGGAGAATGTCCCAGGTATATTTGTGAGTCAGATGCAAGTAGCTTCCATATCACACATGCACCCAGCTCACCCCACCATCAGCCACAGATTTATCACGGGTCATATCCTTGTTGTAGGGAATGAGTACAGCATGACCCCATCTCTGTATGGGAATACATACATGATTCTGCATGCTGAATAGGTGTCCAGTGCAAGTATGTCCCTAGCTGTAAGCAGCAACCCAACCACATCCAGACCTGTGGATCAATATGAACAGGAGACAGGAACAACTCAACCACTCACCACTGTACCCCCAGGGTAATCCACTGGCTTGCAGCCTGGGAACGTATGACTGACAGAATGCAATGGACTGCTACAGATGGCCCACAGCACTCTCAAATGGCCTACAGTCCTCTGGCAAAGGCCCATGCCTCACCCATAGTGCCAATATATGAAATGTCAGGGGGTCCTAACTACCGATCTAACACAGTAAACAGAAAACAAATGCAAGGCCATGTTAAATGCCAATAGCATGCCTCCCCATGTCCTACTGCAAGAACTGTGGATCAGGCCGTAAATACTACTGGAATAAAGGCCAAACTATAGGGATACCTCTGAGATATTGCTTACATAATGTTAGGAAGAGGAGAGAATAACAGAGGGGGGTGTAGAAGCATGGATGTCAGAGAGTGTGTGAAGTCTGAAACTCTAATGTCCACCCATACTACCCCTTGACTGCAAACCCATGAATGAATAGCCACAAAACTACTTGTAAACTACAATGTGAAGGTAAACTGACCAGATATATGAGTCCTGCCTCTGGATAACCTGGGTGTATCTCTGCAACTGAGAGGCATGGCCCCAGCAGGATATGGCCATTCCATGAAGTTGAGAAAAGCACAAGAAGGGGATCCTCAGCCAGCATACTACCAAGGTGCTGGGCCATTTACACAGAACCAGCAGTCTATTGTCTGTAGCTACCCCTCCACAATGGCAGGAGTGTGCCAGAATGTGTAGTCTATATGCCTCAGACTATTGGTCTCAGCTTCATTCATCTTGTATTTCCCTGGTAAATAACAGTGAGCAAAGAATGATAACTGTCAGTAGTTGATGACATGATACATCACAGTGTAAAACAGTACGTATGTCAGAAAATCTATGCTACAACCAACCATGTTAAACAGGCAGCAGAGACAACAATAGTTATTGTATCCCCTGTATGGTACGTCCATTGTGTCTCCATATTGGCAACCTATCTACAGATATCCTGCAGAAACACTTTGCTAAGTGGAACTGTAGCACACAAAACCCTGAATTGGAGTACAACCCTCCCTGGAATGGATGCACACACTCAATATAGAAGGTGATACTGGGCATGCGAACATACAAACACAGAGACGTGTGGAAGAGAGAGACAAACAGCAACAGATAGAATCCCATTATGAGGCCTTTCCCTCCCAGTACACATCCCATTGGCCTATATCACATGATGCAGTGATGTCATTCACTGTAGAAATTCCTTTGGTTAGCCCTCAGGCCTATAGTCTCAGTAGTGCTTGTGATAACTATGTAACACTACAGTACAAATAAGTATTCATGTAGCAGTTGTAATCTCAGTCCTGTCAAATGTAAAGTTTTGTGTGTGTGTGTGTGTGTGTGTGTGTGTGTGTGTGTGTGTGTGGAGCCATTCACACTCACACTTCCCTTACCCCTTCTTTAGCACTGTTGCTGATGCCACTCACCTTCAAAGATACCTTTGGACAGCTCTCCAACATATGCACTCTGTGGTGCTTGCAATAACTGCATAATACTGTAGTGTAGTTAGGTATGAGTTCTAATCCCAGTCCTGGCAACTGTGAAAATGTGTGTGTTTGTGTGAGAGAGTGTGTCTTTGTAGAGACCTGATTTTGTGTCCATTCACACTCACTACACTTCCCTTACCTCTCTTTTTAGCACTGCTGCTGATGTCACTCACCTTCAAAGATACCTTTGGGCATCTCTCTAACATGTAAGCTCTGTGGCACTTACGATAACTGTGTAATACTGTAGTGTAGCAAACTAGTTAGGTAGGAGTTCTAATCCTGGTCCTGGCAACTGTGAACATGTGTGTCACAAGACCTCATACGGTTGTCAAAGTGCACATCAACAGTGGATATTACTTGCAAATAATCCACACTACACCATAACCCTCCAAGCTCTCATGGCTATAGCAGCTTGCATTACACTCCTGACCCTGAGCTATCTTATTCCCCCCAATGTTGGGCACTTGATTGCATAATCCTCTATTCTCCATTCATTTCTGTATAGAGGGTTGACAGTGGCCATCTTTCATGTGGATGGTGTGTGGATGGTGGCAGGTCCGTGTTTGACTGTAGTGTGTGATGGAGCTCTGAGCACATGCCTGAGTTCATGTAGGAGGGAGACAACTATGTTATTATGTCCCATGGAGATATGATGTTGTTGCCATCAGTAGGCAATATGTACATGCTCACCATTGCTGAGGGCAGGACTGTGGTTGATGTGAATATCCCCATGTGCAACTGGGGTGGATAGCATGGCAATGTTCCCACCTAACCTGTGTGATGCAGGTTGCCTATGTCCGTAGCATGTGTGTATGAGGTGTTCTTTACCCCCAGTATAGGGTGAATTGTTTTGTTTCCTCTGAGACTTACAACATATGTGGAGACACAGTTGCAATTGTCCTTGTTGGTGTGGATATGTCTGATTTATAGTCATAGTCAGCCTTACAGGAAGTCGCCTGTGAACTTACATTGTTGCTCAGATATAGGTGGACTTGCTTCCAAGTTGTTGCCTGCACCTATGCGTCCCTGTACAGCCAATGTAGCAACCTATTATGTGGTTTGTGTATTGTTGCAGTCCACCAAAGGGGGTTACTCTACCTTGGTGAAGGCTGGTTATACAGGTCAGGTACTGCTGAGTCCAAATAGCTACAGTGGATATAAAGGGTACACACCCCTGTTACAATGCCTGGTATTTGTGCAATTGGAACATGACACCACAATAACTTATTTCAAAACAATTCCCATCTGTAATGTGACCTATAGCCTGTACAATTCAATTGAAAACATAACAATCTGGTCTGTGAAAACATATGGAAATAATAATCAGTACAATAAGCCAGTTGAATGAGTGTGCACACCCTTAAACTGATATGTTGTGTATGCCCCTCTTGAGATGGTTTAGCATTCATTCATCTTGGTTTGGACTCTAACATCATGGCACATCTTCACTTTCTAATAGTTGCTCACCTTCCTAGAAACACATTTGATTGTATTTCAATTGAATTGTACAGGTTAGGGGGTCACATTTAAGATGAGAAATATTATACAATGATTTTCTATGGTCTGATTGTCATACAGCACACAAACCTGGCATTCAAACAGGGATGTGTACACTTGTGATATCCACTGGACATAGGTGTTAATATAGCTGGTAGTGGTAGGCATGGACAGAGAGTCATAACACAGTTGGACACTTCTCTGATTACTCATCTAGTACCCATATCAGTGTCAGGGCAATGTAACAACCAGTAGCTGTACACATTTATGTCTGTTGTATGCACTGACACTGATATTACACACATGTACAACATGCACAACCTATGTACCTGACTGTTTGAAACCATGTGATTAGTTTTGTGCCTTCCAGCTGAACATATGCATACATATACATACTGAGGGGATACTTGGCATACATTTTTGTTCAATGTTAGTATGACACACTGTATTTACAGTCTTGCTGCTCAATCATACTTCTCAACCTGTTATAGCATTATGCCTGCACAATGGCACAAATGAACGGGTGACAAAAGGGACATGAAAATTAATACTGTATTACTATAGCTGCATCATATATTAGTATGTTGGTTGCACAGTAGGGTTTGACATCACTGTGATAACCTGGAAGATGTCCAGCAGTCATAAGTAGGCTATTCTGTTACAATGTCATTGCTCACAGACCTGCCAATGGTTTGGCTGACATAACACAGGTATATGTGTATGTGACTACAGATATCAGTCACAAATGTGCTTATTGTCCAGCATAACACTGTACAGTTGAATGTTATTAATTCAATATATCACATGCAGTTCAACACACGTCTGCAACAGTACCTTACTATGCACATGCCCTATATAGGTCTCAGAATTACAAGACAAACACATATCATACTCATATTCACAGGTAACATATAGATATGGACAACATCCCATTAACTGGTCTAGCGGTGGCAGAGTCACAACTGTTTGACAGACACCCCAGTGGTTGTCATATATGAGCTGTCCTTTCCCAGGGTGAGTCAGACTCCTGAGCTGTGATCCTACACCACAACCTCTCAGAGAATCACTTCTAGGCAAAGCCTTAAATGATGGGGGGATAAATTGGGACAAACTGTAAATATTCCTAGTACAAACATAGAAAGTTTGTAGAATGATACATTTTGTATTACCGTGAATATTTTTAAGGATGTTGGAGTCTTAAACTCAAGTCTTTGCCATTACTTGATGACTTCAACCCTCAGCTATTTGCCAGAAAAGTACAGATTACAGGAGGAACAGACAAAAAACTATGATGGGAAAATCTGGACATTCTGTGAAGATCTGTACAGTTGAGAGTTATGTCTGTGATCTCTCCCACTGAAGAGATGGCCAGATGCTATGGCCATAGCAGCTGTTCAGTAGGACATTAGTACAGCAAGTCTTGTTGGGACATATATCCCTCCAAATCATATTTCCCATTATCACAGACCAAGTAGTACATTCAATTACATGCCTACATGTTCCACTTACATTTTTTTTCTTTCTTCTCTATTCCAGTTTATGTTTTATTTGTTTGTTCTCTCTCTCTCTCCACTACAGGGCTTGAGCTAGTTTGAATAGGTGGCAGCATGGCTTTTGTAGGTGTTGCTCATGACCAGGTGATGGCATGTGCACCTATTGGGGTTCCCCACTTGCTAATTGCATGCAGAGCAGCTGTGTTGTTCTTCCAATAGCCGATGTCATGGCAACACACTCCTATAATTGAGTACTGCATGTGAGCGTTGGCCCTTTCCCTTACTTGTGAGGAAGACATCCTGGAGTTGTGTGAGCTACTACCTCTTACAACAAGAATTGTGGAGACAAGCCAACTAAATGGTGTAGAAGGTTCAGGATTTAGGGGCAGAATGTGAGTATTCATGTTATATGTTTGGAATATTGCTAGTTTAACAGGGTTTCTCTGCACATGCTACTTCTGCATGGGTTTCAGTCTGACAAAGTTCTGTCTCTGCATTGCTCCTAACTGTAGAGCCATCTACATAATGGCCACAGGTTAGCCTGTTATGTTTTGTCTGTTCCCCAGACAGGTGTTGTCCTTGGCAAATCAGTAGCATATTCTGGTGATTGCATTCTGTAAATGGTAACATCCATTTGTTTTTCTGACTTTATGTCCCTCAGAAAAGATATGTTGCAACAAACCCTGTATCATCAGCAACCTTCTCAGGGGGGCATGAAGAGGGAAATACAATATGAAAGATAGCTAGGGATGTGCAGGATGGGTGTAGAGAAGGTCCATAGCTGTCCATTTATTCTACAGCAACAGCTGTGCATATATACTGAATTTGGAGGTAAATATGGTCACTCAAACCCTTGAGAGGGAGGTGAGAACAACGATAATGTGTTGTTAAGCCAGTTAGACCAGATTACATGTGTCCAGTGGACATGTGTGTGAAATGGATAGCTAAGTATGGGGCGACATATTTTGGGAACAGATTGCCCTTTTTTTTTCTTTAAGGTGAGAGTGGGATGCTGAGAGTAGGTATATTTGGGGATGTAGGTTGGGTAGGAAGACAGACAAGACAGCATACAGGGGTGGTATATGACACATGGGGGGTAAACACCTTGGACGGGGAGGGGTGTTTGGTAATCAGAAACCCACGAGCCCCCACATGGATACAGAGGGACTGAGGTCCCCACCCATGGGCAGTTGCTACTGCACCTTCACGGCCCCGAAGGTGGCTGTGCTGGTGGCTGAGCAGGAGGGGCAGCCTGACCCTCAGAATGTGCCAAGCAGCTCTCAAGCTGGTGTAGTAGATCTCCAAATTCCTTGCCAAGCTCACTACGCACCAGACCCCGGACCTGGCTTCAGGTAACAGGATCTTGTCTGCTCAGGTGCTCAGGGCTGGGATGAGCCCCACCCCCTGAGGTGGTTCCATCTATAGGTCATGCAGGACCAACGAATGAGGAGGTCCTGGGGTGGGTCCCAGATGTGCTAAGGCCTGGTGCTATGGCCAGATGAGGAGAGAGGTGGATCATCTGGGATCAGCCTTCCCAAACATGCTATGGTGTTACAGTTTTAGAACATATGTTGATTAGTAATGGTAAACACATTCCAGGATTAGTTATAACAGCATGCATGAGTATTCCCATTAACCCAAAACAAAAGATATGGAACATTTGCATAGCAAACAGAACACATGCATATATGGAACCACAGTGGGCATTATACCAGCATGCAGGTTACATTGATAGAAACAGACCACCAATGATAGTATTTGAACATGGAGCATTAATTGGGATACATTTCAACATTTGTAGAACAATAGGACGCATGTCCCAAGAGTAGGTTTGGTGGAAAACATACCCATTCATTTATGTGTTTAGATTATCGGTGAACATAAGGTGGGGGAGAGAGAGAGATGTCAATTAAATGTAAATTCTTGCAGTGGTCGCAGCTTTAATGATCATTGCTCTGATCATTACTCTACAGGTATTATTACAACAACCTATGGCCTTGGGTTGGGCTGTGGTATGTTTGTACACAGTGTATAATTACAGCCTTCTTATAGCTACTTTATACCTTCTATTACCTGGAAAAACCTGTGGAGAGAATGTTTGTTAATACTACCTGACTGTTTCTACCCATATTCAAATAGTAAGGGTTACATATGTGCACTCATACTGTGCGTGTGTGTGTGTGTGTGTGTGTGTGTGTGTGTGTGTGTGTGTGTGTGTGTGTGTGTGTGTGTGTGTGTGCATGTGTGTTTGTGTGTGCATGTATGTGTGTGTGTGCGCTACTGCCATACTCTGCCTTGATTTCTATCAGTAACCTTAGCTGTTGGTAGCAGGGAACAGTAGCTTTCATAGCATTACACTTTTGAATATTTCTTGGGGGAGACCACTTGGTATGTACTTATCTTGCTGTCATTTGCAGTATTGGGGTTGGAACATAGGTGCTGGACACCGTATAACTACAGCCTTCTTATAGCTACTTTATGCTTTCTCTTCCCTGGAAGAGCTGTGGAGGGAAGCTTTGTTAACACTACCTGACTGTTTCTACCCATATTCACATAGTAAGGGTTACATATGTGCACTCATACTGTGCGTGTGTGTGTGTGTGTGTGTGTGTGTGTGTGTGTGTGTGTGTGTGTGTGTGTGTGTGTGTGTGTGTGTGTGTGTGTGTGTGTGTGTGTGTGTGTGTGTGCGTGTGTGTGTGTGTGTGTGTGTGTGTGTGTGTGTGTGTGTGTGTGTATGTGTGTGTATATGTGTGTGTGTGTGTGTGTGTGTGTGTGTGTGTGTGTGTGTGTGTGTGTGTGTGTGTGTGTGTGTGTGTGTGTGTATGTGTGTGTGTGTGTGTGTGCGCGCGCGTGTGTGTGTGTGTGTATGCTACTGACATATGCTGCCTTGATTTCTATCGGTCACCTCTGTTGTTGGTAGCAGAGACCAGTAGCTTTCACAGCATGACACTTTTGAATATTTCTTGGTGGGGACCATTTGGTGTATGTACTCATCTTGCTGTCATTTGCAGTCTTGTGGTTGGACCATGGGTGTTGGGCACAGTATAACTACAGCCTTCTTATAGCTACTTTATACCTTCTCTTACCTGGAAGACCTGAGGAGAGAATGTTTGTTAATACTACCTGACTGTTTCTACCCATATTCACATAGTAAGGGTTACATATGTGCGCTCATACTGTGTATGTGTGTGTGTGTGTGTGTGTGTGTGTGTGTGTGTGTGTGTGTGTGTGTGTGTGTGTGTGTGTGTGTGTGTGTATGTGTGTGCTACTGCTATACTCTGCCTTGATTTCTATCGGTCACCCTGGTTATTGGTAGCAAGGACCAGTAGCTTTCACGGCATGACACTTTTGAACATTTCTGGGGGGAGATCACTTGGTGTATGTACTTATCTTGCTGTCATTTGCAGCTTTGGGGTTGGACCATGGGTGTTGGACACAGTATAACTACAACCTTCTTATAGCTACTTTATACCTTCTCTTACCTGGAACACCTGTGGAGGGAATGTTTGTTAACACTACCTAACTGTTTCTACACATATTCACAAAATACTAGTTGAAATTATGCATACAACTTACTACCACTCCCGGGATTCAAACCGTGGCTGTTTCTGCTAAAAATAAACCAAGTTTGTGTTTCATCAGATGGAGCTATTGAGAAACTGCTGTTTCTTCCTTGAATGATTTCTGTGTCATTTTTTCTTTGTTGTACAATCTGACCTTGTAATTACAACATTCTTATACATACATTCCTATACTTACCTTTTGACATAGCACATTGTGGAAAACAATGGTTAACACAACATTACTATTCAGATATCAGATCTTGGTGCATGACATTTTTAATATCAGTTAATCCCATGTCTTACAGAGGCACTAACTTTGTCAGATGAGACTTGATTGTTTAATGCTTTCAGAGCTATAGTTGCAATGCATAATCTGTACAAATTTCATTTCATACCATACCAGAGTAAACACAACCAGTCCAGGGTTTTGAATTTTATTGGCAGGCAGTTACAGTTTTATTTATATATAACCTATATGAGACTATTACTGTAATATTTTCTGCTTTATTCAGTACAAACAATACCCATTTTCAAGACTGCCAGGTGCCATTCTACTCCTTTATATTTATTTGGTATGAATACTACAAGCTAGATTGTTATTCACCAGTCTCGCGACACAGCCTTTGCAACCTGCTGGCATGGGCTTCCTGGTTCGTAAACCACTCAGCTGGAGCTGTAAAGAAGATAGAGAAACATTTATGCATACCTATCCATCATATATACAGGCTGGACTTTGTTAAACAGTTATTGGTAAGAATTCTTACACATGCCAGGGACATCACCCCTCTGCCATTCTTCTTGGACCCACTGGTCCAAGATCTCCCTCTTCCTCCACTTCAAGTTGGCATAGTGGTGCCAGATCTGCTCATCAGTTTGAGGGATGCCAGTGGCACTGGTGAGGTCATGGGCAAGACTTTCCCAGGCCTCCACTTTATATTGGGAGCCCTGGTACTGGTCTTACAGCAGTCAAACATCATGTTTTTTAACAAGGAGCCCTACCATGACCTTGGACTCCTGTATGCCCCAGCGCTGCACCCAGAAGTGCATGTCCTCTCCAACACCTGCCATACTGCCTACAGCTGGAAGCTACAAACAGTTCTGAGCTGTATTCCCGCCTACGAGGTTTAGATATGGCTGATTTCCCACCCTTTGCCATGCTTGGATGGTTTTGAATATGCTGAGCTAAGCTAAGCTAGGGGAAAACCTGCTTAGCTAAGATTGGCAGTGCTTAAACGGGCAGGTTCAGCACTGCGTACCAATGGGAAAATCCACTTAGCTGGGCTACTCAATGCTTAGCATTCATATTTACACAATGCTTACACCTGGTCAGCAAAGCTGTGCAATGCTTAGCATTGCTTATGTTTAATTTTATGGACTATCAACTGTATGGGATTAATTTATCATTCCTGACATATTATAATTTTGTTTACCTTCCCTATCATCCCCCAATGTGCTTTCATTACATTTATTCTTGTGTGACTATACTGTATGGGGCACTTGTGTTTATATGGGGGTTTCACAATTTTGTTACACTGACACCTCACATCTGGACCTACTACACTACTCTGGTTAACAAATATATGTTATTTACTACCTAATTATTAAAAAATAAATTATGTACTGCTTTCACATGTAAAATGCTAATGCGCTTTACTGGGGATTGAAACAGGAATGACTACTTGCAAAGCAAATACTCTAACCACTTTGTTATTTCTACATTGCTGTGTTTTGGAGTATATACCCATTTAGCTCTTATGATGTGTAAACTAGGCTGAGCAGAGGTGCACGATCCGCACACCTGCTCAGCTATGCTTAAACTTTATTGCGGACTGGAAAAAAAATTTAAACTGTTGTGTTTTATTTTTGTACTGTAGGGGTATGCACATTGATATCTGCAACATTATCTGTGGGGGGCTGTGCTTTTACAATGGTGATGACATGACAGGCTTTGTATTTGAGAGGTATGCTCCACGGACACTAACAGTGCCTGCCATACCTCTCAACTGTACAGATTGTCGCAGACCATTTTTCATAGAATTGTGGCTTTCTGGCAGATTAGTGGCAAAGCATTAGGGACTGTGTTAGGAAATAATGACAGACATTTGAGTTTTACACTTTATACCCTTTGTGTACTTCATGCTAATGCATGCTAATGCAAAGCCTGTCATTCTATCCACTTTGTATGCTTGTGAGAGCAAATATCTCACATTTGTCCATGGCTTTGTCCAGATTACTTGTCTAGTTGACAAGTAATGGTGTCCGAGGACACTCTTACTATATTTAGATTGCCGTACGGCAATTATGGAGTGCAGTGGATGTGTGTATACTGACAGCACTGTTCTAAGACACACCCCCTGTATTCATGCACAGAACGGTGTCCATTTTAAAGCATGGCAGCGCACCTTCATGAATGTGCATGGTGAGCTGCCATGCTGCATGGGAACGGTCCCTTCCCTGCAAGAATAAGTTATTCTTGCATGGAAGTTTGCTGAATTCTGGGGTTAATAACTATATATTTCTAAGACTAAAGTTTAAGTAAAAAAGCATTATACCATAATAACTAAGAATTAGTTAAAGTGTAAGAAAGAATAAACTAATGTTTAATTACCTTACAGAAGTGTGAATCCTTGTTTCCTTCCTTTGATTAGAGTAAATATTAAAAATAAAAGGATGGGTAAACTTTATCACAAAAAAAAAAATAAAAAAAACAAAACTAATATTTATGTTTTGATGAAACAGAAGAGAGGAAAATACTTTAATATTTGAAAAGTTATTTATCTTTTAATTTCTTTTTCTTTTCATTAGTTTTCCAAGTATTTGTTTCAGCTTGTCTCTTAATGGTACTGTTGTCCCAATCCATTCCCTCACTTTGTTCCAGTATTTTTTTTTTATTTTAGAAATGACACAGCTTAATCCAGATCTTCAAAGTGCTTGATTTCATCTGAAATATTTTAAGTCTAGCTAGAAAAAAGTAGATGAACTTTAAACTGTATTTTCTTTAGTTATTTTATTACTGGTAAAAAACTTTTCCTTTTAAACATCACAGTTGAGAAATAGTCATTATCAAACATAATTATACTGTCTTCAGTCTTAATGAGAGATTTGGACCAAGCAGTTTAAAGAATTAATTCCTTGTCCTGAGATGGGTAGAATTTAACAATAACAGATCTTGGTGGATGATTAGTTTTTGATGAAGAAGTAACCAAAGACCAATCTACTCTTTCAGTTCCATATGACATAGCTTCAGATAAATTCAAAGCCTTAGGTAACCAAGTTGTAAGAAAGTTAATCATGTTCTCTGCTTCTATTTTTTCAGGAAGACCAAAAATACAAATATTATTTCTCCTAGATCTGTTTATTCATTGTTTATTCAATTAAATTATTAAATTAAATTAAATTAAATTAAATAATAATAAAATAATTTAAAAGTAAAGTATTCTGTCTTAATGGGAATTCAGTGTTATTTTCATCTTCATATATCCTACCTTCCATGCCATTTAATGCATCTTCAATTCTGAATATCTGGGACCTCTGTTGTTTTAAGATCTCATGTATTTGTTCCATCTGTTCTGAACATTTTTCTTTAAAGTTATCCAATTTGTTGTCCATTTTGTCCATTTTAATGAAAGCTCTTGTATATTGGTAACAACTGAGTGAAGTTCTTTTTTAAAAGATACATCCTGTGAATTAACTTTTGAATGACTCATTTCAGATTCACAGGTGAAAAACTTTCTGATAAATATTTGACAGGAAAAAAATAGAATATATAAACATTTTTCAGATAAAATCCTTCAGTGCAGTCTTAGATAAAAGATTCCTTTAAAAAACTATTTAGGATATCTTAGAAATATAATTTTGTGTCAGAAATATAAATAAAGTAGCAGAGCAGTGAAGTTATGCTGTTAGCCTGAAAACATCTTGGCTACACCACTTATCAGGTTACAAGACAGAGAGAGAATAAGATAAAGCTATTCATCAGACAGTCTTTATAAGGGATGCCAGCAACAACCTGCTCACTAGTCCGCAGAACATCAAAGACAGATGGAAGGAATACTCCTGAAAACTTCTGAATGCAGAAAATCCCACAGTACATGTTCATTTTTTATAATGAAAAACAAAAATAATTGTTTCTGATTATATTCTCTAGAACAATAACAACAAAGATAACTTGACATGGGACAATATTTGTTGATCTGAAAAAAAAGTTTGCTCTAATTAACCTCCAAAATTCTCCTCCTCTCTCTTCAGAATATTGGCATTAGTAACACATCCATCATGTGGTTCCAAGACTTCTTGTCAAACAGATTCTTCACAGTTAAATTAAGCCCCTCCTTCTTTTAGCACACATCTCTTTCAATGGGAGTACCCCAGTGTTCTATCCTAGCTCCTCTTCTCTTCTTTATTTTTATTAATAACTACCTTATGGCCTTATTACTCTTCAACTCATCCTCTGTGATGATAAAATGTTGCTATTTAGGTCTGGTCACAACCATTCTACAACTGAACCACAACTACTAAAAGACTTTAACTCCCTCAATTCCTAGAACATAAACCATAGTACAGCTGCATAAGTTGCACTTAGGCTATATGGGTTGTTTCCTGCCTAGGAAGCAACAACTGTCCAGCTTAAAAAAAGCTCTGCTCCTCATGTCCTTCACTCTGACTGCTGATTGGCTATTCCCAAGGAGGATAATCAGCAGTCAGAGTGAAGCTTCTTTCAGGACTTTCTTGCCCACAATGATTTTTGGGGCTATCCTTTTAAATCTTCACAGTCACTCTGGATATCAGTGGAAAGGGTGGAAATGATTAAGGTAATATTCTCTCCCAAGGGAATGAAAATGCATTTATTTTCAATATTTGCTTGCAAAAAAACCCTGGAATAAAACTTGTTTAGCTGTTTGTTTTGAAAGGATGTTAATAGATCTATTTGAGGTGTTCCACACAAATGGTTCAATTCCTGGAAGATCTCTACACTCAATTTCTATTCATGAGGATCTGCCCTGGTCCTGCTCAGCTTGTCTGCCAATATGTTTTGGTATGACAGATCATAAGATGTGTGGAGGGTTAAGGAATGCCAAAGTGCTAACTCCCAAGCTATCACTGCCAGCTAGCATATAGGATATGGCTTGTAACTCCCTGCTTGTTTATATAACACATGAAAGTTGTATCATCTATAATCACTTGAAGAGGTCCTAGGGACCAAAGGTAAAGGATAGACTTCAAGGCATGAAACACAGCCAATATCTCTTTTAAATTGTTGTGCTTTGGTCTGTCTGAATGATTCCACAAGCCTTTTACTTTTACCAGTCTGGAAATTGCTGTCCAAGCAAAATCTGAAAAGTCTATGGTTAGAGACTGGTTTGAGGTATGAGGATGGAAGTGGAGACCTGGGTTCTCTTTTTATAAAACCCCAAAATGGAATTTGATACTACAGACAATGCAAATGCTGGTTCCATGAGTCATTGTATCATTCTCATGTGTAATCTGACTAGAGGTATCATGAAAATCATTGAAGATATGGACCCTAGGATCCTGAGAAATTTTCTTGCAGCATTCTGAGTCTGATTGTACAAGTTCAGGAAAACTCCAGATAAAAATCCACCATGCCTTGTGTTAAAAAGGCCTTTTGAAGAGTAGAATCTATAATGCAACACAGAAATACAGCCCTGCGAAATAGACACAAGGAGGATTTTGCAATATTTATCTGGATGTCCAGACTGGTCAAAAGAGACAAAACCCATGTTAATGACTCTTGACATTTGGACAAAGACTCTACAAAGATGAAGCAAGTCATCTAAACAAACAAAGATGTTAATGGCAATCATGACGGGTCTAGACATTTTATAAATACCCTTGGAGCTGTAGATGAACTATAGGATAATACAGGGAAATGAAATTGTCACCATGAAACAGAGAACCTTAGAAATTTCCTTGGGAATGTGGTATCAAGTCTCTAATAGAGTTACTAATTAACTCATGTGAGGAATGAAGAATAACAGATTCTGTACAATCAACATTTTGACCTTTGCAATTTTCATATACAGATTTAGAAATGAAAGTTCTAGTGCTGATCTCCAAGATGCCTTTTTTGTCACTAGAAACATTTTGGAGTAGAGGCCTTTGCTCCTTTGACTTAAAGGTACTGGTTATATGACTCACTGAGTGTGTAAAGACTGAAGAACCTGAGGAAAAAATGTCTGGTTTGGAGTGTAGACACGTAATCTCCTGAAAGGTGTTTTTGTATCCACTGCCATCTGTAACTGTCCTGCACACCTTTAACAGCCAGCAGTCCAAATTGATCTTTTGCCAAAGGGGAAAGTTGAGGGCTAGATTGTGGAACAGATTTTTTGAGATATTGGCCAGAGGAGCCAGGGGAGAAAGAATAAGGTAAGAAATGCTGGCAGCATAGTCATTCGGTACTGTTGGTATGTTCCTTTTCCTGAAAAGACCACTGTGTTTTTCTTTTTTTTTATATTGTTACCCTCCATCCATCTCTCTCTCTCTCTTTTTTTTGTATTTTGCTTGTCAGAAAAAAAAAAACATTTTGTTTATTTGACTTTTTGTGTAAGAGAGAGAGGCCTATAAGATTTGTCCTGGGGTACATGAAGTATCTTAGAAACTTCTTGAATTAATTTTCTTCTTTCCTCATGTTGTTTGAGAACTTGCATAGCCAAAAAAAAACACCTTTGTATCTAAATCTAAATCCAAGATTTCAGAATTTACCTCATCAACAAATCGTTGGTTACATACCCACACATATCTTGTCAAAACTATAGCAGGAGCAGTGGCTCTAGACCTGGTATCTGCACCATCATACACAGTCTTCAAAGAATGTTTAGATACCTGTGAAACAGTTTGGTTAAAAAAGACTGCCTTCTACAGGAAGTGTGGAAGCAAATTCCTGGAGATTGTCCATATGACAGAGCATGAATTTCCACATATATACCTGCTAATTCATAATTCTGAAGGCTAAAGTGAAGAAGAAAACATTTTCTTATCTGTATGATGCACAATTTTACCTTATTTTTTGCCAGATGAAGAGTTAATATTGAGGACCAGTCTGTTGCCAGCATAGGACACTTGCAGTGGCAGCTAGACCATATTTATAGTGAGAGGAAAGTTATGTATTAGACTGAAGTACCTTATGCAGCTTGTCTGCTATTTAGGATTGATGGATGGGTATCAGGATGGGTATCAGGATGAGTACAGGCAGCATTCAACAGATACTCCAGGGCTGGATGGGAGAGGAATGAGGTATATCCATTTGTACCTTATCATAATGTTTCCTCAGTTCAGGGAGAACATGTATATGTTCCCATAAAATATCTTTTTTATCCTGCCAATGGTCTAATTTAAAAGAAAAATCTTCCCCAGGAGGATAAGAATTAAGAGTTTTTCATACAATCAAAAAGTTGGGATTGGGAATCTTCAAGAGAAGAAGCCCAGTCTCTCTCAAAATGAGAATCATCAGGCCCTGTTTCCTCAGTAATAACTTCACAGGGAATGCTGATCTGTAAAGGTTTCTGCTTGCCATGAAGTTTTGCTTGTAATGCCTGTCTAGCCAAGGTAAGGCTCTCATCTTTTTACAGTAGTAACTTCATCATAACAATGTTAAATTTTTTGTATTTTTTTTTCTTAATAGGAATTCTAGTTGAAGAAGATGATTCAAAGGAGGGACTTCTGCCCAGTCTAATGGTCCCTTACCCAAGTTATGGGATTGGTTGTAGGGTAACATGTGAATCAAGTGGATAGAGTATATTAATTAAGGTAATTATCTTGAACAGTGTGATTCTGATGAAGTTTGTATTGAAAGCGCTCAAACATTAAACTAAGTTTGGACTGTTGAGTTGTGTTCCTGATCCAGGTGCTTATTTGTGGAGTTGTTCATACTTTTTTGTTGTTCTTGGTTTTTGTTATCGCTGAAGGTTTGGGAGCCATAGCACATGGTCCAGGAACCGATGATACTGGCTTATACACTCTGTCCAACAACGTGGGTATGTTAACCCAGTTAGTTATGGAATTGAATAAGAAAGTTAACTGTATTCAGTCGCAACTGTGTGGTGGACCTGGGTTAAGGAATGCCCACAGTAGTGTAAATGAGTTTTTGCAAACCCCTGTATGTTTGGAGACTGCTGGAAGGAGAGAGGTGGACAAAAATCCAAGGGATGGTGGTGCTAGCATTAATGGTGACTGTTTAAATAA
Organism: Protopterus annectens; assembly: GCF_019279795.1. NCBI lineage: Eukaryota > Metazoa > Chordata > Ceratodontiformes > Protopteridae > Protopterus > Protopterus annectens. The sequence goes on from NC_056733.1 coordinate 1,860,286,130, forward strand.
AAAACTTTCCGAGTGGTGGAAATGTAACTGGTGTTTTGGTTCTGATACTGTTTGTGAACAACCTAGTCTGCAACAGGCTCTCCACAACTTTGAGATAACCATTACAAAATGCCATAATTTGCAGTTTGAAAATTTATTTTTAAAAGAATGTTTAAAGATTAAAAGAGTCCCTAAAGGTCTCTGTAAATGGAAGCTTCCTAATGGGGTAAGTACCGAGTCCCAGCTTTAACATGAACTAATTGATCTGTTCAACCAGACTGGATATGAGATGCCTGATTAGACATAACCAGAGGGAAGCAGAAAAACATATGATTGAGGCAAAAAAGCTAAACTCAGTTATTACCAAGGATTTGTTGTTTCCCCAGTATCAGACTGACAACACTATTTTTTTTCAATGGGTTGATCAAGAGATTTTGAAAATAAAAACCCATACATTTAAGAAATTTGAGAGGGACTGTCATAAATACAGTGAGGGGAGAGCCTACCCAAAACCCAAAGTTATGTATGGTAGACAATTTGGTAGTAGGAGTGACCGCATAAGCAGTTGGGAACCTGTGGAGGAAGAGGATGAGATAGCCGAGGCAAGCCCTTTAGGAGCAGAAGTGCCTCGGAGGTCCAAACAAATCAGGAATCAGCAATCGTGGCAGTGGGACCTGTCTCCAGTATGGCATGGAGGGTAGAATGGAGAGAACAAGATGAACCAGAGATTTCAATGGTAATCCCAGACATTTTTGACACACATACATGGGAAGATAGACTGATTGATAAAGCAGAAATGACTGTCGTTTCAGCAGCAGTGATGATTAAAAATTGCACAGGTGACTTTGTAATTTAGAACTATAGTGACTGTACATGTTCTAAGCAGTACGTTGAATTGTTAAGCCGGGGTAATACTTTTGTCCCCTCTGTTCATGTCAAACTGGATGATATATTAATTGATCTAAAATTATTTTTGAGAAAGTTAAAAAGTTTAGGTTTATATTCAACAACCATATGTTGGTTGAAAACAGAATGTTTACAAGGTTGAGTGCATTCAATCCCTCCCCCTTTAGCGCCACCTTTATTATTATTTGAAAAATTGGTTGAATTTGTATTCCAGAATTGAAAGGCCCGGAATTCTGATACTATGCGATTGTCCAACATAAATAAGCATGAGTTTCAACTGTTACAGGAATTGTCTAGAAACAAGAGCATAAGGGTTATGAAACCCAACAAGGGGGGTGGGGTAGTGGTGATGAGCAAGAATGATTATTTGCAGAGGATGGAGGTGTATGTGTCCAATTGTGAATTGTATGAGGAAACCTCCTTTAACTTCATTCAGCTAGGATACCATAGAATAGACTATTGGCTACAGAACATGGTAGAACAGAATGAAGTCAATCATGACATGTTTTGTTTTTTGCAGGAACAGTTTCCTACTATACCTAGCATATTTGACATGTCAGAGATTCATAAATGTGTCAATGATCCATCAATGAGACCAATAGTCAATAGTATGAGGTCCAAAATTCATCCCCTAGGAAAATACATTGATTTGAAACTGAAAATTTGTCTGAATGGATTTCCCCATCTCTGTATGGAATCTTGGGACTTTTTATTAAAGTTAAGAATGCAGAGATTCTAAATCAAAGTATCTTTTTAACAGCTGATGTGGTTGAACTTTTTCACATGATTCCACACAGTATAGAGTTAGAGTGATTTCACGAGTTTTTGTGTGAGTTTACTGAGTTAGATAATAATGACATCAATGTGTTGGTTATGTGTATGGAGGTGGTATTGAAAAATAATTTTGTGTTCCTAGAAGGACAATATTTCCAGCAAACCAGAGGAGTGGCAATGGGGGCTGCATGTGCCCCAATTTTTGCTAACATTGTTTTACTACAATGGGAAAGGAAATATTTATTTGAAAAATTTCCCTGTCCTCCAAGGCAGCTATATCTCCGTTATCTGGATGATTTGTTTTTCATTTGTAACCAGGCAGGTGATGAGATAGGCCCCTTTATAGATTATCTAAACAATACCACCCCTTTTTTTAAGTTTACCTATACATTTGATCATTAGCAATTATTTGGATATCTTATTAACCAAAAATCAACATATGGCTGTGGTGACGAGTTCCATATACAGGAAGCCCACTTATAGTAATGAGCTCTTACATTTTAATAGCTGCCACCCCATCCATCAAAAAAGGGGGTGGTATATGGTCAATGCATTTGTTTAGCTCGCATGGTGTCCAGTAAGGATACATTTTTGAAGGAGTGTGAGATTCGTGGTTATCCTGGAAAACTGATTTCATCAATACAAAACAAAGTTGTTGCTAGAAGAGATAATGGGGACATAGTACCTCTTATAGAGTCTACGTACACTTTCAGTGGCTATAATGAGTGGTGAGAAGTCATCCTGTATTGATACCCATCACACGGCTTTTATTACTAATTATTATCTCTTCTCGAGGCTAAGGCTATTAAGGACATTGTCATCAAAAATTGGGGGATTTTTTTCATGTTTTGATGGGGTGATTAATAAGGTGGGTGCATGTCCTGATTTTGTGTTTAGACAGGGCTGAACTATTAAGAACTACATGCAAAGTGACAGAAACAATTCTGTTTTACATTTTAGTACCAAAAGGACAGAGACTTATAAATGTGTTTTTTGTAAATATTGCAAACATATTTTAGTAGGTGAGCAGACAGTTGTGAACCAGGTAGTTTTAACACCTAGTTTCCATTTTAACTGTAATTCCCTATGCTTGGTATATGTGGCTGTATGTCAAAAATGTAATAGGTTTTATGTTGGTAAAACCCAGAGGAAATTTAAAGATAGGATTTACGAGCATAATTTGGATATCAACTAGAAGGACCCTGGAAATGCATTAGCAAGGCATATTGGAACACATTCAGACCATCATTTTTAATTTTTTGGGGTGGATTATGCCCCCAAGGATATTCGGGGTGGACCATGGGCAGACAGAATAGAACAGAAGGAGCTTCAGTGGCAATTAAAGTTAAATGCCACGAACACCCCCAGGTCTGAATGACCATGTTTCAATTACTAGTATTCTTAAATTAAAATGTTATGTGATTTAACTTTGCACCTTAATAATTTTATAAATTGCATGTGGATGGTAATGTAATTTTTGTGTGTGTTTTCTAATTTAGTTTAAGTTTATATTTATTGCATTTTATGCATTTAGTTGTTTTAAGATACTGAGTGTTTATTACTGGAAAATTAATGGGATTGGTTGTAGGGAGACATGTGAATCAAGTGGACAGAGTATATTAATTAGGGTAATTATCTTGAACAATGTGATTCTGATGAAGTTTGTATTGAAAGCACTCAATCATTAAACTAAGTTTGGACTTTTGAGTTGTGTTCCTGATCCTGGTGCTTATTTGTGAATTTGCCCTTACCCAAGTTACCCCAAGAAGAATCTCGCAGATTGTTTCCCAAATCTAGAGAAGAAGGTTCTCCCATGCCCATATCGGACCCTGGATTAGCTGAAGAGGAAGTGGCTGATTCTCAGTTCATCCTGGCAGAAAGGACTATAACAGAGGAAGCCAAAAAGGTAGGTTAGTGGTCTTAGAACAATCAGTGGGCACTGCAGGTTATCTACTACCGGTTGAGGCATAGACTGAGTCCATAATAATATCAAAACTCATCTGTAAGTGATTTTTCTTTCTTTCTATGTACTGTGGGAGAAGAGCCAGCTGCACTACAGTGAGTATCCATGCTGTAACCAGGGAAGAAGCACCAAAAGTGCTAAGATTGACCAGAGCACATCAGTTGGAACTTGGAGTTTGGACTATTGAGTTGTGTTCCTGATCCTGGTGTTTATTTGTGGGGTTGCCCTTACCCAAGTTACCCCAAGAAGAATCTCGCACAGTGTTTCCCAGAGCTAGAGAAGATGGTTCTCCCATGCCCATATCGGACCCTGGATCAGCTGAAGAGGATGTGGCTGATTCTCAGTTCATGCTGGCAGAAAGGACTATAACAGAGGAAGCCAGAGGTAAGTTAGTGGTCTTAGGAATAATCATTGGGCACTGCAGGTTATCTACTATCGGCTGAGGCATAGACTAGTCCACGACAATATCAAAACTCATCTGTAAGTGATTTTTCTTTCTTTCTACGTACTGTGGGAGAAGAGCCAGCTGCACTACAGTGAGTATCCATGCTGTAACCAGGGAAAAAGCACCAAAGGTGCTAAGATTGACCGGATCACATCAGTTGGAAAGTAAGCTGTCACTGATTATTCATAGGCAGCACTCTTACACTCACAACACTTTCTCCAGTCTCTTAAGTTATAAAAGGTAACGTGAAACAGAATTTCCCTTTGGATACTGTTCAAACACTCGAACATGTACTGACAGAATCAAAATAGCAGGTAGGTTGCCATTAAGTGAGCATAAGCTTTGCAGTGACACATAAATTCCAACCCATTCCTCCATAAATTTTTCTCTGTCACAAAATTCAAAAATTACACAAGCAGTACATAATCTTTCACAAATCCCCAAATAATTGAATAAACACTCTAATCTAAAAATGATCCTTGACAGGAAACTTCCAATATTGTGAATAAAATAATGGGCTTCTTAAAGGGCAAATATCACTTTTAGTAAAAAAGTAGATTAACTACTATTTTTCTTAAAAGAGCAAGCATTTCTGAGGAGAAGGGATCCTCACTTATCTGCCTGAAATAAAGATCTTACTTGACTGCTGCCCGTGTGAAGTTCACACAATTTTTCTTCTTGAGATTGCAAGAATGTACCAAAGAAAGCTTTACTCTGCTGATTTCCCAGCATGGGACTAGCCAGTCAGCAGTTGCAGTGAAGAAGTGGGGGTGACCAGAGTTTTTTGAAGTTGGCCGGTTGTTGTTTACTAGGCAGAAAACAACCCATATAGCCTAAGGGCTACTGCAGTGGTGGGAATGTTTAACATCTGACATTTAGTCATATAAAAACAAAAATAAGCTGTTTGATACCATCCAAAAACTTTAAAAAATCACCAAAGTCACTCAATATCACCACTCTTTATGGCACACCAGTAGAAACAATGGACTCCTTCAAATACCTGGGCTGGTGGCTAGACCAGTCATTAACATTCAATACTCATTCAGAAAAATTAAGGGCAAATGCTAACTCATTTTCTTCTGGACCAGGAAAATCTCATCCTACCTATCCAAACCAACCAGAACAGTAACAGGCAAAGGAGTCATTCTGGCATAACTTGAATGTGCACTCCAATGCATACTTCTCAACCTTTAAATGCAAAACAAAAATGGACAAAGACAAAAATAATGGGGGGACAAAAGGCCCAAAATCAATGACATATTTTAAATACTGTTCTTAAAAACTTAAAAGTTGATAGAGTAACATGTTTTGCATTAGCATGCATTTCTGAAGGAAATGAACATTGAAACTCAAAGGCATGTCATTTTCAATGGCATTAACCTTCAATAATTTGCCAGAAAAACAAATGTTATGAAGAACAGACCAAAATTATTTGGCATAAATCTAGATATTCTACAAAAATCTGGAGTTGACATGTATGCTTTAATGAGGACCATTACCTCACCCTCAGAAAAGTCAAATGGCTCCCAGTAAAGGACAGAGTAGACCAGCTACTAGGCCTTTTCATCTTCAGGCTTCCCAACCTAACTTATTTCCACACTGGCTGCCAAGTTTTATACTAAAGACAAACACTAAAACATCAGAAGCTTCTCCTAAACAACACCCCCACCTTCTAGCCCTAGAAACCAGTCTACGTGGTACCAACCACACATTATATAACATTCTCCATCTTTGCTCCTAAAATATGGGAACCCTTTCCCAAACAACTAAAAGAACTACAATCAAGCTTCCTCTCCTTTAGAGCTGAACTTATGAAATCCCTCCACAGGAAGCCCCCTGCCCATTATGGTTATAGTTATGGGTGCTAACTCTAATCCTGCCTCTAAGTCTACCCTGCATCTAAATTTAGAAAACAAAACAAAAATTTCCGTAACACTGCCACTATTCAGACAAATTTGAGCTGAATGTGGTCAGTTTTTGGGTAGTGCATCGGAAAAGGAAATTTATTTATTTTTTCAATGTAGTGTGTGTTGATGTGGTATATTAGTGATGTAATGATTGGTGGATGTGTTTTGGTTGCTGTTTTATGTGTCAACCAAGTAAGATGTCAGCCAATCATTATGTAACTATAAATATATATATATATATATATATATATATATATATATATATATATATATATATATATATACACACACACACACACACACACACACACACACACACACACACACACACACACATACACAGCCATATAGACATATGCATACACATAGTGAGAAGGAAGCATTCAGTGTTAAACTTTATAATATGACTTTTCTTCCTGCCCAAATTCTCACATATACTTCTGAGCACTATTATTCATGTAAACAAGGCATTTTCCTACGAATGACACACAAGAGCATGACTGGGTCTCTGATCATATCCAATTTGTATGAATTTAAGAAATAGATGTTAAGAAACTAATTTCAAGAGTACTCGAAAAGTCAATCTTAACATCCGTTTCTTGAAAAGATAATAAATTGTTTATGGTCAGGGAGTCCCAGTCAATATGTTTTGTAACAGAGAGCTTCAGCTGCTACACCCATAACACTGCGATGTATACTGCAGCTATCACAGCCACTATTTTCTGCAGTTCTTTACTAACTGCCATCTATTTTAGTGGCAACCCCAAGTTTGTTAACAGTATTTCATGCTGTTAGTATTTCTAGTATTATTCCCCTGTGAGCACCCTGCAGTTTGAAATAAGTTTTACAGCTGTTAGTTGAGACCTGATGCAGTTCTGTTTGGCAGCACAATGTAACTGTTATAGTTTTTAAACCTGTCAGTGCCCAATGCATTTTTTTATATTCTGTGGCACTGTGATGTGGCTGCTACACCTTTTAAGACTGTTAGTCAAGTCTCACTGCAGGTCTTTGTGGCAGTATGATGCCCCCGAGATAATTCTGTTCATACCGCTATCTCTGCCACAACATAAAATTCATTAATAATAACTTTGTTATGCACTTTTCTGATGTCAAAGTACCTAACAAGGTTAGATTTTTTCTTTCTTTTGGAGTACTTACTATATTCCATTTATTACAAAAGAATATCAACATCAGCAATCAAGTATTAACTGCTATTATTATCAAAAAAGGCAGCAGGTATTCAAATCTTTGACAAGCCAGAAATTAAACTTTGCTAAAATGTCCTTATCTAACGTGTAATGCATGTTTAATTTAACATGTATACACTAGAGTCCAATCAATAGAATCAATTTATTTCACTTAAAAACATCAAGCAAAATGCATGAGCCCTCCTGTTAATGCAAATCAGTTCATCAAATGTTAAAATCTTGTATGAGGAACCACAATTGCTTAAATGTATATCATTAGACAAATCACAGCAAGTCACATTACATACATGCATTTGTCAAGCACAGATGATGAATAACTCAACAAATTCCATAAAGACTAGCATTATTTAGCAAGAATTCAATTCTAGTTAAGTTTCTGATTCTACTTTTTCAAAGTAAGTTGTAAACTTGCAGTTTTATTGAGACCAAATGATGCATCAGCTCTTAGCCTGGTAATCCAGAAATAGAAAGTTACTGGAAGAGTTAAGTCCTTTTTACTGATGGAAGCTGCTTTCATTTCTCAGACAGCTCTACCTTACTGCTTACTTTGAAAAGGTGCAACATGATTGTGGGCTATACCCTCTGGTCTACAGGCATTATGGGGAGTGGCATACAATAATTAGCCATGTTCTCTCCCCAGATATATCTGAAATAAGTGCTGTACTCAGCCAAATGAGTCATAGAACCACAAATTTTTACTGCCAGTCATAGTAATTAACTCAGCCAAAAGCTCATTTTCCTCCTTTTACTTTCATTGGGTGAGATTGAGATAGTGGTAAGTGCTGAGGAATTTAGCAGATAGGTAGTGCTGGTAGGTTGGTATGTGTGTATGTATCCATGTGTTTGTAAATATACAAGTGCTGTCAGGTGAGAGTGTGTGTGTGTGTGTGTGTGTGTGTGTGTGTGTGTGTGTGTGTGTGTGTGTATATATATATATATATATATATATATATACATACATATCTAACTATATATATATATATATATATATATATATATATATATATATATATATATATATATATATATAGTGTATAGCTGTATATATGGGTCTACTACCGTAGATCAAAATTACACTATTGTGAAATATGATAGTAGTGTCCCACTACCGCAAAAGTGCACTTCAACAAAAGTGGACTTTCGCGAAGGTCATTAGAATGACCGAAGGGTTAGAGTTTGGGTAATGGATAGTGGATAGCTAGTAGGGCTATCCACTATCCTTAACCCAAGCCCTAAACCTAAGGTCCATGACTACCGCACAACAGTGCAGGAAATTGTATTTCCTCCACTAAGCAGTAGTTACGGACCTATTTCCTGTACTCTAGTGCGGTAGGCATGGACCTTAGGGTTAGGGCTTGGGTTAAGGATAGTGGATAGCCCTACTAGCTATCCACTCTCCGTAACCCAAGCCCTAACCCTAAGATCTGTCACTACCACACCACAGTGTAGGAAATGTCCCGTTCGACTTAGTGACTTTCGTGAATGTGCACTTTCGTTTAAGTGCACTTTTGCATTAGTGGGACACTACTATCATATTTCGAAATAGTGTAATTTCGATCTATGTTAGTAGACCCATATATATATATATCTATATATATATATATATATATATATATATATATATATATATATATGTATATAGGGAGAGAGAGATATATTATATATATATATATATATATATGTATATATATATATATATATATATATTTATATATATGTTTTGTGAGGGGGTTGCAATACCTCCAACCTCCCCTTGACCAGTGATCAATTCCTCCAATACTGGAGAATGGACACTAGACACCAGGGACACTCTGTAACATTACCCTAATTCACATACAGAGATAAAAGATTTTGCAGAAAGAAGCATAGCATTAATTTTTGTTTGAGAGTTTGACACTGATTATGTACAAATGAAGGTTACTTTATCACTAAATGTATCAAGCACAGACTATGTTCAATAATAGATCTAACTTGTACTTATTTGTTCTAATATTGCATAACATAATTCAAACTTTTTTAGCTTGTAGAACTGATACGTTATGCTAGTCAACCAAAATAACCTGTTTGTTATCATATAATCACCATAAACTTGTGAATAAAATGTATCTATTTCTGCATCTCATCTCCAGTTTCCTTGTCATACATAGTTAATCTACTAATTCTAGTCAGCTGATTCTGCACAATCCCCTGGATTCAGTAAACTTACATGCAGGAATGGCTTATTCCTGCACAGAAGGGACCATTCCCATGCAGCATGGCAGCGTGCCATGCATATTCATGAAGGCATGCTGCTGTGCTGAAATACAGACACAGTTCTGTGTATGAGTGCAGGGGTGTGTCTGAGAGCAGTGCTCTCACAATACACATGCCCCCTGCACACTAGAACTGCCGTACGGCAATGAAAATAGAGAGAGAGATTACTCATAACCCCTCCCAACCCATCAGGGTAAGAAATCTGGATAAAGCCATAAGGGACAATTGTCCCCTACAAACCCAGAAAGTTGATAGAATAACAGGTTTAGCATTAGCATGAATTTTCGGTAGGGTATGAAGTATAAAACGCACACCTCCCAACCCATGAGAGTAAGAAATCTGGACAAAACCATAAGGGAAAATTGTCCCTACAAACCCAAAAAGTTGCTAGAATAACATGTTTAGCCTTAGCATGGATATTCTGAAGGGTACGAAGTAAAAAACACAACAAATACATTTTTTGTTACATGTGCAATAAAGTTTAAGCGTAGCTGCGCGGGTGTGCTCGTTACTTAGCTATGCTTAGCCCAGCCATAATGGCATGATACGTTACATAGCAATAGACATCCAGTATAAGCATAAGTGCAATAGTGTAGAAGTTAGAATATATGCCTTGCGTGTAGTCAATCATGGTTCAAGCCTCACCAAAGCAATTTCCATTTTGTATGTGTAAACATTACAATTCTAATTTTTTTGTATATTTATATAGGAAGTAACTTATATTTCTCAACCAGAGTAGTGTATTAGGCCCAGATGTGAGGTGTAATAAAATAGTGAAACCCCCATATAAACACAAGTGCCCCATTAGCACTCTTCAAGAAAAATATTGATGATTGGATGGGAAATAGGAAATTCACCCCGGGGATCACCTCTGTGGCTCTGCTCAACAGGGGCACAGGAAAATAATTTTCTTGGTTGGCGAAAGCAAGGGTATCTTTTTGGCTAGGCATATATAGGCCCTAGGGCCAATAGCCTAGTACCTGCCTATGAACCTGTGAACCTATACAGTATAGTCACACAAGAATAAATGTAATTACAGCACATTGGGGGATGTCAGGAAAGGTAACTAAATTTATATTATGTAATGAATGATGAATCAATCCCATACAGGCGGTAGTCCAATAAAATAAAAAATAAGCAATGCTAAGCATTGCACAGCTATGCTGACCAGGTGTAAGCACTGTATACATACGAATGCTAAGCAATGAGAAGCCCAGCTAAGTGGATTTGCCCATTGGTAAGCAGTGCTGAACCTGCTCCTTTAAGCACTGCCAACCTTAGCTAAGCAGGTTTGTCTGTAGCTTAGCTCAGCTTATTCAAAACTGTCCAATCATGGCACAGGGCAAGAAATCAACCGTATTTAAACCCTGCAGGTGGGAATACAGCTCATAACTGGTTGTAGCTCCCCACTGTAGGCAGTATGGCAGGTGTTGGAGAGGGCATGGTAGGACTCCTGGTAAAAATCCATAACATGAGACTGTTGCAGGACCAGTGCCAGGGCTCCGAATATAAAGCAGAAGCCTGGGAAAGTCTCACCCATGATCTCACCAATGCCACTGGTATCCCTTAGACTGGTGAGCAGTCCAGTACCATTATGCCAACTTGAAACGGAGGAAAAGGGAGCTCTTGGAACAGTGGGTTCAAGAAGCAAGACAGAGGGGTGATGTCCCAGCAGTGTGTAAGTATTCATAGCAATAACTGTTTATCAAAGTCCAGCCTGTGTATGTGATGGATGTGTGAATCAGGAAGCCCATGCCAGTAGGTTGCAAAGGCTGCGTTGCTAGGTTGGTAAGTAACAATCCTGCTTGTAGTAGTCATATCAAATAAATATAAAGGAGTAGAGTGTCACCTGGCAGTATAAAGAATGTGTATGGTTTGTATTGAATAAACCAAATAATATGACAGAAATAGTTTCATATAGGTCATATTTAAATAAAACTGTAACTGCCTGGCAATAAAGTTCTAAATCCTGGACAGGTTGTGTTTACTCTGGTATTGTATGTCATGAAATGTTGCATTCACCAAGATCTCATATCTGAATAATAGTGTTGTGTTAACCACTGTTTCCCACACCATGCTGCATAAAAAATATGTCTAGAAATGTCTGTATAAGAATGTTGTAATTACAAGGTCAGATTGTACAACCAAGAAAGACTTAGACAGAAAACACTGAAAAAAAACAGCAGTTTCTCAATAGCTCACTCTGATGAAACACAAATTGTTGTATTTTTAGCAGACACAGCCATGGTTTGAATCCCAGGAGTGGCAGTAAGCTTTATGCATAATTTCAAGTAGGATTTTGTGAATATGTGTAGAAACTGTCAGGTAGTGTTAACAAACATTCCCCCCACAGGTCTTCCAGATAAGAGAAGTAGAAAGTAGCTATAAGATGATTGAATTATACACTATGTACAAACATACCACTGCCCAAACCAAGACCATAGGGTATTGTAATAATACCTGTAGAGTAATGATTAGAGCAATGATCATTAAAGTTGTGAGTACTGCAAGTATATGCAAGTTGTTAATTGACATTTCACCCCCTCCCCCACCATATCTGTAACAATAATCTAAACACACAAATCAATAAGTATGTTTTACACCAAACCTACTGTTGAGACATATGTCCTATTGTTCATCAAATATTGAAATGTGTTTCTATTAATGTTCCATGTTGAAAAATTTAAATTAGTGGCCTGTTGCTATTAATGTAACCTGCATGCTGTTGTAATGGCCACTGTAGTTCCATATATGCATGTGTTCTGTTTGTTATGCAACTGTTCCAAATCTGTTGTTTTGGGTTAATGGGAATATCTATAAATGCTGTTATAACTAATCCAAGATTGTGTTGACTACTACTAACCCACATATGTTCTAAAACTGCATGGGAAGGCCGGTCCCAGCGGATCCACATCTCCCACCTCATCTGGCCGTGGCACCGGGCCCGAGCACATCTAGGACCCACCCCGGGGCTTCCTTGTCTGCTGGTCCTGCACCACCTTTGGGTGGAACCACCTCAGGGGATAGGGCTCATCCCCCCTGGGAGCAGGTGCCGACAGGATACCGTCACTCGAATCCCGGTATGGGGGTTGGTGCATAGCGAGCTCCGAATGGAGTTTGGAGATCTGCTATGCCAGCTTGAGGGCTGTGTGGCACAATTAGAGGGTCAGCCTGCCCCTCCTGCTCAGCCCCAGCACAGCAACCTTTGGGAACATGAAGGTGCAGTGGCGACTGCCCATGGGTGGGGACCTCAGTCCCACTGTTTCCATTTGGGAGCTCATGGGCTTTTGATTTCCAAGCACCCCTCCCCATCCAAGGTGTTTATCCATCACATGTGTCATATACTGCCCCTGTATGCTGTCTTGTCTGTTCTGCCTGTCTTCCCTATTATCCTTCCCCAACATCCCACTCTCACCTTAAAAAAAGGCAATTCCCATAAAAAAAATTGTCCCCCCCATACATAGCTGTCCATTTTGCACATGTCCACTGGACACATGTAATCTGGTCTATACAACACATTATTGTTGTCCTCACCCCTCTCTCAGGGGTTTGAGTGTCCAAATATACCTCCAATTTCAGTATATATGCACATCTATTGCTGTAGAAGAAATAGACAGCTTTGGACCTTCCCTACACCCATCCTGCACATCCCTAGCTACTTTCCCTATAGTCTTTCCCTCTGCATGCCCTCTTTTTTACCACTTTCCTATCACCCCTTTTTTCTTTTCTTTTAAAGAAATTCGCATGGGGGTAAGCGGGAGTAAGTTGTTTTAAGCAGTAGTAAGCGGGATTAATCCTGTTTGTGCAGCGCTAAGCAATGCCTACACAGATTAAGCATTTTAAGGCTAACTGTAAGCATATTTAACCAGAAATTAGCATTGCTTACTGCCGCGCAAACCCACTTACAACTGCTTAAAAGTGCCTTAATCACTTTGTATCCAACAGCCCTTGTTCTGCCCAGCAACAAAATAATCAGCCCTTCCAAGCATTGGACCTAGAACCCTGCACACCATATCCACAGCAATTTACCACTAAGCCATCTGAGCTGTACATATGAACTAAGATGATGGAAGGAATATGGAAAACTGCTTGTACAACAGGAAAGAAGTCACAAAAGATTTATTAGAAAAAACACAACTCCTGGTTAAGCGCTTTCGACTGTACCCCAGTCTTCATCAGAACAATAAAATACATCAAACTTGTGATATATATACACACATCCCTTAATTGTATAATAATATAATAGGTAAAAAAGTCCGCCAAAAAAATTAAAGAGACATGACAATTATTCACATGTACTATAAACTGTTCTCATACCTTTGAACCAAAAAAACTGCTTATTAAATATATTACAAAAATACTGTTGTGTAAATGTATGAATTTAAAAAATGTATGAATTAAAAAATGATAAAAACTGTTATAATATCTATATTCACAATGCTAATAAGGCCAAAAGCTCCGACTGAATATGTGCGTGTAAAAAATATAAAATATATATATAAAAATATATATAAATATACCACCTATAGGAATGAAAGTCATATAAACACAATCTATCCACTACTATACTAACTACATGTACACAGTAGAGAATAACCACCTATATGCTATTCTAAAGCTAAAAAAGGTTTGATACTAATAAAATCATTGAGACCAGGTGGTGGTGGTCTCGTGGAATCTGTTAAAATTTGCCATTTACTCTCACATTGTGCCAATCTCATTTTCCAGTCCCCTCCAAAAGGTGTATGATCCACCTGATCAATAATGGAAAATAAAAAGCTATGGTCATCTCCCTTCTCTAATATGTGCCTATATAATGCATTTTTAGTATCACATTTACCTATTTTATAAAGATGTTCATAAATACGCTTTTTCAGCTGCCTCTCTGTCTTACCTATATAATGTGCATTACATTTTGTACATACAGCTAAATAGACCACCTGCTTCGTATTGCAATTACCTTTCCTACATTTAATAGAAGTGTGGCAGATGTCATCCAACTTAATTACCTTATTCAAATTGATGTATTTACATTGTTTGCAATTTCCACATTTAGATGTACCCTTGAATGTGTCATTTGTTTGTGTATTATAACTAGCTCTTTCCAATAACTTTTTCATATTGGGGGCTGTCTTGTATACACATCTTGGTTTTGAACCCAATATTTGTTCCATATCCATGACCACTAATGTCATCCAGTATCTTTCTAAAATTTCCTTGATAATGTATGTACTGGGAGTGTAC